>NC_064646.1:499196837-499798979 GCF_023864345.2 Schistocerca serialis cubense
CTTTTTCAGCGCCTCTTCAATGTATAGGTTAAAGATAATAGGGGATAGTGCGCAACCTTTCCGTATCTGCAACTCTTCTTGTTTTGTCCGTCCACAGATAACTGCTGTCTCAGGTTCCATATCATTTTTCTATCTTTATAGTCTGTAATATCTATATTGAATGTAAATGTATCACGAAGGTGGAATGATCACATTTCATCACATTTACCAGTTCTGGGTTACAGTGAAGTGAATCATCCTCGATTAATGCGTTTAAACGATCTTCACCAGAACCCAGAGGTATCGCTGAACGTGGAGAGTCACTTACGTCAAAATCATTCCTCTTAATACGAGAAAATCACTTTCTTGCCGTGCTCTGTCCAATGACTGCTTCCCCTGTAGTCACTCTTCTACTTTAAGCAGAAGAGTATGTCGGTAGTGATCCGATTCATCCATTTGGCACTCCTTTTGTAGTGTCCACTGCTCCACTATCTCCAAATGACAAAATAATAGCAGCATTGACCTACGCATAAAAATGACTCTCGAAGAGTAAACCATAGCAACCGGCATACCAACTTGGAAAACAATGAGCTCTACGAACTGATGCACCAAGCTAATATAACACAAGTTACGAGTTAAGGACTGACAAAATGTTAGAAAAAAATCATCTTGCGAAGATTTTATGTAGCAAACAGAATGCGAAACGGAACTTTGGAAAGATCCGTTGCCGAAGGTGATATTTTGACAATCAACGGAAGAAAAGTATTTTTACGTGTTCAGTAGTTTTGACAGTATGATGTTGTTTTTAAGTCAGGAAAAGTCCACCAGAATTCCTCAGATGTAAGCTTCAGAACTCGACAGCTTGCGTGAATTTCAGATTTTTTCCATGGTTTTCGTACGCGACAGAGTCGCTGAAGACATTTCCTGTCGCCGTGATGGGCGGAGCGAGGCAGACTGCTTGACTGCTTGTTGGGACAACAACGTAATTTGGGATCTGAGGTGGCAGCTAGGCAAAAGCAGGCGGTAGGTGGTGCCGCGAAGGACAAAGCCGACAGGAAAGTCGGAGAGTGGAATCTTTTCAGCAAACAGTGGAGGATGTTAGCTCTAAGAGATACTTTGTGATGATGAGGTGCTCGCAAAGGAAAAAGTCGTCGTGAGACGCAACAAACCAGTCAGAAGAATGACGAATCTCCTCTCCCCCTCTCCGCCTCTCAGCCACACAGCTGTAACGAAAATCTTAAGGAGGTGTTCAGATAGCCGACATAAGGGTGTAATTTTTCCTCCTATCTACGTAATTCTGTAGCTCTCAATTCGTTCGAGCAATCAATCATTCATGATAGGAAACACAGTCATAGCTCAGTCACTCAAAATGATTCTGAAATTTTACTTGTTAGAATGAAATTAGGCGATGATTCTTCTTCTCTGCAGGCTCGTGCTTTGCGGCAGTCTGCTAATCTGTACAAATAAAATGCCTCGTAATTTTGGGAGCGTTGTATAATCAGTCGGTAAATCTCATATCAAGCGGATATTTGGCTTTGATGAAGTTTAACCTTCCGAAGAAGTAATGGAGCTCTTGGATTATTAAATGCAGGTTCGTGTCCAGTCTTTCGGAAGTTCCCTTCTGATTAACAACTACGCAATATATCGATAAATATCATTAATTCTCAAATTTCAAATACACACCTTTTATTTGAAGGAGCAATCTATATATATTTCCTTTTAATCGTACAGTTCGTATCAGTTATCTTCTGTGATAAATCTCAATAATCAGATTACAGTTCTTCCAAAAGAAGCTCAGGCTAATCGGCACGAAGACAATCTCGGAAGCCCCTTTTCTTTTTTTTTTCTAACAACCACCAGAGAGAGTACTACAAAGAATACTTATGCGCTCATGGCATAGCTATTGTATGAGCTGCTTTTCGCATGGATTCTGCGAGTATGAAGATAGAAAATTAGTAAACGTCATTCAAGGGTAGAATTGTATCTGAATAATTCATCGAATATAAAGAGATATTACAATTGCCCCTCGCAGCGAGCAAAGTTAATGATAATAAACTTTGCGAGCTAACAGAAAAAATTTGTTGGGTTGTTTATTCAAAAGAGAAATATTTTGAATTAGTAGAATTTTACTATAGAGAGTATGGGTAACATGTTAAGACGAGAATACTTAAGCTGTAGCTTTTACATGTACCGGGGTATACCCGCATCCCGAGTACATAACCAGGGAAGATGTAGATTGGTGTAGTTACGAAAAAGGTCTACCCATTTGGGAACTGGCCTTCACAGGGAAACCCTGGAAAACCCGGAAGAATAGACCCCAGCTCAGGTATTAAAGAAGATAGGAAAGCCTAAATCCAGTAATTTTGAAATATATAGAAGTTCCATAGATGAGATCGAAGGAAAAGTGCCTCATAGCCAAAAAAAATTTACAATATTGCTCAAAAAAAATTTTCAAAATTCTTCTTTCGACGATGTAGCCGGCGATCTCGTTGTGAAGTCGACGGAAAAGGAACACTGGGTACGGACACCGGGTAGGCGACGTACAGCGTTTGGTGGAGGCGGCACGGAGGACAGGCGATGCCTTATGGTGCAGGATAGAAGCTGGTAACGTGCCGTAGAAACGGGAAGATGTTCTCAGGAACAGATGGTCAGGGACGTGAACATGAAACAGGTTTAAAGTGGAATAAGAAAAGGTTCTCACTGAATAAATCCCTGGAAGAGAGTGGATTAAGGCAACGAAGTCCATATTTCATCGTTGAACTCAAAATCGGAGTGGATTCTTATATTCTTCCATCTGTACTAGACTGGAATATCTATCAGTCCTTACAATCACGAATTTTTTTGTAGTCCTCAATACCAAAGTTGTTTTGCATTACAACTGCTGATTGTCCAAAACATTGCCAAATAGACTGTGGGCATTTAAATTTTGTTGTAGCTCATATCGAATGTATTCCTCTCAAAAAAATTTTTTTATCTAATCTTCGTTTTGTTATAGTGCAGGTGGAAGTAGATCATTGAATCTGTCCGAGGTTTGCTTTCAATTACGAAATTAAGGATAAAATTTAAGTTTACACTTGATGAAAAATTTTAAACATAGGCATATGACACTGACTCCACAAAAGGAATAATTTGAAAAATTTTCATTATTCTTATAATTAATTGATTTATAGGTCCACTTGCAAATAAATATCATTAATAATGACGTATGTTCATTTAACAAATCATCCAATCGCAGAATCTTCTTCTTCCTCTCATGAACATTTATGGAAATATATTTCAACAATTATGTCCATAATATGAAACACACAAACTGCTATTCTTAAAATGTTAATTAAAATTATTAAATTAATTCTCCTGGTGAAGAAGGCATAATGAAAATCTAAACATTATAATAATTTTCTCTCGCGCAACCAGGGAGTTTCTTCAGTTGTTTGCAACAGTGACATTATCGACTGTTGCTTCATTTCACAGTTCGTTTGTTTTCTTGCGCAAACAGCGCACATCATACACACAGCGTATTTACCTACATATCCCACACTGTTCAAGTTTCACACGCAATTCTCACATAAGTGCCGTGTCTTGAGGAAATGTAGATGCACTTTCATTGTATATCACTGTGGCTTCTGCTCATAGTCCACACTTACAAACGCTAGTAATTAACAAATTCTTCTACCTATCTTAAAATTTTTGTGCTAAACTACCACAGGAGTAATCTCACTGTCTCTTAACCTATCACAGGAGTAATCTCACTGTCTCTTAACCTATCACAGGAGTAATCTCACTGTCTCTTAACCTATCACAGGAGCAACCTCACTGTTCTTAACATATCACAGGAGTAATCTCACTGTCTCTTAACCTCTAGACAACATAAACTTCTTGATATTTATATACACATTCGACTCATAGTCAAATTCCACTCTAAATTCTTCTCCATATCTGGTATCACAGATCTACGATCCTTCAAAAAATTTCTTAATATCATTATGCGGGAACAATCCCTTTATTCTTTTCGATTCGGGATATGCCAACAAGTATGAGCCAGGATTTGGTATATTTACAATAACATATGGTCCGGTATAAATAAGATTCCATTTCTTTATGTTCTTCATCTGTTTCGAGGAATGGATGTGTCGCCTCAATAAAACCTTTTCTCCAAGATGAAACGTCTGAATCCGGTGAATCCGTTTATCATATGTCAATTTCTGTTGTATTGCCTTTTTAGTTAAAGTGACAAGTGCGAGTCGAATCTTTTCCTCCCATTTTAAATTCTGGTCTTCATACTTTGGCAGATGGTTTATCCAGAAGTTCTTTTCAATCTGACTAAACATAAGTTCTGTTGGAGTAAAGTTAGTTGAGGTATGTGTCAGATTATTAAATATTTGTTCAAATTCTGACAAGTAATCAGCCCATGATGTTTGTTTACTGTGACAGTATGTACGCATAAATCGGTTTAATTCTCGGAAAACTCGTTCTATTGGACTACCTTGTGGATGGTAACATGATGTCAAAATTTGTTGAATACCAAGTTGTGTTAGTGTTTGCTTCCATTTAAATCCAGTAAAAATTCTGGCATTATCTGTAATTATGGATTTCGGTAAACCTACATGCGGAAGATAGTCACCCACCAATCTCACTACAACAGCTCTGGCAGTAGCACACTTTTTGGATATAGTTTTACATATTTTGCAAACAAGTCAAAGAATCCAACAATGAATTTGACTCCTTCTCTTGATCGTGGGAGAGGGCCGCAGATATCACACGAAATTAACGCCCTTGGCTCTCGTGGAATAATTGAATCCAGAAGATGCTTACTACCTCTATTATCCGGTTTTGCCTTTTGACAGAGTAAACAGTTTTGTATTGTTTGGTGCACTTTTCTCCGAATATTCGGAAAATAACAGTATGCTCCTATTTTATTGGCACATTTAATTACACCAAAATGTCCCCATGATAAGTGGGTAAACGATATTAATTTTTCTTCATGTTCCTTCGGGATGCATACACACCACCGTGGATTGTTGTCCTTCCCACATCTGAAGAATAATACTCCATTTACTAATTTATAATGATCTAAACTAGCCCTTGGATTTTGTTGTTCCTTTAGCTGAATTATCTTCTTCCATCGAGGGTCTTTTCGTTGTAAATTTCCCATATCTCTACAAAGATGTACATAATAAGTCGTGTAGATATTGTCCTGCAACAGTAATACTGGAAAATCCGAAGTATTTACTGATTCTATTTCCGGCGTTAAACCTCCTGGGGATCTTGACAGCGCATCCGCAATAATATTTTCTTTGCCAGACACATGAATAATTTTTAATTGGTACTGTTGTAGTGTCATTGTCCAACGTGACAGTCTAGGATGTAATAATTTACATGTTTGCAAAAAGGTTAGTGATTGATGGTCACAATACACAATCGTTTTCGAACAATATAAATAATAGTTAAACTTCTTGAATGCCCAGATAACCGCAAGTGCTTCAAGTTCTGTGGTCGTATAAGCTCTTTCACAGGGCGATAACACTCGACTAGCAAATGCTATCGGACAGAATGTTGGTACCCCTTTTATTTTCCTTATTTGGAAGAGACAAGCACCTAATCCAACATCCGATGAATCCGTGGACAGACAGAACTCACAATTCATATCAGTGTGATATAATAAGGATGCGTTAACGAGTTGGTCTTTAATGTCTCGAAAAGCTAGTTCACATTCTTCAGTCCATTGCCATGGCACATCCTTCCGTAGAAGCCGGTTTAATGCCTCAGAATTCATGGCTTGAGTCTTTATGAAACGACAGAAGAACGATGCCATACCTATAAATCCCTTCAGCTGTCTTTTATTCCGTGGTGATGGAAAATTTCGAATTGCTCTTATCTTCTTCTCGGTAGGCAGGATACCTTTCGCATCTATCATATGTCCTAAGAACTTAATTTGTGGTAAAGCGAAATGAGACTTTTGTAAGTATGCAAATGCTCTTCCCATGTTTTCGTGGCTATTAATAAGTCGTCAACAAACACAGTTATACGACTACGCAATTCTGGTCCAAGAACATAATCCAACGCTGAAATAAATATTCCGGCACTAATATTAACTCTAAATTAGTAACTTCTCCCAGCATAGATAAATGCGGTATATTTCCTAAATTCTTCATCCATTTGGACCTGCCAGTACGAACTTCTCAAATCAACACTGGTTAAGTACGAAACATCCTGGAAATTTTGAATTAATTCATCTATATTTTCCGGATGAGTTCTTACAGGTACTATTATTTTATTAATCTCTCTCGCATCCAGAACTAATCTTACGTTGCCTCCAGGTTTTGGAACGACTAAGAGCGGAGAACAATATGGGCTAGTTGATGGCTCAATCAAGTTCCATTCTAACATTCTATTTATCTCCCTTTGAACAGATTGTTTTAAACTCCAGGGGATCGGATAGTGCATGTAACAGTAAGTCTGATGTGGCTTCACTTGTAGGTGACAAATATACCCTTCAATAATTCCTGGTTTCTCATCAAAAATCTCTTCATATGCCTCTAACAAATAATGAAGCTGCTGCCTTTGTTCTCCGGTAAGCTGATTTGATTCTCTAGCTTTTATCATTGTTGTTTGGTTAAAGTCCTCCTGTTGGATCAAATCCTTTGAAAGCTCCTTCCAACGACCGTTTGTAGTGTCAATTAATTGAATTATGGCACCGCGACAATATTTCTCATGCACCGTTTCCTTTCTATTTAGATCCAGTGCTATCTCTTCTCCATTTAATCTAAATTTAACTATTCCTTCCAAAAAATCAATCTGACACTCGTACTCCTGCATAATCCCAATACCAAGAATACAGTCCACTAATAACTTCTCCACTACAAGGAACGTGCATTTTATTGCTACATTTCCCATTTTCATCTCTAATTGTGTTTGTATTTTGACATTGGGAGAGCGTGCTCCAACAGCTCCGATGATTTTGCAGTTCTGTACTGGCAAAATTGGTACCTTCTTCTTCCTAATAATTCTCCGAAAAAGAGCGCCTGAGATGACATTGGCGAAAGCGGCGGTGTCTAATATCACATTCGTTGGAACTTCCTCTATTTCAACAAATACTTCCGATACCGGAACACTCGATTTGTCATTATGACACGTTATTAATTCCTTTGTTAATTCTTCAGTCAACAGCTCACCATCATTATATCTTAACAATTGTAATTTTACTGTTTCGCCCCTAACAGATCCCCTGACCGCTCCTCCGGGGTATGATGCGGTCATGTTTAGTTTGACTGATTGTTGGTCCGATTGGTATTTGTCTCTTCAGCTACTTCAGTGATTATCGGTTGTTGTGGTGAATTCTGTCTATTTTGTCTTGCTTGATTCGTGTAATTATTGTTGTTGTTCTGCTGGTGTTGGTAGAACAGTCCTGTGTTGCCATACATTGGATCATATCGATTAAAATTCCTACTGTTCCTAAAATAGCCCCTCGCTGCACCATTACTAAAGTTTCCATTATGGTAATAATTATTGTTTGCATTTTGTCCATTGCTAAATCTCCTCGGAGAGTGTAGTTGGTTATGATTATTGTTACTGCTACCATTACTGCCATTCCCACTCGAGTTGCAGCTCGGATTCGCTTCTATTGCTCTTCTTTGATATGACATTTCTCTTGCCCTTTTATTGTCCTCCTCAATTATATCAATACGATCAAGCGTAGTCATAAATGAGTCTATATCCTTATCATTTACATATAACAGCTGATTCCTTATACTGGTAGGTAGTCTGGACTTGAGTATTCTAAGTATATCCGGCAAAGGAATCGGTACATCCCAATACAAAGATTTATTAATGTATTTCTCAAAATATCTCTTTAGAGATCCTCTAGAAAACGAGAAAGGCTCAGGATATAATACTTCCTGCCTAAGTCTTTCTTGTATTCCAGCAGACCAATATTTTGCTGGAAAAGCCTGCTCAAATTCTTTGTAACATTTACAAGAAGATGTTTGTTCGGATGCCCACAATGCTCCTGTTCCTTGTATATATCCAGATACAAAACTAATCTTTTGCCATTCTGTCCAAGATCGTGGAAATAGACCACTGAAACTTCGAATAAAGACTACAGGATGAACATTCTTTTTGTCAGGGTTAAAGATTTGAAATTGTCTCTGTTTAATCATCTTCTCCTCAACGCTACTACGATTCCAAAAATCATCCTGTTCGTACTTTTCCCTGTGGCTATCCGTTATATCAAATCTAACTTGTGACGTTCCAGTTCTGTCTACATCGGATCTTGACGTGGACGGAATGTCACGCACAGATTGAGAGTTTTGTTTCCTACTTCTCGGTGTTTCTAAATCCTCCTGCGAAAGATTTAGTGATCTTTCGATATTTTCTTTCCAACGCGAGAAATCTTCGCCAAGTTGTTCTCGAACTTCCTTTAACCCTTTGTTAAATAAATTATCCTCGGAACTCTCTGAAATTGACTGTAAAGCTACTTTCACAGTTTCTTCTATCGTTTCCGAAGGAAAATTTTGCCGCTCTAATGTCATTTCTGAAAACTTTCCCGCAAGTACATTCATTCTATGTTCCACTGTCTCCTGTTTTTCCTTCACTTCGTCAAATTGCTTCTTTAGATTATCTTGGGATTCTGTTATTTCTGGTATCATAGCTACGTAACACTGTATGTCCTTTTGAGCTTGTATTACTTGAGGAAACAGTTCTACTTGTTTTTGTATCGTGTCAATTTTGACGGATACATATTCGGTTAGTTCCGCTTTTAATTTACTATTGTTTTCTTGGCATTGTTGGCGGACCTGCTCAATTTGAGCAATAAGATTCTGTTCGGTCCTTTCTGATTGTTCTTTTATTTCCTATGTCTAGGTGTTTAATCTCTGATCTAATTCGGTAAAGATTGCTCTTAACTGATTTTGTAATTCTGTTTGATTTTCGGCTAATTGATTTTGGAGTTCATTTTGTATAACGGATAAGTCTCGTTTTACCTCCGCTTGGCCTTCGGCTAATAGAGACAGCTGTTGCATAATAACAACTAATGTGTCAACAACCCTCTGATCAGCTGTTGTATGAATGTTTTCTGAACCAGCGGGATTATTTATATTGCTACCGCTAGCCACAACAGTCTCAGAATTGCTATCCGTGGCCTCTGGTTCTGTGCAAACAGCTGAAGGCTGTTGCACGTCTCGTTGCTGATTCAATCACATTTTAAATGCCGCTCTAGTCAATACCATTAAATAACTGTCAATATCAGGTTCCAGTCACTAAATACAGTTTCAAATTTACTGTCGTAGACACACTTAACTTTCAAATTACTTCACAGATGGTATAAAGTTCAATGTTCAGATATGAAAATCACACAATATACAGTTCTACAATCTAACTACTATCTGGAAAAAAGTTCTTTCTAAATTGATTTCAAACTATTTTAACTACAGGATAAAAATTAGATTTCTCTGGCCTTGTTCTGTAGTCTCGGTGTTGTCCAATAGTTGAAATCGTTTCTTGGTATCAGCAATCTTTTACTATGGGCACCGAATCTCTCTTCAGATTACTTACCTCTCGTTCTCGTTGGTTTTCATGAAACAAAAAATACATATATTATATAACAATCCAAGAGAGTCCTGTCACACTGGCGCCACTGTAATTTTTCCTCCTTTCTATATAATTACGTAGCTCTCAATTCGTTCGAGCAATCAATCATTCATGTTAGGAAACACAGTCATAGCTCAGTCACTCAAAATGATTCTGAAATTTTACTTGTTAGAATGAAATCAGGCGATGATTCTTCTTCTCTGCAGGCTCGTGCTTTGCGGCAGTCTGCTAATCTGTACAAATAAAATGCCTCGTAATTTTGGGAGCGTTGTATAATCAGTAGGGAAACCCCATATCAAGCGGATATTTGGCTTTGATGAAGTTTAACCTTCCGAAGAAGTAATGGAGCTCTTTGATTATTAAATGCAGGTTCGTATCCAGTCTTTCGGAAGTTCCCTTCTGATTAACAACTACGCAATATATCGATAAATATCATTAATTCTCAAATTTCAAATACACACCTTTTATTTGAAGGAGCAATCTATATATATTTCCTTTTAATCGTACAGTTCGTATCAGTTATCTTCTGTGATAAATCTCAATAATCAGATTACAGTTCTTCCAAAACAAGCTCAGGCTAATCGGCACGAAGACAATCTCGGAAGCCCCTTTTCTTTTTTTTTTCTAACAACCACCAGAGAGAGTGCTACAAAGAATACTTATGCGCTCATGGCATAGCTATTGTATGAGCTACTTTTCGCATGGATTCTGCGAGTATGAAGATAGAAAATTAGTAAACGTCATTCAAGGGTAGAATTGAATCTGAATAATTCATCGAATATAAAGAGATATTACAAGGGCAGTTTTGGTGAAATGGAAACGCCGTCTTCTCGCAGCTCGGCTAAATTTCCGGGGCCTGTGTACATTGTAGGCTGTGGAACTGCTCCTCTGCCTGCATCGCGCGTGCCCCACGGGACTTGATGGGCCGCGTACCGAGGTGTACAGATAGCCATTCCTCCCTCGATCGGTACGCGAGTTGAGCAAGACGTACACTGTGTAACAGTGGTGCAGAGCTGCCTCTGCCACGGATCGACCTCTGTCCGAAGAGTATTCAAGATGTCCCATACTGCTAGAGCAAGTAGCCCTGTTCACGTCCAGAGAAAAAGTATTACGGATAGATGTCTGGAGACAATGTCCAGATACAAGTGATGGTTCAAATGTTTCAAATGGCTCTGAGTACTATGGGATTTAACATTTGAGGTCAGCAGTCCCCTAGAACTTAGAACTACTTAGACCTAACTAACCTAAGGACATCGTACACATCCATGCTCGAGGCAGGATTCGAACCTGCGACCGTAGCGGTCGCGCGGTTCCAGACTGTAGCGCCTAGAACCGCTCGGCCACCTCGGCCGGCTATGCAAGTGATTCTGTCCTACGGAGCCATCTTTCTGTAAATAGTACAAGAGGTGTTCAATGTTGTCACCATCCATTCATGCATATGCCGCAGCCTTCCTTGTCAGAGAATGACGAACTCGTGTGGACACACCTAATTACTTCTGACTTTGGTCTCGTGCTTGGGAAACAGGCATTTGTAACGTGTGATCGCCGTCGACAGCTGTGAAAGCCGCGTACGTATTTAAAGGTTCCCAGTTGCTTGAGGGGATAAAGAGTCGATGGCGGAATCAGAAAAATGGGCTAGCCCAAGGGAGCGTGTTGGCGCCAATCCTATTTAACACATATACAAATGACCAACCAACTCCAGACAAAACCAAAACTTTTGTATATGCAGACGACCTGGCAATAACAGTTCCAGGCAAGAGGTTTGAAGCCATCGAGGAGAAACTATAAACCCCCCCTTTTCTACAATGTCAACCAACTACAAAAAGAATTCTCTAAAACCCGATCCCTCCAAAACTCAAGTGAATGCATTCCATCTGAACTCGAGGCAGGCAGAGTACAAGCTCAATGTTACCTGGGTTGGGACATTATTAGAACACAAAGATACTCCCACATACCTTGGCGTCGTGCTGGACAGAACACTGACATACAAATATCATAAAAGTAGAAAAGTAGAAGCACGAAATTCCCTATTAAGAAAGATGTCCAATAGCAAATGGGGTGCCAAACCTAGCGTGTTCAGAACTTCAGCCCAAGCTTTGTGCTTCTCAACTGCCGAATATGCCTGCCCGGTATGGTGCAGATCCGCCCACGCAAAAAAGGTAGATATTAGCTTGAATGAAACATGCAGGATAGTGACAGGCTGCATGAAACCAACCCCCATAGAAACTCTTTACAGGGCCGCAGGTTTCACAAACCCTCACTAACGTAGGAAAGCCCATTAACATACCGAGAAGCTAAAAGAAACCTTTGATGCCCGTCACTGAATATTTGGCCTAGAGTGTGGCCCCAGCAGACTCAAATCCAGACGCCGTTTCCTAAGTTGCGCCTTAGATGAGCCCCCATCTGCTATCCACTAAGAGAGGACCCACCAAGCTTCGGTTCTGGTAATTGGAAAACCTGAAGAATGCTTAACCGCATCAGAACTGGGGTGGCTCCTGTGAAATCTAATCTGATCAAATGGGGTTTGATGGACGAAAATGACGACAAATGCGACTGCGGCACTCGACGGGACATGGATCATCTCCTACAATGCCCTGCCTGCCCCCACAGATGCACCCTCGACGGTCTATGGCTGACTAAAGAAGAAGCATTCGACATTGCCCAATGCTGGGCAAACAAATTGTAGTTTCCAGATACGAAAAAGTAAAGTAAGTAAATGTTCCCAGTAATGTAGCGGATTAAGGACAGTCGGGAGAGATGTTAATGGACCTTCCCAAAGAGTCCATCAGTCATGCAACGTCGGTGTTACGACGGCAGTAGGGTTGTCGATCTGCGTTACCAAGTAAAACGCGTACTTTGTCGACTAGAAACTGGTGATAATAACAACCTGTTAGTTTCACGCTTTGTGTAATTGACGATATAAGCCTTTCACCCACAATTCCTGTCAACGTATTGGCACTAAGCAGAACCTGATGCCTTGCTTCAGTGGTAGCTACAGGAAATGCCAGGCCTGCGAACCGCGCGAGGCATAACGCGACAACTTGACCATGTTTCAGATGAAATATGTCACTGAGAATCTCGTCGAGCTTAGATGTTAGACCCGTTTCGGTTAGTCCCGTTGGCTAAACCACAGCAGCATACTCGTACCGAGGTGATAAGGTGGTCCCCCAACCAAAACTGACTTTCTCTAATTTCTTATAAATACATTTAGAAAATTATGTAATTTGTGAGGTAGTATTAATAAAAATGAAGCGTTATTGACAACTATTACTTTCATGAACGAAACAGTTGCAACGATATAGGAAGCCGTTCTACGTGTGCAATCAAAACGGAGACTTATCTGTGGAGAGGCCAGACTATCTTGGCGATCCCCGAAGGCCGCTACAGCCTTCTCGATAACTGGGGCACAACTGTCGGCACGGTTGACTGATATGACCTTGGGACTTCACTCAACATGATTTTGCTGTGCTAGTACAGCGAAAGGCCACAAGCACGGGGAAGCAACATTTGTGATACTCTTTTTCCCAAGGAAAGGAGGGAAGGAAGGAAGATTATCCTTTGATGTCCCGTCGGCACAGAGTTCATTAGAGGCAAACTGCCAGCTCGGAGTGTTTCAGAGATGGGGAACGAAACCGGCCGTGGACATTCAAAGGAATCAACCATGTCGTCAGTTGCCTGGAACTATTGGAGAAAATCACGGAAAATCCAAATGAGTATGGCCTTATGCAGACCGAAACCGTCGGGTTCTCGAATGCGAGTCCAGTATGCCAACCACTGCGCCGTCTCGCGCAGTATTAGTTCTTGCTTCGCAAGGCCATGCTGCCGTCCTGTACGGATAAATGATGATGGCATCCTCTCAGTAAAATATTTCAGATGTAAAATAGCCCTCCGTTCGGATCACTGGATGTTAGGTCCATTAATTTTGGAAGGGTTCCGGAAAATTTAATTGGATTACTGAAGTTGAATATAGCGGTAATCAGCAAAATGCAATATCGTGAAGAACAGGGGTTTCGGTGAGGTCATAAAATGGATATAAAAACAAAATGAGATAGCTATAAGGTAGGAGTATGTGTAGTAACGAATAAGAAATTGGGAATGCTGGCGCCCTGCTACGAACAGCGTAATGAATGTATTATCGTAACGAAGAGAGACACAAACCCAACAGCTACTACATTAGTACGACTTTATACGCCTACCATCTCCGCAGAAGAAGAACAGATTGACAGAATATATGACAAGATAAAGCAATTATTCCGATATCTAAAAGAGATAAAACTATAACTGAGATGGGTGACTTGAATTCAGTAGTAGGAAAAGGAACAGAGGAAAAAATAGTAAGAGAACACAGGTGGGGAGAGAGGAACGGAAGAGGAATCCGCCATCTAGATAATTTAATAACTGCCAACACTTAGTTCAAGGATTATGTAGCAAGACTGACTGTTTGGTAGAGGCCTGGGAACACTGGCGGACTCACCGTGTTACTGAAGTCAGATATAGCAGCTGTGTCGTATTCCATCAACGAGATAGCTGAAGCTGACAGTCTTCTCCACGTATAGTCGCCTTTAAGTAGTTTCTTATCATCTTTAATTTTCTGAAACTGCGTTGACATGATGCAGCTATCACTGTAGTTCTCATGAATAGTCTCAAATCTATTTCGCTCTTCGGATAAACATCTCATGACCCTTACTTGGAAAAGAAAAGAAAAAGAACTTCAGAACGTCCAAGTAGTAATCTGTTCCATCGTTCTTCGTCAGCTATCTCTACTGGAATTTGATACCCGTATTTCGCTAAGCGACTCAACTGTACGCCATTTGTGCTATTATACAAAATAAGTACTGTATCGCCGTCCCAGACACTCAGAAATTGCTGAGAGGTTCCTTATCAACTAAGGAGATGTGTAGAGATCGTCACCACTTCACAACTGTGATATGAGAACAAGAAACAAAATACTTCAGGAGGCGCGCATTGCCTTTATCAGGCAATCCATCACGTATCTGAAGCACGTCTAAGAATTTTCTTCGCGTTGCAAACATACGATTACGAGTGCTGATGAGCCACACCCTGTACTCGCGATAGAATTTGTGCTTTTGAAAGGTTTTTCCTGTAAGTAACTGGAAGAAATGGGGAAAAGAGAAACAAGGAAAAATTTGGAGACAATAAGACAAGAGGCCAGACAAACGTTAGGTTCCTGAAGAGGGGCAGCAGCCTATTCAGTAGTTGCAGGGCCAACAGTCTGGGTGATTGATTGATATGGCCTTGTAACACTAACCAAAACGGCCTGTGCTGGTACTGCGAACGGCTGAAAGCAAGGGGAAACTACAGCCGTAATTTTTCCCGAGGGCATGCAGCTTTACTGTATGGTTAAATGATGATGGCGTCCTCTTGGGTAAAATATTCCGGAGGTAAAATAGTCCCCTATTCGGATTTCCGGGCGGGGACTTCTCGAGAGGACGTCGTTATCAGGAGAAATAAAACTGGCGTTCTACGGATTGGAGCGTGGAATGTCAGATCCCTTAATCGGGCAGGTAGGTTAGAAAATTTAAAACGGGAAATGGGTAGGTCAAAGTTAGATATAGTGGGAATAAGTGAAGTTCGGTGGCAGGAGGAACAAGACTTCCGGTCAGGTGATTACACGGTTATAAATATAAAATCAAACAGAGGTAATGCAGGAGTAGGTATAATAATGAATAGGAAAATATGAATGCGGGTAAGGTACTACATGCAGCATAGTGAACGCATTATTGTGGATAAGGTAGATACGAAGCCCATGCGTACCACAGTAGTACAAGTTTATATGCCAACTAGCTGTGCAGATGACGAAGAAATAGAATAAATGTATGAAGAAATAAAAGAAATTATTCAGATACTGAAGGGAGACGAAAATTTAATGGTCATAGGTGACTGGAATTTGTCAGTAGGAAAAGGGAGAGAAGGAAACGTAGTAGGTGAATATGGATTGTGGGTAAGAAATGAAAGAGGAGGCCGCCTGGTTGAATTTTGCACAGAGCACAATTAATCATAGCTAACACTTGGTTCAAGAATCATAAAAGAAGGTTGTATACATGGAAGAAGCCTGGAGATACTGACAGGATTCAGACAGATTATATAATGGTAAGACAGAGATTTAGAAGCCAGATTTTAAATTTCAAGTCATTTCCAGGGGCAGATGTGGACACTAACTACAATCTATTGGTTATGAACTGTAGATTAAAACTGAATAAACAACAAGAAGGTGGTAATTTAAGGAGATGGGACCTGGATAAACTAAAAGAACCAGAGGTTGTACAGAGATTCAGGGAGAGCATAAGGGAGCAATTGACAGGAATGGGGGAAATAAATACAGTAGAAGAAGAAAGGGTAGCTTTGAGGGATGAAGTAGTGAAGGCAGCAGAGGATCAAGTAGGTAAAAAGACGAGGGCAAGAAGAAATCCTTGGGTAGCAGAAGAAATATCTAATATAATTGATGAAAGGAGAAAATATAAAAATGCAGTAAATGAAGCAGGCAAAAAGGAATACAAACGTCTCAAAAATGAGATCGACAGGAAGTGCAAAATGGCTAAGCAGGCATGGCTAGAGGACAAATGTAAGGATGTAGAGGCTTATCTCACGAGGGGTAAGATAGATACTGCCTACAGGAAAATTAAAGAGACTGTTGGAGAAAAGAGAACCACTTGTATGGCTATCAAGAGCTCAGACGGAAACCCAGTTCTAAGCAAAGAAGGGAAAGCAGAAAGGTGGAAGGAGTATACAGAGGGTTTATACAAGGGCGATGTACTTGAGGACAATATTATGGAAATGGAAGAGGATGTAGATGAAGATGAGGTGGGAGATATGATACTGCGTGAAGAGTTTGACAGAGCACTGAAGGACCTAAGTCGAAACAAGGCTCCGGGAGTAGACAACATTCCATTGGAACTACTGACAGCCTTGGGAGAGCCAGTCCTGACAAAACTCTACCATCTGGCGAGCAAGATGTATGAGACCGGCGAAATACCGTCCGACGTCAAGAAGAGTATAATAACTCCAGTCCCAAAGAAAGCAGGTGTTGACAGATGTGAAAATTACAGATCGGTTTAATAAGTCACGGATGCAAAATACTAAAGCGAATTCTTTACGGACGAATGGAAAAACTGGTAGAATCCGACCTCGGGGAAGATCAGTTTGGATTCCGTAGAAATATTGGAACACGTGAGGCAATATTGACCCTAAGGCTTATCTTAGGAGCTAGATTAAGGAAACGCAAACCTACGTTTCTAGCATTTGTAGACTTAGAGAAAGCTTTTGCCATTGTTGGCTGGAATACTCTCTTTCAAATTCTGAATGTGGAAAGGGTAAAATACAGGAAGCGAAAGGCTATTTACAATTTTTACAGAAACCAGATGGCAGTTATAAGAGTCGAGGGACATGAAAGGGAAGCAGTGGTTGGGAAGGGAGTGAGACAGGGTTGTAACCTCTCCCCGATGTTATTCAATCTCTATATTGAGCAAGCAGCGAAGGAAACAAAAGAAAAATTGGGAATAGGTATTACAATCCATGGAAATAAAAACTTTGAGGTTCGCCGATGACTTTGTAATTCTGTCAGAGACAGCAAAGGACTTGGAAGAGCAGTTGAATGGAATGGATAGTGCCTTGAAAGGAGGATATAAGATGAACATCAACAAAAGCAAAACGAGGATAATAGAATGTAGTCTAATTAAGTCGGGTGATGCTGAGGGAATTAGATTAGGAAATGAGACACTTAAAGTAGTAAAGTAGTTTTCCTATTTGGGGAGCAAAATAACTGATGATGGTCGAAGTAGAGAGGATATAAAATGTAGACTCGCAATGCCAAGGAAAGCATTTCTGAAGAAGAGAAATTTGTTAACATCGAGTATAGATTAAGTGTCAGGAAGCCGTTTCTGGAAGTATTTGTATGGAGTGTAGCCACGTATGGAAGTGAAACATGGACGAAAAATAGTTTAGACAAGAAGAGAATAGAAGCTTTCGAAATCTGGTGCTACAGACGAATGCTGAAGATTAGATGGGTAGATCACATAACTAATGAGGAAGTATTGAATTGGATTGGGGAGAAGTTTGTGGCACAACTTGACTAGAAGGTGGGATCGGTTGGTAGGACATGTTCTGATGCATCAAGGGATCACCAATTTAGTATTGGAGGCTAGCGTGGAGGGTAAAATCGTAGAGGGAGGCCAAGAGATGAATACAGTAAGCCGATCCAAACGGATGTAGGTTGCAGTAGGTATTGGGAGATGAAGAAGATTGCACACGATAGAGTAGCATGGAGAGTTGCGTCAAACAAGTCTCAGGACTGAAGATCACAACAACAATAACAACAACAACAAGACTCAAACTGGGGATCTCTCAATGAGAAGCGACCGCATTTATGCGAATAAAGAGCTAGTTGTGTTTCAGAAGTACGATATTTTCTAAACCCATGTTGACTGTGCGTCAATAGACCGTTTCCTTCGCTTTAATTCATAATGTTCGAACACAAAATATGTTCCAAAATCCTGCTGGATATCGACGTTAACGATATCTGCCTGTAATTAAGTAGATTACTCCTACAACCTTTATTGAACATTGGTGTGACCTGTGCAACTTTCAGTCTTTGGGTAGAGATCTTTCGTCGAGCGAAGGGTTGTATATGATTGTTAAGTATGGACCTAGTGCATGAGCATACTCTGAAAGGAACCTAATTGGTACAGAGTCTGGACCAGGAAATTTGCTTTTATTAAGTGATGTGAGTTGCTTCACTACTCTGAGGATATTAAGACATAAACATAGTCCACGAAAATGTACATTCTGGACACTGCACAGAGAATTCAGCCTTTTTCGGCGTTAAATAACTATAAAAATTCATCAAATTTAAATGTTTGTGTTTAATAAAAACGTATGCCCTTTTGGAAGAAAAACCTTAACATATTTGAACAGTGACATTATTTAGAGAAAAAACCGTCTTGCGATTTCCATTTGATATCAGTCATTTTGACACGTGAAGCGGATTTCATCTCGGCGTCTGGATTGAAGCAACACTAGCCGTAGAGAGGGCATCTCAAGTGGCTGACTGAGGCGTACACAATGTGAGACTGCTGGAATGTTCAGTGTCGCAGAAACGAGTCCAAAAAGGTCGCAGAGAGAACTCTGAGGTTTTGCGTTTCTGACAACAAGAACTGTCTTAGGGCTAAGATAGACGGATAGGTTCTTACAAAACAATAAAAAATATCAATATAAAAATGCCAGAAATTTACATTGTCTGTGCAAAAAGAGAAACACATTTTGTGTAAGTCGCGCTGAGTCTGCTCTCACGTTTGGTGGGATTTACCTACAAACGACGCACCTGACAATCAGCTCTCCGAGATAAGCTGATATACAAACGCCTGTTATCGGAATCCTCCACACGACGAATTTTCGTTCTGCGTCCATCAGGATCAGCAGCACTGAATGGCGAGAATGGGCGCCGTCTCGCACAGCAGCTGGAGGGTCAACTCCTGCAAGAGTCGTGGCCGCACCTGGAGTACGAACTGGGTGGGGTGGTGGAGAACGGGTCAGCAAGGTTGAGACCCGCGGAATCCTGAATTCAAAGAAAGAGAAATTCGTCGACGAAAAAGATTCCCTGCCTGAGACCCTGACTGCATTCTCGACATATCATTAGAATGAAGTTCCCCTCCCATCACACAAGATATGTCGCAAATAGCGGACACAGATTAACTGATACAGTAGATATTCTCACAGTACGAAAACTCATTGGGTACTGTATGTACCTCACTGTGGCGTGGCTATTACGAGAAAATCATAGTACCTATCTTCTCAGACATGTGCAAACCCAGATAATTTTGTAAATTATGAACCAGTTTTATCGTACTGACGGAGAAATATCGATAGAGACCAAATTCACCTTATTTGGACTGCAGGACTGTTGATCACGAGACTAATAATCTGAGCACGCTGAACGGTTTCGAAGATAGCGTAAACTGCGTTCTGAGTCCAAGTCAGAATGTGCAGGAACGAAAGACGTAGAGTGTTTCTGGTGTGGCGAAACTAAATCTTCTTACTAAGCGTTAAAGGAGAAGTTAAATAAATTTGCTCAATAAGACTAGTACTGACTACTTTTCAACCCAGGAACAGGCAGCAGGAACGTAGCGCGCCCAGTCAATCCCCCTCAGCCAGGACAGTGACATGGTACTGCAGCCCAACCATAGCCCCCCTCCCAACCCGCGATCCAAAAATGGCCGCCTCCTCGTATGCTGCAGCGCCAGTATTGGCATTGGCGGCCGTCGGCCAGAGTGGCCGAGCGGTTCTAGGCGCTACAGTCTGCAACCGCGCGACCGCTACGGTCGCATGTTCGAATTCTGCCTCGGGCGTGGATGTGCGTGATGTCCTTAGGTTAGTTAGGTTTCAGTAGTTCTATGTTCTAGTGGACTGATGACCTCAGAAGTTAAGTCCCATAGTACTCAGAGCCATTTCAACCATTTTATTGGCGACCATGGCTGCGTGGCTCCTGAGCGAGCAGTTCCGGCCGCCGTAGCTGCCCCATCCACAGTTGCGGGTCTGACGGTCTGTCGAATTCAGCATGCACATTCTCAATGCGGTGCACGATTTCAGCATCCTCACACCGTTGGCGTCCATGAGGAGAGTGAATATTTGCTTGGCAATGCGGTGTCGTAGATCTGCCTCACGTACGGTGAGTCGACTTTGATAAGAGCAAGACGGGTAACCACGCAGACAATGTGAGGACGTCTGCAATACTGAGCACTGTCATTGTTCAGCTTTCAATGGCGGAACAATACAGACACACACACTGACAATCGAACACCAAACTGTAACCCATGTTATCGTATTGGTAGAGTCACTGTTCTCTATACAGAAACACAATGAGTGTGTGTGTGTGTGTGTGTGTGTGTGTGTGTGTGTGTGTGTGTGTGTGAGTGCCAAGAAGAAGAAATTCTGCCAATTTTTCATGATTCCGTGATGATTTGAAGAGCTCCTAGAGCTGATGGGGAAGGGAAAATATTCGAGTGTGAGATAAAGCACCCCGGTCCGCAAATGAACGAGCCGGAAGTTGTAAGCCACAATTTGTCTGACTCCCCTGTCAGTGGAATACGTGTTCAGAACTTTTTGTGCTAAGGTAGGAGAGTAGGAACTTTCAGACTTGATTCCAAAGACCAAAACAACAGAACAGTGTAGTAAACATTGGCTCTAGACAGCATACCTTAATAGCTATGAGCATCTGTCCATCTTCGATAATGTGACACATATCTCCTCTACTGAAGATGCTCTTAAAGGATGCATTTCGCTGACAATATTTCGTGGTCTTTTTTCATGGTTAAATGGCTCTGAGCACTATGGGACTTAACTGCTGAGGTCATCAGTCCCTAGAACTTAGAACTACTGAAGCCTAACTATCCTAAGGACATCACACACATCCATGCCGGAGGCAGGATTCGAACCTGCGACCATAGCGGTCGCGCGGTTCCAGACTGTAGCGCCTAGAACCGTTCGGCCACACCGGCCGGTGGCGTTTTTTCATGTTTCATGTTTTTGTCCATACTACCTCCTCTAAAAGTATGGTAAGCAGTGACCTTGCGGTAGAAGATGTGTGTTTCACGATATGGAAATCAATAAGTGCAATATTTACTGTCATACAGAGTCAAGTTTTAATCAGCATCACAGTGCTCTCTGACATTTTGCTCTAAAGGATGAGCCAGATAATAGGAGATTTTACTGTATTATATGAACCTCAATACGGTAACTTCATTTTTCCAGTATGGCCAAGCCACGGCCGTCAGTGTTAGCTGCCTGTAAATTCTTTCGTCCCACGGTCTAGTAACAGGAAGTCAGCACCGACGAAGGGCGCCTTGTTCACGCGCCTCTCTCGTGTGCTGACGAGGTAACACCGCCCCATGCGTCGCTTAGCAGGCAACGCTCTGGAAAGTTCCATGCCGCCCGCACGGTTTGCTCGGTCCTGACCAATCAGGCGGAGGAAGCCGCGTGGTGCGTCGAATATACCCGGCCGCCCGTCGCCGGGCCCGCTCTCTTGTATTCTTGCTCACCCGCGAGTCGGATGCGCGCCCTGTAGCATTGAACATCTCCCGCTTCTCCCGGTGCTGCGGCACTGTGGACTTAGTTTTGGCAGACAACTTTAGGCAGCTTCGCGAACAATGTTCGCCAAATTCTAAGCTCTGGCTCACCCTCACCTCCCTAGGCCTATGTAGCCCCTTTTCATCATGCTTTAGCCAATAAATGGCCTTTCTCTAAAAATTACCTTTTTATTCCACAACGCCCACCGCCTGCCCATTCCCGCCATCCTTTACATTGCATTCAGAGAAAGCAATGTCGATGTGCGACTAGGTAGACGGAGTGTATAAGCCTACTAAAGTTGAGGTTGTCACACCTTGTGACAGACGTCAGCCACGTGAGCCGGACGCCGCCGCGCTGCCCGCTGCCTGAGTTCGAGGGGCCTGCGCTGCGCTGCGCGACCGGCCGGGCCGCCGTCATCCGCCGCCCGCCGCTGTCACCGACGCGCGAGGGCCTGCCGCCATCGCCGACCGGCCGAGCCAGCGCCGTCCGCCGCCAACACATTTGCCGCCGCCCGAGAGTCCGGACGCCGCCGACCACCGCCCGCCGCAAGCCACTGCACCACGCCGTCGCCGCCGCTAATGCGTCGCACCGCCTCCACCGCCATGTAAGTCGCCGTCATGCTTTCAGCAATAGCTTCGACGATCTTCCGCCGCTGGATTGAGAATCTTTGTGGCCGTCCTTTTTTTGTAACAATTACTTTTTTTTGGTCACTGGCGTCCCATAAAATTGTAAACATGCCGATGGGAACACGAGCGACGGAACAGGATACCCTCGCAGAGGTACCTGCCTCGCAAGACCCGCTCGAGGCCATAAATGCGCAAATGCGCCAGTTATTCGCACAAAATCAGGAGCTACTTGAGCAAAACCGCGTCTTGAAACAGACGCTGGAAGCTAGTGCGCGAAATTCCATACCTGTGGCTAGCTCCACCCCTGTAACAAATGCTCAAACCGAGGCAACTAACACTAATTCTGTCTCTAATACAAACGCAACAATTTCAGCTAACATGGCGGCTGTAAGCAATTTTCCTGCGGCTGATTTCATCCCCACGTTTTCTGGGAAGTCCCACGAAAATGTGGCTATGTTTTTACAAAATATTCGTGATGTGGGTCGCACGTGTGCCTGGCCGGATGATCTATTAGTCAATGTAGCCAGACTGAAGTTGACCGGGGAAGCCCGAATGTTTATAGAAACGGTGGACGAATTGCGTGACACGCACGAATTTGAAGTATTGGCCCGCGGATTGACTACGCGTTATTCCGATGCCAGAGGTACCGCATATTACAGAGATCAATTATGAACCCTTAGGCAGAAGCCTAATGAGGATTTTGATGCCTTTGCAGATCGCATACGAGCAGTATCTTGTCGTACCTATAAGCTAGGCGAAAATGCCAGTGAAAACAGAATTTTGCTCTCAGAAGCGGAAGCGCGTGCAATTGATGCATTTGTTCGCGGTATTGAACCCCGCATCGGAGGAGAAGTCAAAGCAGCCTCCCCCACTTCTCTGTTTGAAGCTGTTCATTTGGCAATGTTACGCGAAGAGGTGTTGCGTTTTTGCGCTGCCGCACCGCGCCCATCGGACCCAGTACCGGTCCCAGCAAAAGGAGTATTCTGTCAGCATTGTGGGAAGCCCAACCACACGGCAATGCGCTGCCGCGCGCCGTATTGCAGTATTTGCCAGACAGTAGGCCATGCTGATAATGTTTGCCCCACAAAGTCACCATTTTCTAATCAGATGCGCGGCCACCGCCGCAACGCGGGGTCGAATCAGGGAAACGCTTGGGGGGCAGGTTCCGCCACCCACCCGCGTCCCCGACAAAAATAATACACCCGGTTACGACCGAAAAATGTAAAAAGGTGGAACACGTTAGTCTACTTGGCGTACTCGGGAACAAATTAGTTAGAATTTTAGTTGATACTAGTGCTCAAGTTAGTGTACTGTTTATGTAGAAAAATGATCGAAGGGCGTTACAGCCACTCCGGTACCATATCAGTGGCCTTGGAGAGGAAGTAATTGTCCCCGCAGGTTCGTGTGTAGTGAATCTGCAAATAGACGAGGGTAAATACAGTCAGAGGATGGAAGTAGTAAGGCTAAAGAAGGGTGAATTTGACATCATACTAGGGAATGACTTCCTGCACCGTTATCAGGGGATAGTGGATTATCGAACGCGAACTGTGCAGTTCGGCGAAGCAATTCACCGATTTGGCAGTGCGCACCCCCGTCAGACGCGAGGGAGCTGCGAAAGGCGCCGTTCACAGTCTCCCATAAAACCGCAGATGTGGGCCATAAAAACCACTGACCCTGTTAGGATAAAAGGCGGAAGTGGAAAGATTCTCTGGATAGATGTCAAAAGTCAAGAACAGCCTAAGACAGACATTCTGGTTGACCCGCTCACCCACAATGATGTTTTAGATCATCAGTCAGTGCATATAAAGAGAAGTATCTGCCGACCGGAGAGGAGACAGAAGGGTTTTGCGATACCAGTAAGTACAGATAATTTTTGTGTAGAGGAAGTTGTGATACCAAAGGGTACTATTGTTGCCAGTGGACAGGAAATTTTTGAGGAAATAAGAGGGGCTAAGAAGCAGCGAGATAAAGATGAGAAAGGAAGGATAGGAAAGAAATGTTCAGTTAGGGAAGTGTGATATGTCGCGTCGACGTCAAGCAGTCAGTTATCAGAGAAGTTAGGTCATTTAAACAGTGAGGAGAAAAGGATGTTGCAGCCAGTATTAGAGGAATTTTCGTGGTTGTTTGAAGAGAGGCAGTTTCTACCGGCTACGGATTTGGTTCAGCACGAAATTCCGACCGGAGAAGCTCGGCCTATTACGCCAGTAGTTCCACCCAAAAAAAGCAAGAAAGAAGATAATACAACCACCTAGATAGCAACGTAGATATGCTCTAAGATCAAAACCCTATGATTTGCGTTCCAGAGAGTAGATCTGAGATGGTATGTAAACAGTTGGACAAGTCCTGCGTGCAGCAAGAGAATTAATTGACGGAAAACACCGTAGTTACTATACATTTAATTAAATTGTGCATGTTAATTATAAATGGACATAAGAATTGGCAACCATTGGTAACAGAATTTATGATGTCACATGTTAATGGAAGTGACTGAAGTTATGTAATCATTTTGTCTTGTCATTTAACGTCTCCAGTAATGTTATCGTAGCAGTCGAGAATTAAAACTACAAACATTCTTTAATCATGGAATTAAGGGGAAAGTTGTCCTTTTCAACAGAACACTTAAAGAAAGAATCAGTTAATCTAGAATATATCAAAGAGATTCACATTTCACCTGTTAATTTAGTGAATAGTGCACGAACACAGGTATTAAAGCTTGACCATAAAAACATGATAGTAACACGCCTTCGTAACTACCAATAGATCAATGACTACATGCTGCCGTCTACCTGTCCTTTGAAATACGCCCTATTACATGTATGTTTTGCTAAATGATCACACAACGATAATAACATGAATAAATACGTCCAAGTTAAACAACCAATATATTACTCTAAAGTAAAAGGAGTCTTCCTCAAGTGCTGTTTTATTGTTTCCATGATGCGATGTTGAACAGACAACAAGGTAAGTTTTTTGGTACCACGTATTTCTGTATATCAAATACCACGGAAGGAGTCGCGTAAATACCGCCGCTGTTGTCTACCGCTGTTCACATGCGCCGAGCCCCGCCCCTCCCTGTCAGCTGGTGACGCGGCCCCCTTCCCTTTCCTTTCCTTCCCGCCCCGCCATACAGCCTGCAGAGAGAGAGCGGCCATTGCAGTTCCCCCTTCCCCACCCACCGCCTCTGTCTTTGGTGCGTGCAGCATCTGCACCTCTCCCCTCGCCCCTCCTCTCCACACTACCATCGCCTTGCAGGCCACGTGCCTTAGCCACGCTACAGATTCGTACATTCGTACGTTGCAGTTTAAACAGCAAACCTAAAGGGATGGTTATAGAAATAAATTCACCAGCTAAATATTGCCCTACAGATTTTATTAGTCTGATCTAAGGACGGGAATCTATTTGTGTTGTCTATCCAAGTTTTCAGTAAGGAACAAAATCGTAAGAGAGAACTTTTTCCTGGTACGCATTGTCTAAACCATCAGGATTAGTAAACGTTGGAATTTCAAATCGATCTCCGGCTATGTTGTATCACCACCACGGTTAATAAACGGATCTATATGGCGTCAAGAAAGCCGGCACTTGTTGCTATATTTGTCCTGTAAACGACCGCTGCGTGGGAAACGCGATAGCCAAGGAGTTGGGTTTGGAATACCATCGCAAAATACAGTTTACCTAGAAGCATGACACCTGCCAGTTACCTAAATTTTAGAAGAACAGAGTGTTTAAGTAAAATAATTGGAAACCGATAGTTTTGTGACCTCTAGCGATTGAAGTTATTAGAGTCCCTTGAAAAGAACATCCTCCATGCATAACTGTCGTGAACAACATAAGATAACTCTGTAAGGAAGTTTTGTGACTGTACCGAGAGACTGAACTCCACGCGTAGTAAGAGGACGGACCCAGCGTGAATGCCAGTTATGCTGCCGAGCCAGTGAAACCGGACGCAGCCGTACTGTCAGCTGTGCCGTCAGCAACTTACAATCTCACGAGCGCGACGCGTGCCGCATCTTAGCACCTCAAGCTGCTTTGAATCTCAACACAGGAATACTTAACCACTATATGACGAACCCTTTGAATAACGTTATGCAGATTTTCAATAGTAAGGAACTTACTTTGCTCCCTACGCACTTTTTATATGACCAATGAACTCTAATTTTATTAAAAATCCAAAGCACCGACAGCTGAATCATATCGACGTCTTCCGAGATGCAACTAGCTTCGTCGAGCCGCCAATATTGATTATATGGAAGCAGGCAGGTGAGAGAATTAACAAAAGGAACAACAATCATATCCTTGAACGACTGGCTGGGTGACTGATAATCACAAATATTTGCAAAAACAAATCAACACAGCAAACAGCATATCACATGTTTAATAATTATTGGTCTGTCCATTGAAGGAGACATAAAATCATTTTTCATCAGAATCTTCTTAAAGGAAGTATTAACGTGACATTACACTATTCCACAGCATTACACACAACATTGCCATTACTTAATGACAGTTTTCTTTTAGGTAGAAGTACCAAAGATCGGTTGGAATGAAAATACAAACGAGAGCTTAAAGGAATACCAGGGGATGCTTACATTCATTTTGCTACGAAATGTAACTGGAGGATAAGGAAGTTTTGTTTGAAGGAAATATTATTTTGAACTTTTGCTTTTGTTGCGGTTTTGCCATGTCTTGTATCACTATGACGAGCTGCCAATTACTTATGTCTAATTACTTGTGTCCAGTTACTTAAGTCCATGTATTATCTTATTGTTGTTCATTTTGACTGTTTTATTACTACCTATATAGAGAATTTACCTAGAGTTTGCCAGCACCAGTAATTTAGTATTTGTATCAACCTAGTGTTTCCATGTGTCACTGTGTTACTACATTGATGAGGATAATAATTTTGTAGGATTTCAAGTATGGTAGAGTAAGTTCCCGAGTACTGCCAAGTATTTGTTTAATAATAATGATGTCTTAGGTGATAAACTGTTTTGGAAGAGTAATTAATGATGTAACCATGCTTTATTTTGATTTGTATTTGAATGTTCATCTGGAGGGATATATCACATCCCTACCCCCGTGATAGATAACGTAAACAGAGTGAATCACACCCACAGAACGAGCAGCTTTGGCCATATATCTAGTCTGTTGGATGAACAAGAGAACCACACCCGCAAGGGCACGTACCTTACGTGACGCGGTTGGCACCAGCGCGGCCCCTTAGCTGTCTGTGTCGTTTCTTCACTTTTCCATTTCGCGACATAGTCCATCCTATCCACTTTCATCTGACAACTTTCAACCGAACAACGCCTTTTGCAGTCTATTACCCGGGCGTATCCTAACACAAAACTATTCAGCCCAGACTTTGATCTTCTATCTCGAAGAAGAGTTCACGAGAACAGTGTTCCGTGCTCTCTGACGACAGCTGATCAGGCAACGTCAGACGGGAACCGCGTCTAGCCCGCAGCTAAACGCCAGTAAGCGGAAATCTCTGTTCAAAACCTTGAGCCTTCTTTGGTTTCCCATTGTATTTTCCGAAGGAATACCGACTATTGAAGTAGTAGCATTTAACTGTATGACGTGTCCCAGGACACTGCGAGATAACCAATGATAGACGGAGTTTCAAGCAACCAGCTGGGCCCAATGAGGCCAGCACCATGGACTTATAGAGACGGCGAGTATAGTCGCAAGGTGTTGAGAGGATAAAGACGGCGAATTTGGTCACAAAGTAAAGTTAGTCGCAAGATGTTGAGAGAATAAAGATGGCGAATTTGGTCGCACAACGAGTTTTTTGTGAAGAGGTGTCGTATTTGAGGAAGAAGTATGAAGCAGCTATCTTGGAGTCGCAGAATTGTCATTTACACAGTTAAGTAGGTGATAACGTCGTGTCAACGATGCGCCATGCACTATATCTTCATAAAGGAAAAGTCCTTCAGAAATTATGCTCAACTTAGTCTTTTCTAATTCAATTCCTTACGCTTTCTGTGTTCACTGTGGAAATCTCTAGATTCTCGTCGAGTGTTGTATCTCTCGTCTCGTTAACAACAGCGTTGACATCCTACGACACAATCTGTGCCACACCTGCACAAAACTGGTGTCACCTTTCTTTGTCAGTCTCACTTTATGGTGTTCAGCAAATATATTGAGTTACGAGAAACTTCTTCTCAAAATGTGAATGTTATTACACGTAGAGGGTCAGCCCAAAGAGGCATTTAACTTTCTTTGCTTAGTGATATGGAATATGCAGTAAATTTAATATGATATTTGCGTACCTCATTTTTATATTTCCATGTTTATGTAACAATTATGTTTGGGCTCAAATGGATTTCATAGGAGCTTTGTTATGGGATTGTGACGTATTTGTCACTTATGAACCAATTTACTGTCTTGTCGAGTTTTGCTTTTCCCCTTTCCCTACCAACGGCGTTGAATTCCTCCAAGGCCGTGTACCTTACACGTTGCGGTTAGCGCCCGCAGAGAGCCCAGCTGATCGATTTATTCCTTCAATTTTCGGTTTCGTAAATCGATCGCCTACCTATCACTTTCGTCTATGCGTCAGTGGCTCTTGTCTCCATATGACTACTATAGTCTAGCAGCGTTCATCCTGCGCCCAGCCTACTCTCAGGCTGATTTACTACTAAGGTTTAAACAGTGTCGCGCCCTTAGGCGATCCACCCGTTCTTGGGTCCTTGCCATTCATCTCATTTTTCCCTGTGTTATTTCCTCTTCCTGTGAGCACTTTTGACAAGTGCCACAGCAGACAGTCCGCCAATTTGTCAGGTGACTACTTTCTGATATTCTGTCCAATACCATGGTCCCCCAAACTATGGCTGAACCTCCACAGATTACAACATGGCAACTGCTCTACCGAGTACCACACCTCGTCCGGTACCTAAGTCGTCTACCGACGATTCCATTACTTTGCTTTGCGGACTGCTAATTGTTACCCTTGTTGGTCAGTTGGTCAGTTAATAGGGAGTGTTGGGGTTAACTTCCGGGGACTGGGAAGGTGAAGCTGTGGCAAGTCCGTTCTGCAGGGAATGCCGAACACGCTTCTCCCTCTGGCGCCACAGTGAAGAACTGGAACAGTAGGGGATCTTGGGGTGGGGGGCAGGGGGGTTTTCCTGTCTTTGGGGTCTGTCTTCCTTTTTTTTTTCTCTTCGATCCCAGCACTCCGAATCTTCTATTTCCTGTCCTACTTCTCGTCAGAGAACCAAGCTATCCGTCCCTCTGTCCACAGCCATACGTCTCTATTGCTGAGACCCTTCTCAATTACCGTGTCAACACTTGTCGTTGTTGGCTCAAGCCTATTATATAGGAGGATCCGGGTAACAAGGTAGCACTTCTTCACTATTGAGAATGTTGAATTTATTTAAATATGTTTCATCCATAGTCCCTAACTAAGTAATTGATGTCATGTATCTGTCCCTTATACACCAATTTACTAATGCATAATGTAAATCCTAAGCCAATGAATCTAACGTAATGTCACGCGTAACCCCACTTCTATTTTGTTGGTCATCTGTGAATAAACCATATCGATTCCGCACTTCTATTTCCCTTTGGAGAGAATGTAAAATACAGACGGCGCAGTGAACAGCGTCGGTATGCTTCATCTCTCTCTCGCTCTTAAACCTGACGCATGCTTCCTACGCCGCGCACATGGGCACTGCGTGCGCTCACGTAGCCGCCTCGGCTTCGTTCCTCAGCTGCCGCGTGCTGCTCTGACGCGACGCTGCCCTTGGAAGTTATCTTCCGCGCGCTTTTCTGACGTAGAGCGAGATTCGGCCTTGCCGTCAGCTGCCACTCTGACGTAGCCTCCTCGCAGATCTTTAGCAAACGGTTCCTGTCGGAACGCCATTAATGACGTTTCATGCCACTACGGCTTACCCACTTAGTATTCGCGCCCCCTTTAATTATGTTTTATATACCCGAAAGCCCATTCATGATTACCTTGTCAACTAACTTACCGGTCTTGTCTAATAAATCAAATGTTCACCTCCTATCGTCAATTGATGACTTGCTAAAACATGAAAAAGGACAAATTTCTTACGTTCGCCTGTTGACATTTAAATTAATGGCAAACAGCCACGAACTAAACAAAAATTAGAAAACAAGAACCTATCAGGCATGTGCCCTCCCTTAGTTTTAAGAGTGCAATTCTAATATCACCTAATGTGGAAAAACTAGTGTAGTTTAGTGAAATGTTCCCTTAGTGATAACTCCCTTTTCAACTGTGTTTTGAAACATGTGGACCTCCTCTCATCCCCCCCCCCCTGTTTGTGTTTAAAAAAAAAACGTATGCCCTTTTGGAAAAAAAAACTTAACATATTTGAACAGTGACATTATTTAGAGAAAAAACCGTCTTGCGATTTCCATTTGATATCAGTCATTTTGACACGTGAAGCGGATTACATCTCTGCGTCTGGATTGAAGCAACACTAGGCGTAGAGAGGGCATCTCAAGTGGCTGACTGATGCGTACACAATGTGAGACTGCTGGAATGTTCAGTGTCGCAGAAACGAGTCCAAAAAGGTCGCAGGAAGAACTCTGAGGTTTTGCGTTCCTGACAACAAGAACTGTCTTAGGGCTAAGATAGACGGATAGGTTCTTACAAAACAATAAAAAATATCAATATAAAAATTCCAGAAATTTACATTGTCTGTGCAAAAAGAGAAACACATTTTGTGTAAGTCGCGCTGAGTCTGCTCTCACGTTTGGTGGGATTTACCTACAAACGACGCACCTGACAATCAGCTCTCCAAGATAAGCTGATATACAAACGCCTGTTATCGGAATCCTCCACACGACGAATTTTCGTTCTGCGTCCATCAGGATCAGCAGCACTGAATGGCGAGAATGGGCGCCGTCTCGCACAGCAGCTGGAGGGTCAACTCCTGCAAGAGTCGTGGCCGCACCTGGAGTACGAACTGGGTGGGGTGGTGGAGAACGGGTCAGCAAGGTTGAGACCCGCGGAATCCTGAATTCAAAGAAAAAGAAATTCGTCGACGAAAAAGATTCCCTGCCTGAGACCCTGACTGCATTCTCGACATATCATTAGAATGAAGTTCCCCTCCCATCACACAAGATATGTCGCAAATAGCGGACACAGATTAACTGATACAGTAGATATTCTCACAGTACGAAAATTCATTGGGTACTGTGTGTACCTCACTGTGGCGTGGCTATTACGAGAAAATCATAGTACCTATCTTCTCAGACATGTGCAAACCCAGATAATTTTGTAAATTATGAACCAGTTTTATCGTACTGACGGAGAAATATCGATAGAGACCAAATTCACCTTATTTGGACTGCAGGACTGTTGATCACGAGACTAATAATCTGAGCACGCTGAACGGTTTCGAAGATAGCGTAAACTGCGTTCTGAGTCCAAGTCAGAATGTGCAGGAACGAAGGACGTAGAGTGTTTCTGGTGTGGCGAAACTAAATCTTCTTACTAAGCGTTAAAGGAGAAGTTAAATAAATTTGCTCAATAAGACTAGTACTGACTACTTTTCAACCCAGGAACAGGCAGCAGGAACGTAACGCGCTCAGTCAATCCCCCTCAGCCAGGACAGTGACATGGTACTGCAGCCCAACCATAGCCCCCCTCCCAACCCGCGATCCAAAAATGGCCGCCTCCTCGTATGCTGCAGCGCCTGCATTGGCATTGGCGGCCGTCGGCCAGAGTGGCCGAGCGGTTCTAGGCGCTACAGTCTGCAACCGCGCGACCGCTACGGTCGCATGTTCGAATTCTGCCTCGGGCGTGGATGTGCGTGATGTCCTTAGGTTAGTTAGGTTTCAGTAGTTCTATGTTCTAGTGGACTGATGACCTCAGAAGTTAAGTCCCATAGTACTCAGAGCCATTTCAACCATTTTATTGGCGGCCATGGCTGCGTGGCTCCTGAGCGAGCAGTTCCGGCCGCCGTAGCTGCCCCATCCTCAGTTGCGGGTCTGACGGTCTGTCGAATTCAGCATGCACATTCTCAATGCGGTGCACGATTTCAGTATCCTCACACCGTTGGCGTCCATGAGGAGAGTGAATATTTGCTTGGCAATGCGGTGTCGTAGATCTGCCTCACGTACGGTGAGTCGACTTTGATAAGAGCAAGACGGGTAACCACGCAGACAATGTGAGGACGTCTGCAGTACTCAGCACTGTCATTGTTCAGCTTTCAATGGCGGAACAATAGAGACACACACACTGACAATCGTACACCAAACTGTAACCCATGTTATCGTACTGGTAGAGTCACTGTTCTCTATACAGAAACACAATGAATGTGTGTGTGTGTGTGTGTGTGTGTGAGTGAGTGTGCCAAGAAGAAGAAATTCTGCCAATTTTTCATGATTCCGTGATGATTTGAAGAGCTCCTAGAGCTGATGGGGAAGGGAAAATATTCGAGTGTGAGATAAAGCACCCCGGTCCGCAAATGAACGAGCCGGAAGTTGTATGCCACAATTTGTCTGACTCCCCTGTCAGTGGAATACGTGTTCAGAACTTTTTGTGCTAAGGTAGGAGAGTAGGAACTTTCAGACTTGATTCCAAAGACCAAAACAACAGAACAGTGTAGTAAACATTGGCTCTAGGCAGCATACCTTAATAGCTGTGAGCACCTGTCCATCTTCGATAATGTGACACATATCTCCTCTACTGAAGATGCTCTTAAAGTATGCATTTCGCTGACAATATTTCGTGGTATTTTTTCATGGTTAAATGGCTCTGAGCACTATGGGACTTAACTGCTGAGGTCATCAGTCCCTAGAACTTAGAACTACTGAAGCCTAACTAACCTAAGGACATCACACACATCCATGCCGGAGGCAGGATTCGAACCTGCGACGATAGCGGTCGCGCGGTTCCAGACTGTAGCGCCTAGAACCGTTCGGCCACACGGCCGGTGGCGTTTTTTCATGTTTCATGTTTTTGTCCATATTACCTCCTCTAAAAGTATGGAGAGCAATGACCTTACTGTTGAAGATGTGTGTTTCACGATATGGAAATCAATAAGTGCAATATTTGCTGTCATACAGAGTCAAGTTTTAATCAGCATCACAGTGCACTCTGACATTTTGCATTCGGAGAAAGCAATGTCCATGTGCGACTAGGTAGACGGAGTGTATAAGACTACTAAAGTTGAGGTTGTCACACCTTGTGACAGGCGTTCGAGATAAACCACGCGCTGATAAGCGCCACATCGTTACAGTAACCCGAGGAGCACGTGCGAGGCACGGTGACGTCACGCTGCCGTCTGCAGGCGTATAAGCAAGGGCGGGATGTGACGCTGAGCTCACTGCGACTCCAGCAGCTGAAGGGACGCTCTGTGTGTGTTGGCTGCGGCGACGAGCATCACTTGCCCGAAGACACCACTCCCTCACTCACTCTACGGTGAGTCCTGTTCACTCTTACGGCTTCTTCGTATACTAAGTGCCCCATTGTACTTCGACTCGGTAATTCCTCTTCCAACTTTGGATTCGATTTAGTCTGTACGTTGTGTCGTTGCAGTTATCAAATAACACAGTACAACGCGAAGCACAGGCAATGGCTGCCGTCTGGTTTGTACATGTCCGGCATCCACGGTGTTACGTTTTGCTGCGGGGCGGGGTTCGGGTTTCCTACTTATTGTTATCACATTCAATCCATCTACCTCTATAGGCTTCTTGTCTGCTCCTCGTTCCTTGTCAGTCGTTGCAGGTACTGGTTCGGTGGTGCAAAGCAGCGTTAACAAAATTACCACCCAATATCTACCAGAGAAACGCCGGAAAGCTCTACCTAAAAAACAGTTCCTGAAAGTTCATGATAAATATAGGGAATCCGGGTTTTACCTCCATGTAGTAAAATGTTTAAACTTCTATTGACTATTTATTGATACTAAGACTCATGAAATGGGTGCCAAGTCTGTATTTAAGTGTGCAGTTATATTGTCACAGCATGTTTACAGTGATAAAGGTGTGATGCACGTAGACGTACGAAAGCAGCCAGAATTTTGCTAGTTCGACCCGAATATTATTCACGATCGAAACAGTCACAGACCGACAACTTTGCACGATTTAAACGTTCGGTCGTTTCAGTGGTCTTCCTTTACAGAAGTGCTCTTCACACTACTACACGAATGCGAAAAGTGCCACGTGGATTTTGTAAGTTTGACAGGAATGTTTCACACGCGGTTATCTTTCACACGGAAGCGCACAAAAGTACCAAACATTCACCAAAATGTCTCGCACACAAGTTATATCCTGTTACCAGTAACAGAACCCAATTTACATCTCTGATTCTTCATTTTACATACTGTTCACGAAGAGCGATCTAACATAATGCGTTCGGTACAATGATCCAGAAACGAATCCTCTAGGCAGTGTCCTCGTACAGGCAACACACTCTTCTCTCCGCGAGGGAAGATCTCAATTCTGATTTACTGTTGATCTGAAGGACCAATCAGAACACTCTTTCTAAATGATTCTCGCGGCAAAATCCTCTCTTGTCCAATCACAGTTTAGAAACCAATTTAAATAAGCAAAGTTTCCTTTTTTCAGTTGAAACTTCAGGGCTGAGAGGCCGTGGTCGATGTATAAAATTTCCGCCTGACGTTTCGTCTCCATCTGCGGGAGACATCTTCTGAGGTCGTCCGGATACTGTCACTGAGGCTGTAGGTACTCTCGTATTTATAGAGCGCCTGGAGGGCACCACCATTCGTCACGTGATGCCGACGGTATGCCTATCTTTGAAAGGCGTCATCATTCTCGAATAAGAGTAATGGACTGGCATTCTGCTGGCGCAGCGTCGACATCCATATTTTGTCCAACTTTAAAACTTCCTCTTTTCTATTAAAATTATTATGGTGTTTGTGAATGATAATGGAATGTTCGTGCTAGAACGCTTCTCTCATTAAATTTAATTTCGTGGTTCCCATCTCGAAAAACACGCTCAGCTACTGCCGATTTTTCGATATGTCCTAAGCAACAGTTTCTTTTATGTTCGCCTAAGCGGGTGTTTACACTTTTTTTCGTTGTTCCAATATATACTTGTCCACAACTGCATGGATTTTTGTATACCCCAGGTATTGCTAGGCGGTGTCGGGCGTCTTTTGCAATTCTTAAATATTCCTTAATCTTCTTGGTGGGTCTCACGATTGTTTCGATCCCATACCTGGCCAGAACTTTCCCGATACGGTCCGTGACTCTATTAATGAACGATAAGAAAACTTTTCCAGTAGGTGACCGTTGTTGCTATTGACTTCTGGCTTCTTTTCTTCTTTAATGGAGGGCTCGATGAATTTCCTTGCTGGTGTATCCGTTTTTCATGAAAGCTTACCGTAAGTGATTTAATTCATCTTGCAAGCAAGCCGGCTAGCAGATTTTCTTGGTGGCTCTGTCCACCAAGGTTTTCATTACACCTCTTCTTTGCCTAGGATGATAGTTTGATTCCTTGTGGAGGTATCGATCTGTGTGAGTGTTCTTTCTATATACCTTGTGGCCCAGCGTCCCATCCACCCGTTTAATTACCGACACATCCAGGTAATTGAGTTGACCGTTGCTCTCTTTCTCCATCATAAACTGTATCTTCGGGTTAATACTGTTCAGATGTACCAAGAAGGCAGTTCTTCTTCACCATGAGGCCACACTACAAATGTGTCATCAACATAGTGCCACGAAAATCCCTCAGAAGATGCATAAAGGACGTCAATGAAACCACTCCTTCCTTTTGTCGTTGACTCCTACACATTTCTCAGTTGAAAATAACAGGCTAGTGTGCGATAAGCAGAAAAATGACACTCTTGACAACCTTTGACGCTACTGACACCCCCAGACGTTTGAGACCATTTCTAGGGACATTTTTGTGCTGTATCCACATTGTACTTGATCTGACCCCTTTGAAGAGCAGCACCACTGCTATTTTTACTCTCGTGAACAGTTTGGAAGCACCAGAGGACATTCAAAAGTATTTGCCGAAATTTGAACGTGATAAAAAGCAGAAAAGTGTGTTTATGCACTTTAAGCCCGTCTGTTCTGGGGCCTCCATGGTGTGATCTCAGACTGGCCCAAGCGTGAATTAAAAAGCAAAGATTCCCTCTAAGACCCCCTCTGCCCGACAACGTGATCAGTAGCACCTGCGCTCCTTCGTTGAGAATTTGAATAATGTACCACTATAGAGACAACCTGAGAAGTTGTCCTGTGCGCCTGCAGGCAGCTATATGGAACAGAGCGGTGTCGAGACTTTGCGTGCCTAAAGGCGCCTAACACTAGGTACTTCTTCATACTGTCAAAATTCTGGCTATACGAGTCGCTCAGTTCACAGTCCATAATAGCGATTAAGGTTGCACTGTGATATGATCTTGTTGGATTGCTATTTTGTTGAGAATACACGATTACTTGGTGTTCTCCTTGGTACTGATATTGAGCTATGTTTACAATTCTTCTCCTTTCACTGATTGATCATTTAACCCAATTGTTGACATTTATAGCCTTGATAATGTTCACTAATATATAAAAGAATTTGTATGCTAGTATTGTAAGTGTGTTACTATGCACCAATTACTTAGTCTTGCAAGACCTTCTCTATTAATTTTCTTTTATTTAGCTCTTGTAGTGGCAGATACTATACGAGTATTTAGTAGATCGTCTGCATAGGTGATGAAGCCTCTAGTATTTGTTGTGCCTTGAAGCTGGATCATTAATGACAACAATCAGAAACCTGCAGACGGCTTTTGGTGACGTTTTCACAATATACTTTAAAGGGATTCCGGTTTCACTTGCCTGTCTGTGGCGTAATCTCTTAGGACGTTACAGAGACAATTGGGACAGCTCATCTGTGTCAGGCCTTTGAACTGGGTAGGCAACCATAAATTATTAACAGCTTTATCAGTGATTATGCCTGAGGTATTCATAATATGCATTGTGTGACTTGCCACATCCAAAGTGTGCTTCCCTTTACTGATACCATAATTCAGGAGCTCATGCCTATTGCGAGTCTATGATTGCTCAGACGGCAGCACAGAACGTTTCCCTGTAGTTCAGGTGAGTATTTACCAAACGGATTGAGCTGTAATACTTAACCCTCACAATACCAAGGTGGGATGGAGGGAGGGGGTTTACTTTATGCCGAACAGTAACACATATTGTTATCTAGTCAGTTCCTTTCTATCTCAAAATTTGAAGAAGTAATTGTTGTTCTTAATGAATTCTATCAGATTCCATATATGTTTTAAATATTTCAGTTCAGTTAACATAAAAATTTAAGTAACAGTAGAGATGTCACTTTACCCAATGAAAGTCGTAATCAGTATTTCCATGTTCTGGGCCATACTCACGCATCAGTAACACTTTTATGTTTAGAATAATAGCCACGAACACTGAAAGAAATGTGAATTCCTTACATTTCTTGTGTTGGTTACGAAGTCAGTAGTATACATTATCGAAAGGACATTGACACTGCTAAGAGTCTGGAGCCTAATTACACCATAAGTACCTCTTCAATAGTACGTTGCTGATAAAAATTTTATTTTTTAGAGTTGGCAGAAAGTACCTACTTCCTCCCCCCCCCCCCCCCAATTGGTAATGCACGTTATGTAAAGATTCCTCTATGTTGTTAGGAATGAGTTGTTTTGACCCTAAGATCTTTGAGATTCTGGTTACTGATCTGTACAAAGGAAATTCGTTGAACGACGCCATTAGATACGATAAAATTTGGTCCACTATCTAATGGAGCTCTTGTGCCATAATTATATCAACCTCTCGTGCACCCTTATTTTCTTAACTTTATTATTGCCCAGTCCCATGTGATTCTGGGTAAATGAAATCAAAACCTCGTTCACATGCTGCTGGAGTAGTTGTCAGCGAAGATACTGTCATGTCTTCTGCCAACAAAATTCTAATGTCTTCTGGTCCATCGTCATCATACCTCAGGGAGATAGTCTCAAGGTCAATAATGCAGTGGGTAATCGAACTGTGTTTGTTGTAAGCTTGTATGTGAAACACTGTCTGTTACTCTTTGGCCCTTGATGTACCCCCCATTTTTCTTCTCTTTTTTCATGGAATAGTATCTTTATAATGTCATCTGACTGTTAGATAGAAACTCAGCCTTGTTTGTCGTTCTGTTTCCCTGAGGTTCTATGGTAGTATCTTGTCACTTGCCATGCTGTCCATTTCTGTAGGGAGAAACTACAGGGAATTTTAAAAACCTTGGTATACCTAACAAATATTGGGATCGCCTTGTTGGGCGCCATGTGCAACATTTGCACAAACTTGTTGGCTATGGCGTCAACATCAGATCCGCTTTGTTGCAGTGGTTATAACTTGAATGCTGCCTTTAAATGTTCCCAATTCGCTTTAAGTAGACTGCATACTCACTTGGGCTGCTTGTTAGCGTCTAAGTGACCAACTGCATCTGTTATTGTAAATTAATTGAGATTGTGGCCAGACTTTCAGCTCTGCAATGTGGTGTCTGCATTTTGAGTTTGCACGGCTGATATTTATATTTCGTTCTGCACATGCATAATTTTTCAAATGCCAGTGGATTGAGAGGCCTATTCATGTCATAAAGCCCAAGTGTCCAGATGTCAAAACATTTACCAACTTTTGCTTGACACTGTTCTGGCTGTGGCTTGTACAAGTATAGAGAGTGCTGTGAGAGGAGAAATGGCTGCTGAGGTTCGGCATATTCCAGAGTCATCCACAATGGAACCCACCCAGGAGGTTATGGAGACCACAGCCGTGGACCTGGGCGCCCTTCTGGACGCAGGGGACGGCGCAGTCGTCACACTGGTGGCGGGCGGCACTCGTCTCGTGGCGCACAGGGCCGTGTTGGCCGATAGAAGTCCCGTGTTTGGCGCCATGTTTCGCCACGACACACTGGAAGCCACCGCCGGCGAGGTCGCAATCCCAGACGTGGAGGGCCCAGTGCTGCGCCAGCTGGTCGCCTACCTCTACACCCTCCAGGCCCCTCAGCTGCCCAGCCTGGCCTCCCACCTGCTGGCAGCCGCTGATAAATACGGCGTGTCGGCCCTGAAAGCTCGGTGCGAGCAGCACGTGGCCGCTCAGCTGTCGGTCGAGACTGCGGCGGCCACAGCTGTTCTGGCGATCAGGCACTCCTCCACCAGCCTCAGGCAGGCCGCAGTCAACTTCATAAAGGCCAATGCAGTGCAGGTAATGACCACACAGGGCTGGATTGACGCAGTCCGCACTCAGCCTGAAGACGTGGTTATACTGAGTCAGCTGCTCGCGAGTCCTCCAGCAGAAAGCAGGTAAGCTTGTGACGAGCCACTTGCCTGGTTTGCACATTTCTAAGTGTGTTTGTATTTCCGAGTCAATAATTATACTTAGTGTATGGGTATTTTAGAGCAGGGACACATCTGACAGTTTTTGGTGTTGTGATCTTTTTCCTAATTAATGTAGAGCAATGAAATTTTGGGAACAGATTTGTTTAGGTAACATATATAACTGATTAATATCACAGGTTAATGTAAGCGCCAGATTTTCCATTGAAAATGTGTTATTCTGGCACATCAATAAGTTGTGTAACCGCCAGAATGTTGAATGCAAGCATGCAAGTCTTAAAGTATTGTCTTATGCAGGCACCAGATGTCAATTTGCGTGATGCATGCCTGTTACACTTGGCCAGTCAATACAGGGACAGTTAGTGCTGTTGTTGGATGATGCTGGATTTGTCATCTGATGATGTCCTATATATGCCCAATTCGAGACAGCTAGGTAATTGAGCAGATCAAGACAACATGTCGACACACTGAAGAGCATACTGTACTACACTACCTGTTCTGTGGACGAGCATTATCCAGTTGGAAAACACCTCCTGGAATGCTTTTCATGAATGGCAGCATAACAGGTTGATTCAAAAGACTGTCTCACATTTTCAGTCAGGGTGCATGGGGTAGCGACAACATTGCTCCTGCTCTCACAGGAAGTTGCATCCAAGATCATAACTCGAGCTGTAGGTCCAATGTGCTTAGCATGCAGACAGGTTGGTTGCAGGCCGTCAACTGGCCTCCTCCTAACCAACATACCACCATCACGGGCACTCAGGCAAGACCAGCGACCTTCACCCAGCTATCTAATAATCTCCCGGTTGACACTACTGAAATCTGCAAATGACGGTGGTCTCTGGCCAGTGGAACCACGCTACAGGGCGTCGGTCTAGGAGCTGTCCTCGATGTAAACGATTTCTAACCTTAGGTTTCGTCATTGTGGTGCCAACTGCTGATCAACTTATTACTGAGATGCAGTATGATAATAGCATCTTTGTCCCAATGAAGTCGCCCCGTCCAATCTCAAAGGTAACTAACGCTCACAATCGCTAGAGCACGTGTTTAAAGCAAACCTGATTTATACGTCCTCATAGCGCCACTCTTACGCGAATGGCACGAAATCTGAATAGACACAATCTTTCAGATGTAGAAGCACGAAAATCAAGGAAGAGACAAAATTTCGTAGCCTTATAAACTGCTTTTGCAGATGTAAACTTTCGAAATACTGTTGATAACTGAATGAGGATCCATGTTGTAGTTACTAACCAGCATCTTCGTCATTCAATCGGGTGCCATCCACTACTGCATCGTATCTGTCCACTTTCTTATGATGACATCAATTTCCCACGCAGCTTCCTAGTTATAAAACTTGCATGTAGGTACAATGACGTGTCAATGGTGAATTAATTTCCCTGTGTTTTAGATCACATAATGAGAAATTACTAACATTAACTTTGCTCCTTTCATAGATTAATTATTATAGCTATTAAGAGTTGAATGTTTTTAGACAATCAATACGATGATGTGTGTATGTAATATAGTAAACATTATATAAGTATACCTCGCCTGCGTAGGTGGGCTCAAGTTGCATTTCTAAACAGCAATCATTCATTTTCATTGCATATTCGGAATCTGCGCCAAAAAATACTTGCCACATATGGCAGATGACCTGTAATAGTCGAATATCAAGTGTTCCAGTCTCAGCAATTAAGAACCGACATATTTGATTCTACATTTCATTTACGATGTAAATGTAAGCCTTAGTGTCTTATAAGTCGCTATTTGTGTTCGAAATTTATTTTAGAGCTGCAAATTTGACTGTGCAGCGCAATGTGGTTCACCATTTCTATGTCTTGCTACAAACTACATCTAACGTGATCCAGGGACGACGTGGATGTAGTAGTATTGTTTTACCACCAGGATGCTCCATTTCAGTGAGTCTTCTAGTCTCTCACGATTGGGGTGCATGATTTTCGTATCAGTGGCACGTATGTTTGCCACTATCATATCAATGACATTTTACCTTATTACATTGGTTGTGGTTTGTATTCTGCCGGTAGCTCTGTGGTGGTAAGTGCGAGAGTAACCACTTCCCACATCAGTATTACAGATTTGCATGTTGCGTGTCTCTCATTTGTTTTCTTGCTAGATGTATGTAATACAAATATAGTTTCCATAACACAGTAACTGTACTTTTTCTAGTCGATGCAGTTGAGTTAGTTATAGATTTTAAGAAGTATTCTAGGAGCCAAGAAGTGTGTGGTTCCCAATCAAATAACCTTAATAGAGGAATTCCAGGGTGACGACTGAAGTCAAGCATTCCGATGGTTTGCAGAGTCACCAAGGCCATAGGAAATTACAAAATATATTAGCATACAGTCAATGTCTAGGCGTATTATTTGAACTTTGCAATTTCATTTGCAACGCTCTAGCATTGTGTGAACATCAACATTAACCATTACAAAAGAAATCACAGAATCAAGTACATTGGTTCTTGAGTGAAAAATCAACCACACTTGATATTTGTGTATTACACACATGGGAAACAACAGTTTGGTAAACCATTCGCATTTTTTTGGAGTAGAATTCGAATTTGCAGTGAAAAGGGTGATTCATGTTTGAAAATACGAAGTTGGCCCCACCAACCAGGGGAGATTCGGAGGTGGCCAGTTGTAACACAGAAAGATGTCCCCTTTCCTAATATTGACTTTTCACCTAGAACATGTATTTCGTACGATGCCTCATTTTCGATATATTTAGTTGTGTTAAGTTAAAATAAACGTCCTGTATATGAACACGTACCAGTACCTGCCCCCAATCAGCAATTATCTTTGAGGTTGCAAACGTTAGCTTTTATCTTCTGCTCTGTGGCACCAATTACAGCTTTCACTCCTTTCATCGTGTAATCACCATTTGATGAGTTTTTACGGAAATGGAATTTGTCCACTGCCATACATGCTCACGATTTTCATTGAGATTGACTCCTTCATTTGCAAGAAAATCTTCTAGTCACAATCGAGTAAATATGGTCACCCTGAATACAGTAGTGAAATGGAATTTTATATTTCATCGGACTCACAACGTCTGGTTAGTTTTCAGGCGTAAATCTATGTACAGATCGTGTTTGTTCATTATAGGTTTTCCTCTCACAAACATCCAACTTTACAGTCAGATGACATTTAACATTCACCTATTCAGTGAGAGGCCCCATGGTCAATATGACCGAAATTTGTTCAGCAAGAAACGTTTCAGTTTCTTTGATGAAAATTAAAGTGCTGCAGTTTTTATTGGAATAACTTCTTTGAATCACAAATTCTGTGCACTTTATTTACCTGAATTTCCTTCGCCTGTCTGTTTGACAGGTGCTGCCACCCTGGCTATTATGTGTGCCTCCTACAACCTGGTTCCTAGCACATGAGCTACAGGCACCATTTGATTGAAACAGTACCACAATAAGTACTTTTTTAATGTTGTTGCTTTTATTTGTTCTGCAAGCGGTGCTGCTATTCACGACCATAAAAGAGGGTTAAAAGCTGTGAGCTGTCTGGGGAAGTTAACCTTGCATTACTGCGCAACTGTTTCACCAGGTATCCAGTCTAGCTTACCAAATTACCAACCAGGCTAACATTAATTATAATCTATTAATAGTCATATGACAACTGGTGATATATATATATAAAAGAGAATTTAAAGAAAAAGAAATAAATCATTTTATATTTGGAAATTTATTTTAACATTGATCATTGAAATTTCAGCAAAATTAAACTTGATTCATAACTAAACTGGTGCCTTATTTAGGATTGTGAAAATGTGAGATTGTAATCTTACCGAACACATCAAATATGGAGCCAAGATTGGGAGACTGCATACAACACTGCATTCATAAAATAACACACAAAGAACGTTGAAACATATGCAAGAGGAAATTAACCACAAGCAACCGATTCAATTTTCACCCAAAGAAGTTACGTTCGTAACACAATCCTGTCCGTCATGTAATTTCCACACACTGGTATACTAAATTCATACTAACTCTCTGTGAAATTTTCCCAAAGTGAATAGCTGAGGGCTACTTTGATGATTACACCACATGCTTCACGTGCTCAACTTGGTTTACACAAAGAGTGTAACTCCACAATAATTTTGATAATTAAAATAAATTAGATCGAAAAGCAATTTACAATAGAAAAACCTCAAACTGGTTACTATCGTCTTACTATTAACCTGATGGGTCAAACAATTGTATAAGTACGTGGTACTGGTCTCACAAAGTACACCCCACGTGGGTTGAACATAAAGAAAAGTTGCTATATTGAAAAATATTGTCAAGACGTGATGTTATAATCTCACGCACATTCGCATTGATGATTGATGATGCTAGTTAGAGTTACTGATCAACACGTGGTTCCACTTTACTCATAAAGTAGTGACAAAGCAACAACCGGAATATATTCTGAACTTCACACTCGAATTACAGTGTGTTGCAATTTAAGATAACATTAGATATTTTAGAGCTAAACCTGAAATAAAGGTGATTAAATTTTCAGTTAGGCTGAACTTAAGAAATCCATTGTCCTACGGACTTAGCAGACACGCTCTTAGCCGGAGATCTTACCACTTCAGACGCTCGCCACGGACAGCTTGGCCTGGTCTCCTACCAAGGGAGCTTCCGTATACAAAACGGAAGTGACGAGAGGGACAGCTTCCTGTACCAACATGACAAGGGACGGACAGGACCATACTAAGAATAGAAACCTCTCTGCTTTTAGAAAGCGTAGCTACCTGTTCTGACGTTGGTCCTGCTGTTCTCTAGCAGACAGGCTTGTCTGCTACCCTCAAGCATGCAACTAGAAATACATTTGCTCATTCATCCTCTCACACAGAAAGGAAGGGGGATGTAGGTTCTGTATGAGACTGTGTGACATGACTTATATATAAACTGTGTTTTAAAGTGTAGTAATGTGACAGATCGTTCTTGTTTATGTGTAAAAGTAACACGTTCCACTACTCAGTCTCCTCCCAGATAGTCAGAAACGCGACAGAAAGCTTAGAAGAGGAATTTATGCCATAAATGACAACAGATTTAAAAAATTAACATGAAAGGAATCCATCAGAGACCTTTCATAACCCCAACGCTCCGGGAAAAGACTGTGCAGGGAATTTTCTGGCCATGCTAGGACATTCCCAAGAAGGCTTCTCACACTCTACGTAAACCAAAATGTAAAGAAAAGGCAAAAGGTCGCCAGCTACTTGCTAAAACACAATAATTTCAACAAATCTTTAAAATCTACCAGTTTCAAACAGAAAAAGAACACAATCGGTGATGCCTATTTAAAAGATTATATAGACCTAATTCGGTCAGCAAGTAAAAACAATGGTCCCTGTGTCATTAATATGAAAACAATTTCTGGTTGTTACCCTTATGGAGTTCACCAGTATTTGCTCATTGCAAGAGCCAACTGATCACAGGAAAATTTATGACTGTTTATTAACAAGTAAAATTTATGAAAATTGCAAAGGTGGCACAGCAATTGAAAAAGAACATGAAAATAACATCAGTATTATAAAGCAGAACATTACAATGCACAATCCGCAAAAGCAAAAAAGTGATAGGAGGAAAGAAACTTGTTTTACAAAGTGGTTATAAAAAAAATTCTATATTTTAAAAAGCTAATAATTTGTAGAATTAAAATAGCTTTGTGGCACTAATTTAATCACTCTACTATATTTCAGTTAGTTAGCAAATAATGACCACTGTGTCATTATACTGAAACTACAATTAATTATGTGATTATTACCGTTATGGGGTTCCACACTATAAATATGCCCCATGCAAAGGCTAATCGATCACAGTCCTATAAGAATGAATAGCTATCTGACTGATAAACGAAGCAATGCCACAGGAATGAATTTACGAAACAAAATATCACAGATCTAATACATCACACAAGAACAAACATTGATCAATAAAACAGCTCTGAAAGTACAATAGTCAACATCTAAAAAAAAACGCCAATTAATAAAACACCTGCAAAATACAGGAATCAAAGTCTAAAAAAAACAATAAACAGAACACCTGCAAAATACAAGAGTCAGTCTAATAAACACCAATAAATCGAACCCCTGCAAAACACACGAGTCAAAGTTTCTGTGACAGAAACACACGTATATGCATTGAACTAAGAACCGTATAATCACTGTTCACTGACACAATCAGTAGCTCCACTGTTCCGAGGCACAATATAAGTGGAGGGGGGGGGGGGGGGGATTCGTCGCTGCAGCTGTCAGTAGGGATTTTTGTCCATCTGTTGCGTGCAATCCCGCCGTCTCTGCCCTCTCATGAAGTTTCTCTTGGTGGCCCGTGTCACGTACATCTCGATTTGGTTCCATGTTTGCATTGTCAAATTCGTGTGGTATCCTCGTTTGACACGCCAGGTTGATATTCCTGGGCAAGGATGACACTTAATGGCTCTTCTTTGTGCCACCCTTAGCGATCAGAGAACATCGAACCATGATTTACTGTCACTTGACAGTAGGCATCGGTCAGGAAATGTCGATAGGCGTCGTTGAGGTCTGCAAGTTTCTCTGGACAGTACCTGTCAAAAAGCTCCACGCCCCTTTATCCCCTGTCTTTTGTTGTTTCACTGCAGCCGTCTCGTCATGGTCGCGTGCGTGTGGTGCATTGCCAGCAGATGGATTTCCGCGCGGTGGACCGCTCGGCCATCTCAGGTCATCACCTCCACAGAGGGTCGCACTGATGCGGCCTGCCATTAGCTCCAGGTGCAAGGGAAAGTATTTGCCGTGTACCCTTCTTTTGTGGTCGACCGCGCTCCCGAAGTGGCCCAGTTGACAATGTGTCCTGCTGGGAAACCCGCCAGTTTACAACTAGTCCTCCTCCTCGCTGCTCCCGCTGCCTCGTAAGAGTTTAGCCGGTTCGTTTTCACGTTCTCAACTGCATTCACAGAAATTGTTCATGGTAGTTATATGATTACAAAATGTCATACATAATACCAGTTAGTATTGTCTTTCACAATTTTAAAGAACAAAAGTGAGACTTAATTTTTTTTAAATAATAGAGTTACATGATTCGACAGTATAAAAATAAAAGTTAAATCACTTGACAATATAAAAAAAAATAAAAGTTGACAGTATAAAAATAAAAATTAAATGAACTGACAATATAATATTTAAATCCACATCACTAATGTGGTTCACTTGCGTTTTAATAAATCAAATGCTACTTATTAATTCACTAAAATGAATAGGATTATGCCTTGTGGAAGTATAGGTCAGGACAGCATGGGGTTCACATGTTATTACACACACACACACATGCACACCTGTTGTCTATACTACAAACTAACTACCCATAAACATGTATTACTCAAAAATTCTACTTCAGTCCACTGCTAGTTAATCCAACAAGCTACTTCAATGCTACCTCAACACAGTGTTTATACCACTACAACATTGTTCTAATTTGTCCTCTTCCTGACGCTCGCGGCATATGTCTTGTGACATGATAAATATGGAGAACTTTCCTTAAACATACACAGTAAAAAAAACAATGGTTATTTACACGCCAAAACATTTATACTAGTTGACACACCTGATAAGAGACTCGCAATTATACATTTATCATACTCATATATTCACACATAAAACAGTAAGAAAATTTCATCTAAAATTACGCTATCACAAGAATTAATCACGTAGATGACTCTGAGCAGGGTAAAAATATTTTCCTTATACAGGTTATACTACATTTTCTTACCCAGTTCGTTCCTTCTTTAAGTTACCTTTCGCTTCCAAATCAGTTATTTTGCCTGTGGTGGTTGTTCTGGATTCATTTCTCATGAATGGCAAAATTGTGGTCTTCTCTATTCTGTAAAACAGTTTCATCTTAACATATTGAACTTACAACAGACACAAAAGATCCGAATCCTCCTGTAGTTTAAATGACAAATGTTTTGCTTCATTCTTATTATCTTAAATCAAGCTTTCCTTCGGTCCCATAATCAAAATTATTTAATCTTCCTCTACCTTCAAGAGGGAAATTTCCTCAGTACAAATCATATAAGCTGCAGTGTATCCCGCACCAGCGAAAACAGTAAGCTGTAATGCTCACAGCATCAGCAAAACACATAAACGTCGCTTTTTTAGGACAAGTATTAACGCAGAATAATTTTTCGGGCTTTGGCTCAACATCAATCAAGACTACAGAAAGGATCCATATTTCTGTTCCATTCTGCATTTGCTGAAAAACTGCTCGTACTTGACTACCACAATAATATTTCAGGGCCACGTAAATTACACAAACTACAATTCTTCTTTCACCATGAAGGGAATCAATATACAGACGAAATCCACAGACAGCACTTTACCTACTCAGCTATAAAGAACAAAAAAAAAAAAACATATATCATCAATATTAACATATAATCGCATATTGGGAAGCCAATGGTTAAACAATCGTATTATCGCATCCTGTTTTCAAGATTCTAAACTTACTCATTCCTTTCTCAGAGTTCTCCTATCTTAAAATATTCATACAGCATGCATACTATAGTAAGAGATCCTCATTTATACTGACAGATATAGAATAGTAATAGATAGATAGTAGCACTGAAAGCAGAAAATCGGAAACAAGGCTACTAATAGCTGGGGACCTGGGTTTGCCAGACACATAATACCCACAGATCGGATATTCCCCTGAGTTTTGCATTAATTCAACACAGATCTTGCTTCTCTCAGGTGCGACTCTTTTCAATTTACACAAAAAAACCATAAGCAGCATTTCACTTGTTCACAAACAAACCTTATCTTCACATTTGAACCAACCTAAATCCTAATTGCACAAGGAAAAAAAACCGCATACATCACTTCAATCAATCACACAGAAACATCTTTATCATTATTTTTACCAACATATTATTCAAAATGCTTAAGTCACAAATTTAAACTAATCAATTCTTTCTCCTCACCGTCCTCTCTACTCCTCACTGTCCTCTCAATATACCCTATGTACTCATTTGCCATGTCGCTCAATTGTTCAGATTGGGCGCCTTCTGCGCTGATCATTTGTCATTGACGGTTTTGTCCATTTCCATTTGCTGGATTATATCTAGGATTGGCCGGCCGAATTTCAACATCATGTGGTGCTCCGCCTACAATCCTATTCCCAACGTGTTCATCGTAGTATCGATTCTGGTTGTCGTACCTGTAGCGTTCACGATCCTGTCCACGTCCTCGATCATTTCCGTTGTTCCACCTGTGTTCGCGAGTGTTACCCCATTTTCTATATGGCCGGTCCCGATTATTCTTCCGCTCGCGTCGCGACGACCAGTCACGCCGTTGATTAGTACTACGGCCACGACTACGTTCCCGCTGCTGTGCCCCGTAATACCTTTGTGCCTGAATAGGCGGGCATTCTGCTGTATTATATTCCAACTCTTGGAGAAGTGTCTTAAACGTTTCCACGTCCTGTTTGCATCGTCACGCAAGAATGACGTGGCGCAAGTGCATCGGCAATTTGGTGATGCATATCCTAATTAGTTCCACAGGCCCATATGAATCGTATAAAAATTGATTTGCCTGCAGCATGTGGTCGAATAGGCGTGCTGGGCTGCCGAAACCAGACTGGTTCAAATTTGGCAGCATAATTATGCCATGCTTGACCATATCTTGTGCCGCTTCCGACCAATAGGCGGACAGAAAGGTTTGTCGAAACTCCCGAGTGGAGTTGCAGTGACACACTGCCGACCTCATGTGAATCGCCGGTTCGCCTTCCAAATAGCCACACATATATTCTATCTTATGTGAACTTGCCCAGTTGGGGGGAAGAAAAAACTCAAATTGCTCGAGCCATGCTCGTGGATGTATTCCTTTTTGCGAATTTCGAAATATCTCAAACTTTCTCACTGTAAGGAAATGTTTGAAATCAAATCCCCGCATTTCCTCCCGGCAAGGTCCATGAATGTTTCTATTTTTCTCATGTCTGCCCCTCAAAATACATTCTTCCCTGTCGTCAAAGTCTCCCTCATGGCCGGAGTCCGTCTCCGCACTGTTCGTACGGCCATTTTTAGTGCTATTGGCGAGTTCGGAATCACACGCCATGCGGTTTTCCAGATGCGCCACGCGTTCTTGTAATTCGCCTGTTACAGCTTTGTGCTGCCTGTTCACTTCGAACTGTCCCTTCTGAAATCTAAGAAGCGAATGCACTTCTTCAGTCTCTGCGACAGCTACCAGTGTAGTATTGTTCTCGCTTTCCGTCACCTTCATCGTGCCTACGATGTCTGCTAATGCCGCAATCTTATCATGTATTTGTCTGTTGTCGTCCGCCCCAGTCTGCTTCAATTGTTCTACTTGCTGTTCGACTGCGTGAATTGCTTGACTGTTGTCCGCTACTGTGTTGCTAATGGACGTGGGACAATGCGTTTCTGCCTCTTGGACCCTCGAGAGTACCTGCTGGTGTTCTCTTTGGCATTCTTCTCTCAGCGCTTGGAAATTCCTAAGTAGGTGTTCTTCGCTCTCTTTAGATTCCGCATCGCGACTCCGCTTGCCCTGTTCTAAGGCTTGCAGATGGTCATCGATTTGTTCAAATGTACGGCCTAATTCTTTCATAATATCACTTTTTATTTCACTTTCCAGATTGTTTATTCTTTGTGAGATATCATCGGAGACTCTCTGCATCGACTTGTCGACTTTATTTGTCTGCTGGATTAGTTTTTCGTCTATTTGTTCGCCTAGCTCGCGGATCGATTTTTCACATTTGTGCATCATTTGTTCACCTAGCTCGCGGATCGATTTTTCAGATTTCTGCGTCATTTGTTCACCTAGCTCTCTGATCGATTTTTCGGATGATTCTTTTTGTTCTCAGAACGATTTTTCTGATTTCTCTGCGTTTTCTTTATTTTGTTGCAATAAGGCATTCATGAGTTCGGCCAAATCAATTTGGTTAGTTGGAGGCAAATTAATTTCTGGCTCTGATGTGAGCCCGTTCGTCCTGTTTTGCATTTCCTCTGAAGTATTCCCCAATGCATCTTCGGAACCGTCTGACGCGTTAATATTCGAAATCAAATTAACCCCTTGGTCCATGTTGCTTAAGTTGTTGGACCGCCTACTTTTAGCTTGGTTACGTGTCTGCATTAGTTAAATTTATACCCGGTATGCAACACACTAATCAGAATAAACACATCCCCCAAAAATTACGACAGTCACACGAAAGGAACCCAACCTAGTATGCACTTTTTCACACGCAAAACAAATTTTTATCTTTGATCGAAGCAGTGCAATTTACAAGCGAGAAAAAAACACATACACACACACACATATAAAACCCACAAATATAGAAAACAAAACAACAAGACAAACAACACAATGCCGCTCAACAACGCCGTGAATCATTTGAAAGTCTACTCAGAAACAATGCAGAAGTTGTTTGAGCGCTGAAGGGAAAAAAAATTAAAGTTATACAACGCTCACAATCTAACGTTTCAGAGATTCCAGAGTCTAGCGGAATCACAGAACAGGGTCGCCATGTGTAATGTTGTTGCTTTTATTTGTTCTGAAAGCGGTGCTGCTGTTCATGACCATAAAAGTGGGTTAAAAGCTGTGAACCGTCTGGGGAAGTTAACCTTGCATTACTGCGCAACTGTTTCACCAGGTATCCAGTCTAGCTTACCAAATTACCAACCAGACTAACATTAATTATAATCTATTAATAGTCATATGACAACCAGTGATATATATATAAAAAAGAGAATTTAAATAAAACGAAATAAATCAGTTTATATTTGGAAATTTATTTTAACATTGATCATTGAAATTTCAGCATATTAAACTTGATTCATAACTAAACTGGTGCCTTATTTAGGATTGTGAAAATGTGAGATTGTAATCTTACGGAACACATCAAATATGGAGCCAAGATTGGGAGACTGCATACAACACAGCATTCATAAAATAACACACAAAGGACGTTGAAACATATGCAAGAGGAAATTAACCACAACCAACCGATTCAATTTTCACCCAAAGAAGTTACGTTCATAGCGCAATCCTGTCGGTCATGAAATTACAACACACTGGTATACTAAATTCATGCTAACTCTCTGTGAAATCTTCCCGAAAAGAATAGCTGAGGGCTACTTTGATGACTACACCACATGCTTCACGTGGTCAACTTGATTTACACAAAGAGTGTAACTCCACAATAATTTTGATGATTAAAATAAATTAGATCGAAAAGCAATTTAAAAAAGAAAAACCTCGAACTGGTTACTATCGTCTTACTATTAACCTGATGGGTCAAACAATTGTATAAGTACGTGGTACTGGTCTCACAAAGTACACCCTACATGGGTTGAACATAAAGAAAAGTTGCTATATTGAAAAATATTGTCAAGATGAGATGTTATAGTCTCACACACATTCGCATTGAAGACTGACGATGCTAGTTAGAGTTACTGATCAACACGTGGTTCCACTTTACTCATGAAGTAGTGACAAAGCAACTACCGGAATACATTCTGAACTTCACACTGAATTACTCTGTGTTGCAATTTAAGATATCATTAGATATTTTAGAGCTAAACCTGAAATAAAGGTGATTAAATTTTCAGTTAGGCTGAACTTAAGAAATCCGTTGTCCTACGGACTTAGCAGACACGCGCTTAGCCGGAGATCTTACCACTTCAGACGCTCGCCACGGACAGACTGACCTGGCCTCCTACCGAGGGTGCTTCCGTATACAAAACGGAAGTGACCAGAGGGGCAGCTTCCTATACCAACATGACAAGGGACAGACAGGACCATACTAAGAATAGAAACCTCTCTGCTTTTAGAAAGCGTAGCTACCTGTTCCAACGTTGGTCCTACTGTTCTCTAGCAGACAGGCTTGTCTGCTACCCTCAAGCATGCAACTAGAAATACATTTGCTCATTCATCCTCTCACACAGAAAGGAAGGGGGATGTAGGTTCTGTATGAGACTGTGTGACATGAATTGCATATAAACTGTGTTTTAAAGTGTAGTAGTGTGACAGATCGTTCTTGTTTATGTGTAAAAGTAACACGTTCCACTACTCAGTCTCCTCCCAGATAGTCAGAAACGCCACAGTAAATTTAGAAGAGGAATTTATGCCGTAAATGACAACAGATTTAAGAAATTAACATGAAAGAAATCCAACAGAGACCTTTCACTTTCAAAGGTTTCTGCTGCTTCCATGTGATTGTTGTTGCTGTTCTTGTGTATTCCAACTGTTCTGTACAAAAGTTCTAGTATAACTTTAGCATAACTGATGGCGTTGTATCTGCAATTCATTTGTACTTTCTTTTGTTGTTTGTTATTGTAAGCTACTGGTCTAATGAACTCATCCTCAATCTCTATCAATTTACACACTGCCTCTCCTGATTTATTCGTCTTAGAAGACCTGCTATTGTCATTGGCAGTGTGTGTTATGTTGTTTGTGTGAAGACGATCATCCAGCATCGATGCATATAGTAGTAATCTGCATATAGTAGTAATCTCCAAGTGGACAGAGTTTGCCACACCCTCCCTGTCTCTGCTCAGCGCGCCGGCCTCTGCAGACGGCAGTCCGCGCCCCGGAAGTGGGACACAGGGAGACCGCAGCCGCACTGCTGCCGCTGCTGCGCCACCCACAGCTGCCTGCACCACTTCCCCACCAGACCCTGCCGTCTCTCGACTGCGGTGAGTTCCGCCACTACACACAGTGACTAGTGGAGGCATCAACCAAGTGTTATGTGCAAGGACATCAAATGGCGCTGTAGTGCATATGTGCTAACACAGAGGTTGTAGTTATCAGGAGAAGTTATTCCTGATATAAATTATGGTGGCGACTAGCCATCGATGAAAGTGATTCTTTACATCCCTCTCTGGGCTGACAGTATCAGTTATATTTAGTTTAGGACAGATGATTTCATTCACTGCAGTTATAAGATGTAATAAAACAAAATCCTTTTCCATAAATACTGAGTATACTGACGTGTCGGATGCAATTTCTTCATTCGCTGATGGCTCTCTATCTGAGAATGAATCGTTTAGCAAATAGGTGAGACAGAGGGCGCTGATGCATTGAAACTCCTCCAATCTTCGATTTCATGTGAATAAATAGTTTTGAAATCAAGTCGTTGGTGATCCTCAAACAGAAATAGTGAAGGAATCGCAAGCACGATACAACAATCAAAATAATATGCAGCAGAATAAGTATATAGCGTGTTCTGGAGTGTGTTTTCAGATTTTGTATATTTATCTTTAAGTGACTTTTCGGAGAATACTTAACACATAACTTATGCCCTCCTGGGCTTCGAAGCGTGTCTTGCTCACCTCAACACGCGACCACGCCTGGCACAAACCTATGATCTCTATTCTATTGTGGCGGTGCGTAAGTTCGTAGCGTTTTTCCATAGGTTAATTAAACACAATATAAAATACGCTTTAGTCATCACTAACGTGTTCTCCTTCACTATGTGCAACAGTCTTCCAACACTGGGGCAACTTTTCGATCACGTGGTTTTGAGGCGAAGAACTCGTTGAGCCAACTTCCGAGGACATGTTCATCCGGAAAAGAAGCTCCTTGAAGATTTTTCGATAGAGAGCGCAGAAGATGAAAGTCTCGGGACGCGAGATCAGGTGTGTACGACATCTGCAAAACGTCTCAGTTGTTGGCAATAAATATCAATAGTGGTGGGTACACCTCGGGTAAGCAGTTCCTAGTACATAACACTGTCGCTGTTCCGTCAGAAGATAACATTACCTTTTGTGAATGAGAGCAGATGTTTGTACGGGGAGTTGCTGCTTTGTTTGCACTCAAACATTCCTTTCTTTTTCTTACGTTAGCATAAAGACACCATCTCTCGTCCTTAGTAGCGATGCAGGATAGGAGAGGTTCTTCATGAACTAATTGATAACGATCAAGCAGATATGCATATATGCCCAGTCACTGACTTTTGTGATATTGCCTTAGAACGTGCAGTACACATACACCCGATTCTTGAACCTTCTCCACTGCAAGCACATGTCGCACGATTGTGTAACGATCTCAGTTTGTCATAATTGCCATTTGTAGAGTACACTCACGTGGATCATCGTGGATTAATGCGTTTAACGATCATCATTAAACACCGGAGGACTACGTGAACGTGGAGTCATTAATACACTCCTGGAAATTGAAATAAGAACACCGTGAACTCATTGTCCCAGGAAGGGGAAACTTTATTGACACATTCCTGGGGTCAGATACATCACATGATCACACTGACAGAACCACAGGCACATAGACACAGGCAACAGAGCATGCACAATGTCGGCACTAGTACAGTGTATATCCACCTTTCGCAGCAATGCAGGCTGCTATTCTCCCATGGAGACGATCGTAGAGATGCTGGATGTAGTCCTGTGGAACGGCTTGCCATGCCATTTCCACCTGGCGCCTCAGTTGGACCAGCGTTCGTGCTGGACGTGCAGACCGCGTGAGACGACGCTTCATCCAGTCCCAAACATGCTCAATGGGGGACAGATCCGGAGATCTTGCTGGCCAGGGTAGTTCACTTACACCTTCTAGAGCACGTTGGGTGGCACGGGATACATGCGGACGTGCATTGTCCTGTTGGAACAGCAAGTTCCCTTGCCGGTCTAGGAATGGTAGAACGACGGGTTCGATGACGGTTTGGATGTACCGTGCACTATTCAGTGTCCCCTCGACGATCACCAGTGGTGTACGGCCAGTGTAGGAGATTGCTCCCCACACCATGATGCCGGGTGTTGGCCCTGTGTGCCTCGGTCGTATGCAGTCCTGATTGTGGCGCTCACCTGCACGGCGCCAAACACGAATACGACCATCATTGGCACCAAGGCAGAAGCGACTCTCATCGCTGAAGACGACACGTCTCCATTCGTCCCTCCATTCACGCCTGTCGCGACACCACTGGAGGCGGGCTGCACGATGTTGGGGCGTGAGCGGAAGACGGCCTAACGGTGTGCGGGACCGTAGCCCAGCTTCATGGAGACGGTTGCGAATGGTCCTCGCCGATACCCCAGGAGCAACAGTGTCCCTAATTTGCTGGGAAGTGGCGGTGCGGTCCCCTACGGCACTGCGTAGGATCCTACGGTCTTGGCGTGCATCCGTGCGTCGCTGCGGTCCGGTCCCAGGTCGACGGGCACGTGCACCTTCCGCCGACCACTGGCGACAACATCAATGTACTGTGGAGACCTCACGCCCCACGTGTTGAGCAATTCGGCGGTACGTCCACCCGGCCTCCCGCATGCCCACTATACGCCCTCGCTCAAAGTCCGTCAACTGCACATACGGTTCACGTCCACGCTGTCGCGGCATGCTACCAGTGTTAAAGACTGCGATGGAGCTCCGTATGCCACGGCAAACTGGCTGACACTGACGGCGGCGGTGCACAAATGCTGCGCAGCTAGCGCCATTCGACGGCCAACACCGCGGTTCCTGGTGTGTCCGCTGTGCCGTGCGTGTGATCATTGCTTGTACAGCCCTCTCGCAGTGTCCGGAGCAAGTATGGTGGGTCTGACACACCGGTGTCAATGTGTTCTTTTTTCCATTTCCAGGAGTGTATAAAAACGATCCTCCTTTAAAACCAGAAAACTATTTTCTAGCCGTGCACTGTCCAGTGGAATTATCCCCATACACGTCAAAAGTGTTTTGGGCTGCCTCACCTGCTGTCAATCCTCTATGGGACTCAAACAGGAGAATATGTCGGAAATGTACCGATTTCTTCTCTTGGCAATTTCTAGCTTCAACAGCTCCACTTGTCATCTACAAATCACAGAATGACACTACGTGAACTCAAATATTCACAATAAGTAAACACGACAGTCGATGGATAAAACCAGAATACCATCATGAAAAACAAAAGCGCTATGAAATTACGCACCAACATGATAATACCACATTTGTTTTCGATACATGAGAATCAGACGTTCACCACAGGCTATGTGGCAGTAACTGGGGGAACGAAGTATTTAAAGGATGGTGGGTTACCCTACTACGAGAGATGTAGGATAGAAACTCTGGTGGTAATGTTTCGGTATCAGCTGTGGAAACATCAGGCTCAATGTAGGGTTCACATAGTCAGGCGTGCTCAGAAGGCGTAATGGATAAGGTGACTGCTCGAAATAATCAGAGAAGTCGGGTTGTGGCTGTAGTTGAGTGGAGGTATGTGCAACAGCGACACCTCGCCAGTCGTAAGGAATACACGGCAGCTCTAAGAATACTGCAGGTATCTTGAGTACAGTTCTGTTTATTTTTCCAGTAAGATATGTGTGATAAATAAGGCTACAAAATTTTGCAAGAGAGACATGTACTCGTACGTGTTGGACAGAATTACACTGAAGATCAATCGCTGACGTTACGCACTACAGCTACACGACTACTCTGCAATTCACAATTAAGTACCTGCCAGGGAGTTCATCGAATCACTTCAACATACTTCTCTACCGTTTCACTCTCTAACAATGTGCAGGTGAAACGAACACTTTAAACTTTAAGTGCGAGCTCTGATTTCCCATGATTTATGATGATCGTTTGTCACTATGTAGGTGGGCGCCAATAAAATTGTTTCATAGTCTCGGAAGACAAAGGGACAAAACAGACACCAACAGAACAGATAACGGGCATTCTAATATATACCTTATAAGTGAATCCAGAGTCAACTAGCACATCTTCGTAGGCGAAAGAACGACAGCATAGTATTCGCTATAACCAAAGAAGAACTGTCAGAGATGGACGTCTTAAAAAACTAAACAGTGAGCATTGTAGGAGTACCCTTTGCAATTATTTGAGTAGCCATTGGCGACAAATTGCGGTCAGTTTACATTTATATATGATGAAATATTAGCCGAAATAAGAGATTTTATTGACGGACTAGCCGTGTTAATAGCAAGGAACAAAAGTGGATCAGTGCAGTAATATTGTAGACAGATAACATTACTCAATGTCGATTTCCAGTGCTGAGATTCTCATTAAATAACGGATTAAAATCAATTCAGAAGACGATCTACGCAACAACTCAGTACAACTAGAGTTAGGTGCACGTTGAATGTGTTGGTAGACTAAGCAAGCATATTTTATCTCTCAGCTCAATCTACAAATCTCAACTAACTATAAATTTCATGGGCTATGACATCGTGTTTTTTGAGTCACCAGTCTGATACGCCACGAATTCCTCTCTTGTATCATCTTTTCATCTAGCAGTAGCATTTGCAACCTACATCCTCAATTATTTGCTGGATGTATTGCTATCTCTGTCTTCCTCTTTAGTTTTTAACCTCTAACATTCCCTCAAATACCATGGAAGTTATTCCTGATGTCTTAGCAGATGCCCTATCATCCTGTCCCTTCTTCTTATCAGTGTGTTCCACATGTTCCTTTCCTCTCCGGTTCTGCACAGAACCTCCTCATCCCTTACCTTACCAGTCCACCTAATTTTCAACATCCGTCTGTAGTACAACATCTCAAATGCTTCGATTCTCTTCTGTTTTCCGTTTCCCCACAGTCCATCATGTATATTGAGGTGAAACACGATTTTGTATTGACACTGTGAACAAATGAAGTTTAAAGCATGGATAGCAAACATACAACATTGTGTGGATGAAGCGTACAGAATCAATGTTAATGGACAGCTTAAGATAACTTTAACAATTAAAAACACTTTATTCGACGGGGCTGGCTGCTGTCAGCTACATTACACGCTTATACAGTCAGCCTTAGACGAGCAGGAACAACAATAATCTGTTAAAACTTATTAAACTGGACTTAAGTCAATGAACTTAGTAGATTAAAATATTTACTATATTTTAAGGTAAGAAATTCACTTTCCTATATATTCCAATTTGAGCATCTGTTACAAAACAGTAGAAGGGCTATACACTTGTGTGCATTCTCTTGCTAGAAGGATCTTAATGCTCGTAGACAAAGCATCTCCAGAGGACGTAATTACTGTAATAGTTTCGCTTATTCCTGATGTCTTCTGTGGCACCCGAAGAAAATGTGAGTGTCATCATCTTTACTTCCGCATTCACATGAAGAAGATTTAACCACGTTCAGGTAGTGGAGTTCTGGCGGAGTGACCCGTGACTGAAGCGAATTCGTGCCAATGTTACTATAAACTGAGGTGACAAAAGTCACGGAATAGCGATATGCACATACACAGATGGCGATAGTATCACGTACACGAGGTACAAAAGGGCAGTGCACTGGCGAAGCTGTTATTTGCACTTAGTGATTCATGTGGAAAAGTTTCGTATGTGATTGTGGCCTCATGACGCAAATTAACAGACTTTGAATATGCAAAGGTCTTTGGAGGTAGACGCATGGAAATCGATAGGAAATCCAGTATTCCGAGATCCGGAGTGTCAAGTGTGTGCGGAGAATGCCACATTTCAGGCATTGCCTCTCACTACGGACAGCGCAGTGGTCGACGGCCTTCGCTTAGACACGGAGAGCAGCGGCATTTGTGTAGTGTTGTCAGTGTTACCAGACAAGTAACACGGCGTAATATAAGCGCAGAAATCGATATGGGACGTGCGACCAAATTATCTGTTAGGACAGTGCGGCGAGATTTGGCGTCAATGTGCTACGGCAGTAGACGACCGACGCGAGTGCCTTTGCTAACAGCACATCACCTGCAGTGCCTCTCTCGTGACCGTATCGGTTGGACCATAGACGACTGAAAAACCAGCTACTTGGAGACCATCTGCAGCCATTCATGGACTTCGTGTTCCAAGAAAACGATGGATTTTTGTGTGGATAACAATGCGCCATGAGACTGGGCCACAATAGTTAGCGATAGGTTTGAAGGTACATCCTGGAGAATTTGAGCGCCCTACATGAATCCCATACAAAATTTATGAGGCATACTCAAGAGGTCAGTTCGTACACAAATTCCTGCACCGGCAACACTTTCGCCGTTGCGGACGGCTCCAGAGGCAGATTGGTTCAATATTTCTGGAGGGGCCTTCCAACGACATGTTGAATCTTTCCCATGTCGAGCTGCTGCACTATGCCGGGCAAAAGGACACGGTATTTGGAGGTATCGCACGTCTTTTGTCACCTAAGAGCAAAGTTTCTGCTGTATCTGCGATATTGGTACTTGGGACGTGATGGGAGGTTAGCTAACACTGTGGCACAGCGTCTTTCTCCAATGTCGTAAAACCATTGGATATTTTCACTGAATATAATTATTATGTTGTGAAGAAGGTTGTTTGGTGGCACTTTATCGTATTTCGCAGCAGCGGTGTAAAGAACTTTCCTGGCCTGCTTGTCTACATTTTCATTTCTCTTAATTCTATTGTGCACCTTGAGGCGTAATATGATGGTCGTCCTATTTATGCGGGAAATCTCCCTGCGTTGCTTCTATAATGCGGTATACTAGATACTTTTCAGTACATTGCCATAGTAAAATTTTAACAGCATCATTTCTGAACGTGAGTCTGATAAAATTATATGATAGCGGAACAAGCACTGGTAGCATTTACATCTGTAAAATATCTGGGAGTATGCGTGTGGAACGATTTGAAGTGGATTGATCATATAAAATTAATTGTTGGCAAGACGGGTACCAGGTTGAGAGTCATTGGGAGAGTCCTTAGAAAATGTAGTCCATCAACAAAGGAGATGGCTTACAAAACACCCGTTCGACCTATACTTGAGTATTGCTCCATCAGTGTGGGAACCGTACCAGGTCGGGTTGACGGAGGAGATAGAGAAGATCCAAAGAAGAGCGGCGTGTTTGGTCACAGGGTTATTTGGTAAGTGTGATAGCGTTACGGAGATGTTTAGCAAACTCAAGTGGCAGACTCTGCAAGATAAGCGCTCTGCATCGTGGTGTAGCTTTCTGTCCAGGTTTCGAGAGGGTGCGATTCTGGATGAGGTATCGAATATATTGCTTCCCCCTACTTATACCTCATGAGGAGATCACAAAAGTAAAATTAGAGAGATTCGAGCGCCCACGGAGGCTTTCCGGCAGTCGTTCTTCCCGCGAACCATACGCGACTGGAACAGAAAAGGGAGGTAATGACAGTGGCACGTAAAGTGCCATCCGCCACACACCGTTGGGTGGCTTGCGGGGTATAAATGTAGATGTATATGTAGAAAATTGATTTTTTTTCTTCTTGTACCACTTTGGAGTACTTAAATTCGTCTAAAATCGCTTTGAGTTCTGCAGGAAGTGTATATTCAACTTCAGGGTGCTTGAATTTGCCTCCGCGATTAGCCTTGCCATCTACAAATGCACTTCCTGCCCCTCTTCCTTTTTTTTTTTTTAGACCCATCCGCATAGATCTGTAATGAGGATCGTCCAGGTGCCTGTTTGCTAGCTAAAACTTTCTCTCTCAGTGTACCTTGGCAGAAAAGGAATTGCGTCTGGATATTCAGCTTCAGTAAGGTGTTAGTCTAGGGCGTGCTGAAACAGCTTATACTTTGCGAAGTGGCGACGTATTTGCGGAAGGACGGAGCACCGAACCAAAATTCTGCTAAACGTGGTAGTTTATTCTTCATTCAATACCTGCCTGGATAGCACTTTAATATCTGTTATCAAATTTTTATTTAAGAAGTGAAAACGATTCAGGAGTTTTCTGATGATGAAGAATTTGACAGTGATGAAACGTTATTAGACCTACGCTGAAAAAACATTTACTTCCATTTGAGAGGCGTTAGTTGGAATCGATTTGAATGTTCTGATAGCTTCACAGTAACACATAATTTTTGTAGTCTATTCTGCGTTGCTGAACTGTAACAGTTGCTTCCGCAATCCATGCAAGGTATTATTAGCTCACTATATACGCTAATGAAGATTCTTGAGTGTGCTTGCCAAAGAACTCCTGTCACAGCGCGAAGGATATTCCTGGCACCTTCAGATTTGTTAATTATGTGATTAATGTGATGTCATGATGTTAACTTATGATGTTAACTTAAGTACTTGACCACTCTTTAGACTGGGAATATAAAGGGTCCTAACATTACAATTTTTGTTAGGTTAAGCCTGTGTCTCGTATATAGGCACACAGCTGATTTATCAGGCAATATGTCGAGGCAGTTCTTATTGAGCCATTCACTGAACAATATCACAGCGTTATCCATCTGCTGCCGACACTCAGGAAAACTATCGACACGAGTATAAACATGAAAATCATCTGCATACTGCACGCATCTATATCCCGCACTTGGGTGGAACACTGAATGCAGGTCTGATGTAATTAGACTAAACAGTCTTCCCTATCATTTTTCTATTGTGTGTTAACGAGACATAGGAATGGATGAAGGAACTGTATGATGGAGAGCACTGAGGCATTTTATGTATTTGTAAGACGCGAACAGTCTTAATTTCTGGGCTGTAGATTTGGTTGGTCCATATTTTATTCAAAATATGCAATAAACGAATTCATCCATTCTACGACATGTGTTGGAGCAATCAGTCACTCGGTCCAGGCCTCATAGTCCTTCTGCATGCTACTGCTCTAGGCGTTTCCAACAGGGAGAAGTTCCCATTTAGTTGATGTTCCACCTGACGCTCCACCATCAGCATGCTTTTACCTTTTCTGATCCGCTTGGGGTCAAGTTGCATAAAATGTTTCCAAAAAGGATTTTAGATGTTGCCTGTAGTTTTCCTACCGCTGTATTAATACACCTTAATCTCTAGGTTCTTTCCAAACGATAGTCATGGATCATTGAGTAGGTGAGCTATTACATAAATGTCGGCAGGTTTAAATTTTTTTTTTTTGTGTAGATTGTTTGGCATATGATTAAAATACACAAAATTTTCCTCTGTGCCTTGTCGTCTGTTGTTTTGAGTGTATCTCTCCCCTCGTTAGCTACCGTCTCATGTTCTTCATCGCACCAGACCGGAGGTGGCCTGGGAGAGGCACATAAGGACGTGCTTTCTGGGGTTGAGTCTTCCGCTGGCCTTTCAGTAGTATGCAGTATGGTGGCATAATCCACACTCAGACTCACTCTCTTTAAAGTCTTCGATCTCCATCAACAATTCCCCATTTTCTGCCCACTTTGCTTATATTGCATTTGTCAGCTATAATATCTCACTTGGCAGAGTTATAGAGTGAATTTATTGTTCAGTTGCTTTGAACTAAAGAATTTGCTTCATTTTATTCCTGATGACATGGAACGCAGGTAGGTGGTAAGTTTCTGCAATACGAAACTGCTGAGCTCATCAGTCCCTTGGCTTAAACATTGCTCAATCTAACTGAAACTAACTTACGCCAACACACAAACCCATGCCCAAGGGGGACTCGAACCTCAGATGGCAAGGAAGTGAGTATCATAATGTACGTGTGGTGAATTAGACTCATTGTAATGAGGCTGTCACACACGAAGGACATGAGGTGTTTATCAGTAAATACATGAGCAGTGTCAGAACTATAGACTTCAGGAGCTCTATTGTGAATAGTAATCTGGCGAAGCACATGAATCATAAATTTACTTTAAAAAACTGCAGGATTTGCTGTTGCCTTTAGACAGATGGCAGCCACAAGAAATTGAGTTAGGTGTGTGATTTTGTATGTGGGGGGGGGGGGGGGGGGAGGGGTGTTGGTGTGGTTCTGTGTATATGTATATGAGTATGTGTGTGCACCTGAGAGTGTTTGATACTGCTTGTGGATATTATGCAAGCACTCTTCCAACAAGTTTGTACATGAGTATATGCCAACAAATGTGTTTGTGTGCACGGATAAATGAGTAATCTACTGCTATTGCTGTATTTGAAGTATATCGATTAAATTGTTTCCTGTTAAACATTAACTGACTCTGTTGCTGTATTTGAAGTATATCGATTAAATTGGTTCCTGTTAAACATTAACTGACTCTGTTGCTGTATTTGAAGTATATCGATTAAATTGGTTCCTGTTAAACATTAACTGACTCTGTTGATGTGGACGTTTTGACAAGTTTGCAAACAACATATCTGAAGACATGTGTAGTTTTGAGTGCCACGTTTGGGTGTATTAAAAAGGTGGTTGCTGCACATAGAGGAGTCTTATACCTTCATAAGACATCTGTTTCTGCGGAAGACAATGACTGTACAATAGCAGCATCCTGAGGTCTAAGCCCTAAATGTCAGGAATCAATGTGACAAAATATGATGACTAAATGTTGGAGAGATGGAATGTAGGAATTTTTAATTGATGAGGGCTTTAGGAGTATGATATCACTGTACATCTGTTCTTTAGTAAATGGAGACTGTCCCACTGTTTTGTAACATAAATGGAGAAAATTGCAAATTAGTTAGTGGTCGTTGGACAGATCCACTTTTGGGACTGGTCTCATCTCAGGTTCTTCTGGAGTCTTCTTAATCAGAAGCATGTACTTGGAGAAATATGTGACAGTTTGTCATTCTTGCACAGGAGTCTTCCTGAAAAGGAGAAGAACAGCAGGCTGATTCAGGCAGCGAAGGAGGATGCAGTCGATGAGCTGCAGACACTGCTGGCAGCTGGTGCGGACGTCAGGGTGAGGGACGAGGGTGAGAGGAGGTGGACCGCCCTCCACTGGGCAGCAGAAAATGGACACGAGAAGACAGCGAGGTGCCTGGTGGAGGGTGGAGCAGAGGTGGAAGCCAGGAGCATCAACTTTCAGGAGACGCCCCTGCACAGGGCTGCATACCGTGGCCACGAGGCTGTGGCGCGGCTGCTGCTGGAGGCAGGGGCGGAGGCTGATGCCAGGAACAAAATGCAGTGCACGCCCCTGCTGATAGCTGCATTGGCAGGCCACGTGGCTGTGGTGCGGCTGCTGCTGGCGGCCACTCCTTACCACAACGCCAGGGATCAGTGGGGGCGAACGCCGCTGCACCATGCGGCTCTGAACGGCCACGCAGAAGTGGCAGCTGCACTGCTCGAGGCAGGGGCCGACCGCTGGGCTAGGAATAACGAGGGGAAAACACCACTGGACCTCGCCAGGCAGAACAACCACCAGCAGCTGATAGACATACTAAAGCTAGCAGTCTGACAGACATCCTTGGAGTAAAACGAAAAGAGCTCCATTCTATGCCTTTTCTTCATCATTAAAATATAGAATATGATTAATTTAAAGCTGCGATCATTCACCGTTTCTGTACTTCCACTTCAGGTGAAAACATTGTACCTCTGTTCACGTGTGTGGCTTTTGCTTCTAGTGAGCCCTCCAATAGATTTTTATTACATCATCTTATTCCAATTTTGAATCATGGCACACATTTTTAATGTGATGCAGGATTTTTCCAAAATTATAAACAATATTGGAATATTAAACTCCTCTCAAATGCGAAAACATGTTCCAATGTTCAACACTGTCATGCACCTAGGAACAAATATTTGGCTGAAATTCTGAAGTGCTTTAGTCGAGAAAATCTCCACAATACTATACTTAGTAATCTACCTGTTATATTATTACTCTACTACACATCAATAAGTAGTAAATGAAATTAAGAATAAGTTTTATAATGAAACCATTAAAAATTAGAGACATGTTGAAATAGGAGCTAATGGTAACTAACACAATGTTCAGTTCTCAAGACAGGTAAAACTGTTAACAGATTAAAGACACTCAGTTCATTTGCAGATAGCACCTTTTCCATTCTACAACACCTTCTTTGCACCATTGACAAGGGATGGCTTACCTTCTGCCTATAAATAATTATAAAAATATACACAGTTTTACTCACAATTAAACTTTCTAACTGAAGAATTGACAATATATCCGAAATTGGCTCAATATACTATGCAGTATTTAAATATATAGAACACAAAATGTTTGCAAATACTGCACAGTTCGTATACTCATCTCTAACAAGAAGAGAACATTAGAAAAATGGAGGAAAGTGCTTATTACATTGGAGTATCTGGTTTTAAAACGGATTTTCGGTCGGTAGTTATGTGCAGTGACTCATGTTTTCCTAGGTGCATTATCCAGTAGGTAGAACACATCCCTAACTTGTAAGTACGCAAGTATCATCATAACTAGAGAGACAATGAGAGATATCTACGAGGTTATACTGAAAACAAATGCCTGGGGAAATTTTTATTCTATTTTCAAGATTAACTGATGTGTTTCCTGTCATGCATGTCACTCGGCCGACTTTCCAAGTCCGCTGACACAAGCTACTGCTCGCTGCAACTAAACTGTAGCATGTGACACGCCTTGGTGAGGCGTAACTATCTCAGCGTACAGCGAGACTCTCAGAAAACTGCCCACACGTGGACCATCCTCTCCTTCTGCACGACAATGCTATATCACACAAGAGTGAGCGCTGCATATATGCAACTATCCGATGCCTCGACATCACTGTGTTTGACAGCCCTCCATACAGTTCCGACATGGCCCCATCCTACTTTAAGGTGTACCCAAAACCTAAAAAACACCTTCGAGGACTTCACCACAAGTTTGATATTGTTGGAGAGTTGCAGGTTGCGGCTTCTTCAACAATCATTCTATAGCTACAGTATCAAAATACAGGTCTCTCTTGTCAAAAATCTGTTCGTCGCCTGGGTGACTATATTGCGAAATAAATATGCATACATGGAGAGTAAAGATGTACAATGGTAATAAAATTTGCTTTATTTAAAATCTATAAGAGTTTTCAAACAAACGAAAAATTCGGAGGAATTATTTTTCATCACACCTTCGTAAAAACAAATCCACAAAGATGTAATCTTCCTCTTGTGAAAACAACAAAAATCGGAATATCCCCTGTTACTAAGAAACAGTAGTTATTCCAGCATCTGACTACAGAAAAGTAGTTGATAGAGTATGGTTTCTGACAAGTGAAACTAGTGCAGATTTTACCCTACCCAGATAACAGCAACGTACTGCTCTATAGTTTGAATCTGTTTTCTTGTCGGACCCAGCACGGAAATTATACCTGTGTCTCCTGTGGAGTAATCTGTGTCTGTACTTGCAGTGTGACACCATTAGCAGTAGTCACGTGACATTAGTTCTGAACCCAAACTGAATTTACTCATGTATCTGCAGTACATGTGTTTGCTAGCTATGGTGTTTAATTGCAATACCGTGTCAGTTGCAATATTCGCACCAAGTAATCTGCTTATCTGAAATATAGTTATTTGTTTACCGCTATAATACTGCAGTTATAAGACGTATTACCGTGTACCAGGTGATGTGGATCTCCAATCACTCTCCACAGAGTACTGCAGCAGATTTTCCCTTCTCACACATTTCCCTTCTGTGGATCTTCAGTGTATTTCCCTCAGGCCAGTGTCATGCCGGTGGAGCTTCTGCAGTGGTCGTCATGCAACCCACCACTCAGAGACATTGCCGACAGCGCCCTCAGTGACCAAGCTTGCAGTCTGCTGAACTACGGTTCTCAAGAACTGAAGAAATGAACGACAGATTAGTTTAGGTAATCCAGCCAGAAATCTAAACACTTTGCATGAGCCCTATTCCCATTTGAATGGGTAAAAACACATATTCCTAAATCTTAAGACACAAAGGAAAGAATTATATAGCTGCCAGGGTGCATTGATTAAATCACTGCGGAAAGTTTAAAATTTCTGCTAGACTGGTATATGAACCCGAGTCTTTTGTTTACTAGGCAGATGTCCTTACCAATGCATCATCGAGACGCAGTGATAATAGTAACTGCAGAGACTACTCTAGCACATGTCCCATCAGATTTAAATTCTCAACATATACCACACACTACTTTTGTTGTGCGCATTATCCTCATTACTTGCGGCATTTCGCAAATTCCATTAAGAATTCCAGTGTGGTGTGCACCTGCATTAAAGTGATCATTGGGAATCCTCACGTTAATTACATATGTGGTGGGTTATTTTCTATGACAATGGGGATAAGAGGCAAAGGGCACTACATCATTAGTGTGTGGATAAGTTGAGAATTTTTGTCTGACAGTGAGCATGCTAGGCTAGTCTCTGTAGTTGCCAAGACCACAGTGTGCAGATGGTGCAGTGTTCAGTATATCTGTCTAGTTTGAATCCAGGTCTAGCATATATTTTCATCTTTCCCCTCTGAATGAAGTCTCAAACGAACACTGCACATTGATTAAATCATAATGGTTGCAGGATCAAAATGGTGTCTGTTCATTTGGATGCAACCGAAAGATCAGACATCACATAGATATTTTCAAATATGGCAGTACATATAAAAATAAATTTCCGATTTATCAAAATAAACAATAAAACTATATGATCAGCAGACTCCACTGCCGCTGACTTCCATGTACTAGCCACAGTCTATGAGCTATGATTTAATAGCGAAGTCATGTAACACTGTTTGAGACTGTCATAAACGAAGTGAACCTCAACTGATTATGCACTAAGGGTGTATTTTTTGGCAGTAATAACGGCTGAAGTACTGATTAGTGGAGCAGTACAAATGTTCAAATGTATGTGAAATCTTATGGGACTTAACTGCTCAGGTCATCAGTCCCTAAGCTTACACGCTACTTAACCTAAATTCTCACAAACATACACACCCATGCCCGAGGGAGGACTCGAACCTCCGCCGGGACCAGCCGCACAGTCGATGACTGCAGCGCCTTACACCGCTCGGCTAATCCTCGGCGGCGGAGCAGTACAGCCAATAATGAATGAATGCATATACAAAAAATTAAACTATCTTCTTAATGTTGTCATTTTTCGTCATCGAACTACAACCGTCCAAAGAACTGAAGTTTCATTTCAGGATGAAGGCATATTGTTAACTTCAAACAAAGAGAGGACGATATACTATATTACACAGCACATAAAATATAGCACACATCAGGCAGAATTCTACAACAGACTTGAGAATTACAAATATAACAGTACACGAAATGAAGTTCTTTATTTTGCTTCATACAGCAGGAAAATAAGTCTGCTTAAGTTTCAGTTACTTTAATTGAATAAATTGTTCATATACTTATTAACGGAAATGATACAGTTTCAATAACTTTCAGCAAAAGTTACTGTGTAATAATTGTTCTGAGTATTTATAAAAGTTGAGCCATTCCATACCGATGCCAGCAACAGCAGTTGTAGACAAGGGGGCTTTCATACATCAGAATCTCGATACAGCTGCACCACTAATGTGCTTCACTGAGGGCGTCACCAACTGCAGACTCAAACCACGATGACCAGATTTCAGTTGAAAATTTGAAAATTATTTCAAATTTGCGTAAACAAAATCTGAGTCATCTACACTTAAGCAGAGTACTGTTGATCTGTCGCTAGGACAGAAAATGTAAATTAGGTGTCCATTAATATTCACTGAATGATTATCTCCTAAAGAAAAACCTAATGAGTTTCAAAAACATCGATCAAGCAAAGTGCACTTTGCATTCTCCACAGATTTAATTAGTAAAGAAATGGCTCAACACATACAAGTGAATGCAGCATTTCATGTTTCCAAGAAGCATTGGAATAAAAAAGTCATTAGCTAAAGTACGACCTTATGGGGTACCAAATGAGATTTGATATTGGATTTTAGATTATTTTGTAGACGTGACTCAGCATGTTACCTTGGACGTGGAGTCACTAGTAGAAGTAGAGGTAACTGCGAGCATGCCACAGGGAAGAATGTTGCGACCTTTGCTGTTTATGTTGTGCCGGCCGCGGTGGTCTCGCGGTTCTAGGCGCGCAGTCCGGAACCGCGCTACTGCTACGGTCGCAGGTTCGAATCCTGCCTCGGGCATGGATGTGTGTGATGTCCTTAGGTTAGTTAGGTTTAAGTAGTTCTAAGTTCTAGGGGACTTATGACCACAGCTGTTGAGTCCCATAGTGCTCAGAGCCATTTTTTTTGTTTATGTTGTGTTAATGAGCTGGCACGACAAAATACATAATCTAATTTTTTGCGATTGACACAGTTATACAGAAGGAAGTGTTCTGTGACAAAAAAAATTTACAAGAACTATTCACACCATTTAAGCGTTAAGTGTTGTGAAGAATTTTTCAGTTGGCTTTAAATGGTCATAATTGTAAAGCAGTGCACTTCACAACATGCAAAACATAGTATCCTTTGATTTTAATATCAGTGATGTAAAACTGGAATCGTGCAACTCATACAGGTACCTGGCGGCAGCAGTTTGTAGGGATATGAGCATAATGTTTGCGTGCGCTTAGTCGTAGGTAAAGCTGGTGGTACACCTTGGTTCATCGGTACGACACCAGGGTAAATGCAATCAGTCAACGAAGAAGATCGCTTGCAAATCACTTGTTCAATCAATAATAGAATATTGCCCTTCAGTGTTTGTTTCATAGCACTTTCAGCTAAGAGGTGATATAAAATGTGTGCAAGATGCGCAGCACGAATGGATACAGTTTGGACAGAGCCATGGTAAAGCATCACAGAAATTCTCAAAAATAGGAAGTGGCAGACGTCTTAACATAGACGACCCCGACCCCGTAGAAGCATACATGTACGCTGCAGAAACTGGTGTTACTTTAGGAACACAGGAAAATACCACAGCACTCCACACAAGGGATAGCAGGGGTAAGGTCGAACTTACCAAAGTGTGCGCAGTGCCCAGTGAATGATCGCTCTTCCCTCGGTTCCACTATGAAGTGGAAAGATAGGCTACTGTGATGAGAAACAGCATCTACCACGCAGTTCAGTGGTTTGCAGAGAATGGATGTTAATGTAGAAACGTTCAGAAACCAATCACACACCGGTGTGTGCCCCATAACAATTTTGATTGATATCTTTCACGACTGGGGCAGTACGTATTGTATTCATATGGACCATAGCTTCCCTTACATTATTCCAGAGGTCTCCGCACTGATAAAGTAAGTAGTCAGCGGAAACGTTGCTTATTTAACCTTCAGCACCAGTTCCCTATTTTTTATCGAACTAGGTTCTAATGAAATGTTGTCTTTCTCCCAAAAGTCCCATTTAAATCCCAGCACAGTTACCCCTTCATCTACAGAATGCCATCACATTAAGATCACAGCGACGGCTACAGGCACAGATTGCAAATATTGCGGCAGTGCCCTAGAATAGGTTGCAGCAGTCTCTTGATACAGTTTCAAAGAATCTCCCAACAAATGTAAGTCTCTCGTGCTGCTTGGATGGTGACGATTAAAGTAACTGATAGTCTGACATCAACTTGCATATCCGCAATACTGCCTTGATATTATTCGTTATGAAAATCAGAAAAGCACTGAGTGAAGCTATATTGAAAAATAGAAATAAGTGGTTATAGAAGATTTTTCTGCAAAGTGTTGTGACGTATGGGACAGAAGTGACGATAATGACATGGAGAATATGGAAATGGTCTAGCAATGTAAATTGTGTGTTCGACAAGATGTTGTTAAAGCTTCAATAAAACGTCGTCTATAAAATGAAGACGCTATACGAATAATGGAATTGGATTTAACGTTGGTACTGTGGATGTATAGGGAAGAACTGTAGTGGCATGGCTGTGTGAAACGTGTGAATGACATCATTGGCACCGTGGTGTGGCTTAACTTTCCACTACTTTTGCGAACACGTCTGCTCCCTGGTTTAGGGTGTCGAAGATCTGCACAAAAATTAGCTAAAGTATTCCTCTCTCAGAAATGCGCAATGTTGGATGTTGGTCTGCTGTAAGTTGGTTGTACACGTCACACTTAGAGTCAGTAACTGAAGTAAGCTCGTTAAAATAGATGTACTTTTTCATACCCCCAAATCCTGTCTCCAAGTCATATTAAACAATAAGTATGTTTATTTAATTCACTCAATCTGAGGACACAGACAAACAGCCACTGCCCATATCGAAGGAATGACTTACTGGGTAGAAACACACTAAAGCTGGTCTCAATAGTACAGTTTTATCTGACAGTATGACAAAGCTGTTGTGTTCCTTACTTCATACTTTAGTAACACAATTTTCGACTCTCAATAAAATGATCCATACCGGAAATTTATGATTATTCCCGCTTAGGTAGTCTTGCATCAGAGCGTTGCTCAAAAAACTACATTTCTGAGCATTTTGCTAGTGCTTTACTCAGCAACCGTCGTCGTGTACACAGTGCGGTACAGCGATCATGTCTTGCTACCTGAAACAAAGTGCAGCATTAAGCAGCAACTGCTGCCCTCCCATAACAGGAACTTCCCGCTTTTGACCAATCGAAAGCACTCAATTAATAAGTCTTTTTTCAACGGTTGACCATTGTTCATATAATTGTCTGTTCCAATTCCTCTTTATTTTTGCAGAGCTATGTTGCAATGACTTTATATCGACGCGCGTCAAGAAACTATCGCGCGAAAACGAATTTCCACAATACATTGAGTGTCAGTTCTGAATGGTCATTTAGCATGAGCATTTATCTATCCAGTGAAGACAATTTTAGAATTCTGTCAAATTATTGTCTGTAAGGAAACCAGACATATTCTGAACAGCAGTGTCTGAAGGAGTAAAGTGTAGATATTATCTGCCTGAGCTCTTTTATAAAACTGTATTCATTTAGTGTATGTGATGCACTAACTGATTACACGACATGCCTGTAAGTAGTTAATATACATACAGTTCCAAGATAAATTCCTCAGATACACTCCTCAATCAGTGTACCACCATGCTCTGGCAGATTCGTGTGCGTTGAAAATTGATTTTACTTAATAATACACATTAGCTATGCTGCTGAAGTATGGCCTTAGGACATTCTGGTTAGTACAAGCCGTTCCTTAGACCATTTGACAATAAGGAGTATAGCTACAACACATCCGCTATAAGTATAATGAGTATAGGTACAATACTTCTGCTATAGGTTTACAGTGGCATGGTGTCGTTATTTCGCTTATTTTTTTGTATGAGTTACTTTGTGGTCATTTGCCGCCATTACCAGATAATCTCAAGCTCTTAATTTTTAATTTCTTCATTTTTAGTAGCAACAACTTCCATGTTCCCTTAATATGAGGAAACCATGTTTGCTCTAGGCTGTGTCTAGAAGGATAACGATAAGGGATCAGAGCAAAAGATGCAGAGCTAGACAGACGCAGTTTTTGCGTAGAGAAAGTAATAGGAATGTTGACATTCATAATAATAATGCAACAGTTTTATTGACTGATATATTTAAATATCCACTGAAGGGGATGCCACATAATTTGGCCAGTTACAGCTGTGGTTTTATGAATTTACAATGCGGATTCTGTAAAGCAAAACGTTTCACATCAGAGGTTACTATACGTGACACAACGGAATTCACATTATGTTATCGTAAGGGAAAAATTAATTTGCCGGCGTTAACACACTTTTTTTTCCCGAAGCGCTTTATCGAGGATCTGGGAATTCAAGAAAAATCGATTATTTCAATACAGAAGTTCTGAGAACTAAATTTCGGACACAGTTTTTCGCAGAGAGTATCACTTTAAGAGACACGATATTCTTTATCATTGATCAGGAACAATGACTTCTACATATGGTCGTTCACCACATTATGAAGAGTTATACAACGTGGGCCAAACAAAAGTGGCCCGGACGAGTGTATACTACAGGACGTGTATGTAGGCATATATCCACACCCTGTGACGCACACACCACGTGTACACGCGTCACGTGATCCACACCTGTTCAGAGCGTAGTGCGAATTGTGTTAGTAATAGTGGAGCAGTGAAAAGGGGACGATGGTACTCACTGTGGAGCAGTAGGAAAATTACATGACAGCCAAGTCGAAATGACGTAGTCAGTTGTGTGCTGAGAAGTTTAATGGTTTCAAAGTGCCAGCAGAGTGTCCCGTGAAACGCTTAGTGCGAAAATGGCATCACACAGGATCTGTACTGATCAAGTCAAAAAATATAAAATAACAATAAATGGCTTGGGTATGGATTTTTCCTTCCTGTCTGATGAAGACTTATTTCACCCGAGTGATTGTGTCAACTCACAGAATCACAGGTTCTGGGGGGAGAATAGTCCACATAACTTCCACAAAATACACTGCATGATCGGAAGGTTGGGATTTGGTGTGGAGTGCTTGCACGCTGAATGATTGGTCCGATCTTGTTTCATCAGACGTTGACTCCGGCGCATTACGTTGCCAACATTTTGTAACCATTTGTGGTAGAATTAACGGAGGAGGAAAAGACCTACAGCTACTTCCAACAAGATGGAGCAGCTGCCCATACCGTCGGCCGAAGCTTGGAGCACATTTGCACAACCTCCACGCCTGATAGACTTATTAGCAGAGGTCAGGGTGGTCGCGGCGCTAGCTGGCCACGTAGGCCACCTGATCTGTCAGTGTGCGATTACTTTGTGTGGGGAGGCCTCAAGTGTTCGATGTGTCCCAACAACCCTCACAACCGTCAAGAACTGCAGAAGAACGTTTCGGATGAGACTGCAACAATTCCAGAACTCCAGCCTCCACCCGCCTTCAGTATCTTGCTGAACAGGCCTCAGAAGTGCCAAGAGATGAATGGTGGTCACTTTCAACATCTGCTATAGTCATCTTAGTACTGCCTTTCCTTTGTTGTGTTTCTTCGTACCCGAAACTCTGTTCTCCGCGCCACTTTTATTTGCTTCACCCTGTATTTCTACACTGTTGTTCGCAGTAGACTGCATGAACAATCAAATCGATCGTGCTATACTGGTATCGATGTAATGCATAAAATTGCTATTGAATTAGGACATGCGTTCTTTCACTTCTACGGAAGATTGTGGCAGAATCGAGAATGAAAATAGAAAAATATGTAGGGCTGTTAAGGTTAACAAAAACTGAGACCTCCGCCGTTACAGTGATATCGTATTTCTTTCGAATGGTGGCTCACAATCAACCGTGGTAAAAGCAGCGGACACATTAATTTGAACTACATATGTTTAAAAAAACTGTGTAAAACAACAACTTAGCGCCTAACATAAATAATTTCGCAGTAGTAACAATTTAATTCTGAGTAATGGAGTAATTTTTGTATGTAATATATTTTGTCACTATTTTGTAAATATTTTCTTATGAATGAATATGGTTATGTAATTTAAACGCAATGTCTAAAAAGGAATTTGTAATGACATGTAGTAAACTCGCTGGTCTAGTCACGGCGATTCGCTATTGGGGACAATCAAAGAGTATATCTGAAGTGGGGAACATAGTCGCAGGGCGCGGCCGCGCAAATGCAGTTGAGTCTGGCGCTGGCTGTTGTGCAGTGGAGTCTGACAGGAGCTCGCAGGCGTAGTGGTTGCTAGCGGCATGTAGCGCGAGAAACTGGGAGAACTGAATGATATGGCTAGACATAATTACAGTGTTAACTGCGCAGAGTGCAAATATCATGAAGAGGAATTAATATGAAAGAAGAGAACTTTGCGCCCAAACCTGAAGGCATACAATAGTCTCCGTATCCAGTAACAGATAGCAACACCTAGATAGCAACACCTAATACTGCTAACTGCAAAGTGACGTTAAGAAGAGTCTGTTGCCACAATTATTACCTTTCGCAACACTTTTGGCTTAGAGCATGCCGTACCCACATGGCATATTTGAACCATCTATCTTCTTCTGTAGTGGTCAATCCAAGGATTGGTTTGCAACAGCTACAATGGCAGCTTGTCTCCATTCTGTGCGTCTTTCAGCTTTTCTCTTCATTTCTTTATAGGTGTTACATCCCACATCTTTTGACAATGAAACTCCAGAAGCTTCTCTTCTCACCTGCTCTTTCCAGAACCACTTCGTTTGTGACCTTGTCGATACATTTTATTTTGCGCATGCATCTATAGCACCACATTTCAAAAGAATTTAGCTTCTGGTCTTCCTCTGTCCCGAGAGTCCATGTTTCACACCCATTCCTGATTTCAAGGCTGATGCTCTTACATGTTAAGATGTTTTTCTTTTTGTTAAAAGCAGCCTTTGCTTGAGCAATTCTACTTCTCACTTCTGCCTTTCTCCTTCCATCCCTGGTAATATTACTGCCCAGATAAGTAAATTTATCAACTTGTTCAAGCAGTTCATTGCCTACATGAACTTGGACTTTCACTTGATCGTTTTTGTTGCATGCCATTACTTTTGCTTTTGCTTTATTAATTCTCATATTATATTCTTCCCCCATAACTTTATCCATTCTATTCAGGACAGCTATATCATCGGCATATCTTATCTATTCGTTGGCCATGAATTTTCCCTTACTTTTTCAGCGCCTCATCAATGTATAGGTTAAAGATAATAGGGGATAGTGCGCAACCTTTCCGTATCTGCAACTCTTCTTGTTTTGTCCGTCCACGGATAACTGCTGTCTCAGGTTCCATATCATTTTTCTATCTTTATAGTCTATCCTATCTATATTGCATGTAAATGTATCACGAAGGTGGAATGATCACAGTTCATCACATTTACCAGTTCTCGGTTACAGTGAAGTGAATCATCCTCGATTAATGCGTTTAAACGATCTTCACCAGAACCCAAAGGTATCGCTGATCGTGGAGAGTCACTAAAGTCAAAACCACTCCTGTTAATACGAGAAAATCACTTTCTTACCGTGCTCTGTCCAATGACTGCTTCCCCTGCAGTCACTCTTCTACTTTAAGCAGAAGAGTATGTCGGTAGTGATTCGATTCATCCATTTGGCACTCCATTTTCTAGTGTCCACAGCTCCACTATCTCCAAATGACAAAGTAATAGCAGTATTGACCTATGCATAAAAATGACTCTCGAAGAGTAAACCATAGCAACCGGCATACCAACTTGGAAAACAATGAGCTCTACGAACTGATGCACCAAGCTAATATAACACAAGTTTCGAGTTAAGGGCTGACAAAACGTTAGAAAAAAATCATCTTGCGAAGATTTTATGTAGCAAACAGAAAGCGATACGGAACTTTGGAAAGATCCGTTGTCGAAGGTGATATTTTGACAATCAACGGAAGAAAAGTATTTTTACGTGTTCAGTAGTTTTGACAGTATGATGTTGTTTTTATGTCAGGAAAAGTCCACCAGAATTCCTCAGATGTAAGCTTCAGAACTCGACAGCATGCGTGAATTTCAGATTTTTTCCGTGGTTTTCGCACGCGACAGAGTCGCTGAAGACATTTCCTGTCACCGTGATGGGCGGAGCGAGTCAGACTGCTTGACTGCTTGTTGTGACAACAGCGTAATTTCGGATCTGAGGTGGCAGCTAGGCAAAAGCAGGCGGTAGGCAGTGCCGCGAAGGACAAAGCCGACAGGAAAGTCGGAGAGTGGAATCTTTTCAGCAAACAGTTGAGGATGTTAGCTCTAAGAGATGCTTTGTGATGATGAGGTGCTCGCAAAGGAAAAAGTCGTGCTGAGACGCAACAAACCAGTCAGAAGAATGACGAATCTCCTCTCCGCCTCTCAGCCACACAGCTGTAACGAAAATCTTAAGGAGGTGTTCAGATAGCCGACATAAGGGCAGTTTTGGTGAAATGGGAACGCCGTCTTCTCGCAGCTCCGCTAAATTTCCCGGGCCTGTGTACATTTTAGGCTGTGGAACTGCTCCTCTGCCTGCATCGCGCGTACCCCACGGGACATGATGCGCCGCGTACTGAGGTGTACAGATAGCCATTCCTCCCACGATCGGTACGCGAGTTGAGCAAGATGTACACTGCGTAACAGTGGTGCAGAGCTGCCTCTGCCACGGATCGACCTCTGTCTCGAAGAGTATTCAAGATGTCCCATACTGCTAGGGCAGGTAGCCCTGCTCACGTCCAGAGAAAAAGTATTACGGATAGATGTCTGGAAACAACGTCCAGATACAAGTAATGGTTCAAATGTTTCAAATGGCTCTGAGCACTATGGGACTTAACATTTGAGGTCAGCAGTCCCCTAGAACTTAGAACTACTTAAACCTAACTAACCTAAGGAGATCGTACACATCCATGCCCGAGGCAGGATTCGAACCTGCGACCGTAGCCGTCACGCCCTGGCCGTTGACGTAAATTTCAGACAGTGTAATTGCTGTTAAGCACGGTGTGTAGTTTAACAGCTCCGTGTATAGTTGGTTGTGGGCGCCAATATCTTCTACGTTGTTTAGTTGAAATCCCTGTTGTGCCCTGGTCGGATGAAGTGGAAGTATCTTGTCGGTGGGTCCGCTGACTGTCGGTCGGTTGGATTGTCGCGGGATCGTGAATGGTTGGCCACACTGCCTGTCTCACCTAAGTGAGCGTTAGTGTTTGGTTTCCAGGCCGATCCTCGAACATCTGAGCGCCCTTGGGTGTACTGCCTTTTCTTTTATTTGTTCTTGTTGTTGGTACTTGTATGGCTTCTAGCCAGTTTTGTCTTTTAAATTAGAGTTGTTTTACTGTTAAGGCTTTCAGCCTAGTTTAAAGAACTGTTTCACGTAAGCCCTTTGGCATTTTAAAAAATTTTATTGAATTTTTAAGTCTACGGCCTTCAGCCGGTTTGAAGGTAACTTGTTTACTTCAGCCTAACTAAAGTACTATTTCAAGATAAGGCTTGCCTTTTAAATTTCTGATTTTGCTTGCGTTTTAAGTTATTGGTCTTCAGCTGTTTTTAAATTAAAGTGGTTTTCAGCCGATAATTAACTCCCAAAGGTTAAAGCTGTGTGTTTAAAAAAAAATTTTTGGCCTCCTGTAATGTTTGATCAAATAATAAAGTTGTACGTTCGAGTGTAACTGACAGCCCTTTATTTTGGCTCCTTTTCAGAATTGAAACTATGTGTCCTGTCCTGCGGGTTAGGAGGGCGTCTCACTGGTAGCAGAGTGTGGTTACACTTGCGCTTGCCATTCCAGTTGCTGCCAGTTTCACTCTTGTTCTGTTTTTGTGTTCTGTGGCACCATACTGTTTTGGCCGTTACTAGTTTCAGGTGCTTATCGTAATTGCAGTCAGACAATGTGCGGGGATCTGCCTGCCCAGAAAGCACCACCTTGTTTACGAGTTGGCAATAAGGTGCCAACCGATTGAGGGCAGTGTTCCGGAAGTGGTGGCCCATTAGCACGCTGCCATTCTTCAGCTGGTTGACGTCACGTCGGCGGTGGTGGCTGAGACAGGAGCGGCATCGAATTTTTGTTTGAGGCTATTAAAGGCCTTGAGGACACCATTTGGAGGGAACCCAACCTAGTGACAGTAAGCTGGATAGGGTGCGGGCATAGTTAATGCATTACTGTTCTGTCCTGCAGGATTAGCAGGGCGTTTCTAGTAGTACTTGCAAATAACTGAAACATATGTTAATATCCAATAATAAGTAACGTAGCTTAAAATATATAGACATTATTATAGTAACTGGAGTCCGATAGAGCGATTTTAACTTCATATTCGGAATTAGCAGACTAAATGCGTTACAAAAAATCTGATTCCAAAAGAACAATTCTAACTTCCTATTCAGAATCAGCAGAACAAAATACACAATAACTAATAAAAATTTCTCATTTTAAAAAATCATTGTTATTCACTGTAATTTAAGGATGAGTTGTCGCAGCGTAATGGAACAGGAGTTTCACGAAGAAATGGATTCCTTCCGGCAACATGCCTTACATTTTCAAATTTTTTCCTTCAAATGTTCGTGAGATAAAATTAAAACTGCCAAATGGCAGAAATTGCTGTACTTCTCCATGTATATAAATATCCGTACAAGATCGGAAACGCAGGCTATGACGTAGGGATGTAAACTAGATGTGTCACGGGGCCCACCACAGAGGCTGGACACAGCTGTTCCCACCTGTGACCAGTGCTGGCAGCCAGAGACACTCAGGCGTCCAGAGGACCTCCCGAGGACAGCGTGAGGGACGCAGACACTGGAGACATCCCAGATGAAAGCTTTGACGACGGGGCCAGCATCAGCAACACTCTTTAAGTCAGCCGTTCAGTCTTCCATGTGCTCCTCAGTTACACCATGTGTCGGGCAGTCTGTGGTTTACCAGATCTCATCACATGCGATTGTGCGTTCCCATGGCTTGCCGAGAACCACAGAACCACATAACAGACTGCTACTTCTGCGTTGCACAGATCTCTGGAGTAACATCGAAGACTAGGCACGCTGTCCAGTATTCTCATCTTGCTTCAGCTAAAAGACCTGTGCCTCACAGCGCAGTTTAAGCCAGCCCATTCCTCAAAGACCAGTAACATGGAATACGAAACTTCCTGGCAGATTAAAACTGTGTGCCCGACCGAGACTCGAACTCGGGACCTTTGCCTTTCGCGGGCAAGTGCTCTACCAACTGAGCTACCGAAGCACGACTCACGCCCCGTACTCACAGCTTTACTTCTGCCAGTACCTCGTCTCCTACCTTCCAAACTTTACAGAAGTTCTCCTGCGAACCTTGCAGAACTAGCACTCCTGAAAGAAAGGATATTGCGGAGACATGGCTTAGCCACAGCCTGGGGGATGTTTCCAGAATGAGATATTCACTCTGCAGCGGAGTGTGCGCTGATATGAAACTTCCTGGCCAGGAAGTTTCATATCAGCGCACACTCCGCTGCAGAGTGAATATCTCATTCTGGAAACATGGAATACAGTTATTGGCGAGTCCAAGCATAATGAATTTTCTGGCAGTAGAAGACAGGAACCATTGTTTTCCTACACAAAAATGTACAACTGAACATAGTATGATTACACAGTCTGAATTAAACAATCTGGTTCGTGATGCTCTTAAGAAAACAAGCTGAGATTGTGGTTTAAAGGTTGAAAAGATGGAATGTTCTGGATAAAAATGGAAGGGTATGTTTTTTCGTATAATACAACAGTATGAACATCTTTTCGCCAACAAAGACAACTTAGTGTGCTTTACTGATGCGGAGAGTCGTTGGGAAACCGCACAATCCCATGAATGGCCACTTTTCATTGATTCTTCTAAGACTTGTTTCAAAGAAGTCCTCCTGCACTATGGCAGCCAATATCCGTCGATCCCTCTGCATATATGAAGGAATCACATGAGAACATGAAGCTTTTGCTGCACAGTATAAAATATCATACCTAAGAATGGCATATACGTGGCGATTTAAAGGTGATAGTCCTGCTTCTCGGGTTAGACCTAGGATACAAGAAGTTCTCAAGCTGCGACATCGTCGCCAAAAAACAGTGACCCGTATATGTAATAAGTTACAGATTACCGAAACCGGTAATCTGTTAACTAAAAGTTTGTGACCATAGACGTAAATTAAAGGAAACTTATTATAAGAAGTTCTGTTTTCCCTTTGTGAAATACGTCCAAAACGTAGCTTTTTCCAACGTTAAATAAATATAAAAATTCGTCCGATTTAAATGTATGTGTTTAAACAACCTATGTCCAACAGAAATAAAAAACCTTAACAGATTTGAAATCACCAGACAAAACACCATATAAATCACCTTTCAGTTACCACTGAACACACAAAATGCTTAATTTTACTACCCAATGCTACCGAAGCACCGATTGCAATAAAAGCAGTTACACTATTTACAGAAAAAACTGTCTTGTGGTTTTCGTTTGATATCAGTCATTTTGACACGTGAAGCGGAATTCATCTCTGCGTCAGGACCGCACTAACACCAGTCTTAGAGAGGACGCCCCAACTGCCTGGCTGATGTGTTCACAGTGAGAGGTTAGTGAACTGTTCAGTTTCGCAGCAACCAGTTAAAGAAGATCACAGAAAGAATTCTGAGATTTCGCGTTTCTGACAACATGTCTTAGGGCTAAGATAGATCGAGATTGCCGCACCTGGTGACAGACGCTCGAGATAAACCACGCGCTGATACGCGCCACATCATTACAGCAATGCAAGGCTCGGCGACGTCACGCGGCCTTCTGTAGCCGTATAAGGAAGTGTGGGCTGTGACGCGGAGTACACTGCGACTCCTTCAGCTGCCGGGACGCTCTGTGTGTTGGCTGCGGCGACGAACATCACTTGCTTGGAGACACTCCCCCCTCATTCTACGGTGAGTCCTGTTCTCTCTTGCGGTTTATTCATATACTGAGTAAGAGCCCTATTATACTTTGAGTCGAAAATTCCTCTTCCAACTTTGCAGCGTTACGACATACACACTAAATTGAATCCAGTTAGCAAATGAACACAGTCCAACGCAAAGTACAGGCAATGTCGGCCACATGACTTGTACCTGTCCGGTATTCACGACGTTACGTTTTGCGGCGTGGTGGGGTTCGGTTTTCCTTCTTATTGTTATCTCATTCTCACAGTCCAATCCACCTACCTACGATAGGCTTCTTGTGTCCTCCTTGTTCCTTCACTCTGTCGTAGCGGGTACTGCCTACGTGATGCAAAGCACCGTTAAAGAAATTCCCACCCAATACCTACCTGACTGACGCCGCGAATTCTACTTAAAAATCATTTCCTGAAAGTTCATGATAAATATCGGACGTTCGGGTTCTACCTTCATGTAGCAAAATGTTTAAAGTTCTATTGACTATTTATTGCCACTAAGATTCAAGAAATGGTTGTCAAGTCCGTATTTACGTCTGCACTAATATTGTCTACGCAAGTTTACAGTGCTAAAAGTGTGATATACTTAGTCATACGAAAGCAGCAAGAATTTTGCAAGTTCGACCCGAACATTATTCATGATCGACACATGACCGACAACTCTGCGCGAGATAACGTTCCGTCGATTCATTTGTCTTCCTTTACACAAGTGCTCGCTATACTACTCTGTCACGAATGCCTCGCTGATTTTGTAAGTTTGACAGCAATATTTCACACACGGTTGTCTTCCACACGGAAGCGTATAAAGTTACCAAACGTTCATTAAAATGCCTCCCACTCAAGTTACTTTCTATTATCAATAATCAAACCCAATTTACGTCTGTAGTCCTTCATTTTACATATTGTTTGCGAAGAGTGCGGATAACCACACCTTCTTCGGGACACACTAAAACTACAAACTGCCTAAAGATCCATGGTCCAACAATAATACAGAACGCCCAAAAGGGCAAAAGACTCGCATAAAATGTACAATAAACGATACGTGTGTACAATGTCAATAGCTGTACTTAGTTCAAACGTCAGAAGCGTGCTCCCACACTCCAAGCAACGTTCGGTGGGCCGCGGGCTCTCAGGTTTGAGCTAAGTACAGCTGTTGAGATTGTACACACATACCGTGTATTTTACACAGTGTGTAAGCCTTTCTAGTATGATAAAAAAAGTTATTAGGTTAAATATATTTCAATTCTTTCAATTTAAATCTGTGTTTCATACTAGAATGTCGTGTTCCCAGTTTGGCACAGCTTTGCCACAGGAGACACGAAAGCGGTCGAAGACGTCCGTCTTCTGGTCGGCTCCTGATCGTTGTCAGAAGGAGGCTAGTTTCTGATTACGCAAAGACTTCTATTATTTGGAAAAGAACAACCCGGATTTCTTTACGTAATCAGTATGAATTTTATAATTACCTAAGGGACCTTTAACAATGAACAGTAAAAAAAAATTGAATTTGCAAATGAAATCATTAATAAATGGGGCATCTATGAGTTGTATAGAAGACAAAGGGCGGCCTTCTGTACACGACCAGGATGCCGCAGTATTCTCTGCTGTAGTAAAGGCTGTTTGACATTTATAAAAATAATATGGCATGGAGGTTAGAAAAGTATGAAGGAAAAGAACAGAATAAGAAATCTGGCAAACACTAAATATATTCAAACAATTCTCACTAGCAAATTAGGGCTTATTTATAAACAATATAACTTACATAACTACTTTTCTAACTGTATGGTGCGATCAGATTTCAGCCTGCCCTGTGCTGTCTATTTGGTTTACGTTTTTGTCACAAATTACAGTCATTACTTTTCTCCTTCGTTAAAGGCAATTCTTGCACTGTTCAAAACCTTCATAACAATAACATGCCGATTTACAGTTTCGAACATAAATTACTTGAATTTTATTAATTAATAATGTTGTCTGCACGCTGGCAAGACCGCTCACTTTTCTAGCTTAAAGTCGACCCTTTTTTTACCTTTTCACATTACAAGCAGAAGTAGTACATTAAAATCTGAAGATCTACAAAAGTTTTTTTTCATCTTTTATTTAAATCGAAGTGGAACGTCAGTTCAGCTTCTGTTAAAATGTTTCTTTGACTGCGCAATCGATGTATTAGCGTCCGCGCTAGATGCGCATCTTTAGAGTTACGTAAATTATATAAAACAAATGTCTTTCAAAGAATAGGTCTCATCTCATAGGTTGATCATTTAATATACAGCTACGTGAATGCCTTTTCAAGGGTACTCACAGCTTTCATACTACGGAAATCCCAATAATATTACACCTTGTTACAATTATAGGCAGCAATGTAATATAGGAAACAATGTTATGCATTTTAAGCAGGTACTGTCATGCCACACTAAATTAAAATACGAGATTATTGCAAGACTGCGGCATATTTTTGGAACTATGCGGTCGTCAGTTTGCGGCTTGAAGGTCGTTAGAGCTGGTAGCGGGAGGGTGCGTACCTGTTCAGAGCTGCTGCTGCTACTGCCCTCACAGAGCAGTCAGCGGTTAGCCATGCAGTGAGTCTGGCTTCTGATGAGAGACAGGGCACGTAAACGTCGTTACGGCTGCAAAAGATCAACATCACACATGTTAAGAAGAATTACGAGATCTGTTGAATGGAATGAACAGTGTAATGGGTGCAGAATATGGATTGAGAGTAAATCGCAGAAAAATGAAAATAATGAATAATGGCAGCAACGAGAACATGAGAAACTTAAGATCAGAATTGTGGAACGCAAAGTAGATGAATTCAAGGAATTCTGCTAATTAAGCAGAAAAATAACCCATAACGGACGGAGTAAGGACGACATAAAAAGAAGACTAGCACTTGCTTTGAAGAAGAAATTTCCGGGAATGTACGTTTGGAGATTATCATTGTATTGTGTGTGGAATCCTATGGGACTTAACTGCTGAGGTCATCACTCCCTAAGCTTACACACTACTTAAACTAAATTATCCTAAGGACAAACACACACACCCATGCCCGAGGGAGGACTCGAACCTCCGCCTGGACCAGCCGCACAGTCCACGAGATCAATGTATTGTAGTGAAACATGGACTGTGGGAAAACTGGAACAGAAGAGAAGTGAAATATTTGAGATGTGGTGCTGCAGAAGAATGTTGAAAATTAGGTGAACTAATAAGGTCAGGAATGAGGAGGTTCTCCTCAAAATTAGCGAGGAAAGGAGTATATGGAAAACACTGACAAAAAGAAGGGACAGGATGATAGGACACCTGTTAAGAGATGAGGGAGTAACTTTCATCGTACAAGAGGGTTGTAGTGAAACATGGACAGTGGGAAAACTGGAACAGAAGAGAAGTGAAATATTTGAGATGTGGTGCTGCAGAAGAATGTTGAAAATTAGGTGAACTAATAAGGTCAGGAATGAGGAGGTTCTCCTCAAAATTAGCGAGGAAAGGAGTATATGGAAAACACTGACAAAAAGAAGGGACAGGATGATAGGACACCTGTTAAGAGATGAGGGACTAACTTTCATGGTACAAGAGGGAACTGGTTGGGTATAAAGCGTAGAGGAAGGTAGATATTGGAATAAATCCAGATAATAATTAAATATTTAGGTTGCAAATGCTACTGTAAGATGAAAAGATTGGCACAGGAAGAGAATTCATGGCGGGCCGCGTTAAACCAGCTGATAACTTAAATAAAAAAAGGGTGGATAAATTTTAATTATGTCTCAGGGGTGAGAGAGAATTCAACCACAAAGCTGGGTGGTACATGATAAAGAACACTGAGGTTGCTGCACATGCAGGTCATCAATATTAAAATGGCATGGCTTAGGAGTTTTGGATGCTGGGACATGGTTCGCTAAAGATGGTACTAGGAATTGAGAGAGGTAAAATGTATCAATATCTGTTACTAAACTGCCCATTCTAGAGTGTATTCTAAGATTTCCACTTCTTCAGTGGTCCGTCGTAGGCGATGATAGCAGCCGACCTGCAACCGATATGAAGTAGAAGGCAGAAAGACATCTTTCATAATTTGCTTTGTACGTCTTGGTATGTCTCTAGTACTTTTCCATTCACTTATCTATTGTCGCTTTTAGGGGTCCTCACGTTTCAATAGACAACCAATAATATGAATGTTTGATGACGATTTTCCACAAACTCCCCTTCTCACACATTAAGCATTTCGCCGCGTGTTATCTTATCAATAGCTTTTTATGTTCGGGACGCGCTTGTAACAGCATACCTCTAAAGGTTACAGTCGCCTTCTTTCCTCCGTCTCCTGGATCCAGCTCTCACAGCCACACAATGCCACACATGAAACACGCCCTTTCCGAACTGTTTTTTCTCATTTGCTGCCAGTTACTTTTGGAGGTTAATATCTTATTCACTATATTGAAGGAACTTTTTCCACTGACAGTTCTGCTTTCTATTTCATATTTCCTTGTTACAGCTCTGGTGATCTTGTTTCTCAAATAAGTAACTAGTTGCCATATTCCAGTAGATTGTCCATGGATGTACTCCAATGCTGGTTAGTCGTTCATTCTCACAAATCAACACATTTGGTTCAGACCGATTTATTTACATGTTATATCCCTTTCACATAACTTTATCCATTTATGTAAGATTTATTCGAGATTTATACTCTATCAGGTAAAACATGTGTGCGACAAGCGCGTCTACGTTTTTCTCATCTATTATAACAACCTTCACCTTTTTATAAAGCTGCTATACAAGTTATCGTTCTCTGATAATGACAAATGGTGAAACAAAGTTTGTGTTTTATTCCTACTTCCTTCAGAGTTTCAGCCACTTTCTGTATGTCTACAAAAGCAATGAATGTTGCAAGCTAATTTTGAAGCTAATATTCCTTCCCTCATTCCTTGGCTTTCTGGAAGCCAAATTAATATTCTAACAAGGGAACCTTCCCATCGCACCCCCCTCAGATTTAGTTATAAATTGTCACAGTGGATAGGCTTTGAAAAACTGAACACAGATCAATCGAGAAAACAGGAAGAAGTTGTGTGGAACTATGAAAAAATAAGCAAAATATACAAACTGAGTAGTCCATGCGCAAGATAGGCAACATCATGGACATTGCGAGCTGAGGATTGCCGTGGTCCCATGGTTAGAGTGAACAGCTGCGGAACGAAAGGTCCTTGGTTCGAGTCTTCCCTCGAGTGAAAATTTTACTTTCTTTATTTTCGCAAAGTTACGATCTGTCCGTTCATTCATTGACGCCTCTGTTGACTGTAATAAGTTTAGTGTCTGTGTTTTGCGACCGCACCGAAAAACCGTGCGATTAGTAGACGAAAGGACGTGCCTCTCCAATAGGAACCGAAAACATTTGAAAGCAAGGTCATACGATTCCTCCACAGGAAAACACGTCTGATATATTCTATACGACACTGGTGACGACATGTGCGTCACATGACAGGAATATGTTGTCGACCCATCTAACTTGCACACCTGGTGAATGGGTAAAAAGATTCTTCTATCTTGCCCGATTTAGGTTTTCTTGTGGATGTGATAATCACTCCCAAAAAAGTGATGAAAACATAAGAGTTTGTCACATAAACTGCAACAAATGAACGCAACAGTTTCACAGTCGCACAGTTTTGCCTGTGCTCTGTCAAAACATATGTTTTTTTACGTTTTCAAATGTTTCCGTTTGTAGACTGTCAAATCCTGCATATGTCCAAGCAAATCTGAACATGTCCTGGAATTTTGGAGAGCGAAGTTGATTATGTGTGAGTGCCTGAACTTTGATAATTGTCTGAAAATGAAAAATTAAACTTTTCACTCGAGAGAAGACTTGAACCGAGGACCTCTCGTTCCGCAGCTGCTCACGCTAACCGCGGGACCACAGCGCTCATATGCTCGGATTCTCCTTGATGTTGGCTACCTTGCGCATGGGCTACTCAGTTTGTATATTGTTTTCATACTTCCACACAACTTCTTCCTGTTTTCTCGATTGATCTGTGTTCAGTTTTTCAAGGCCTATCCCTGTGCCAACTTATAACTAAATCTGACGGGGGTGCGACGGGGAGGTTCCCTTGTAAGAAAGTTGCACAACTGTTTGAAGATGTAGCAAGTCATTATTTTATGACACATTGGCAACTAGGCTAAATTACAGGTAATTTTAGCTTTATTAAGACACACCTTGCTTGACGGTCTGGCAATGCAAGGTGTTTTTCGATATCTGGTATGTTTTCCTGTTAACATTGAATTTCCTTTTTGTTCTTCCCGCTTTCAGAAGTTTCGCAAGAATATTGTTTATTCCCAGGTGTTTATTGTTTCTTAGTTTTCTCAGAGCTAATTTTCTTGTGAAAAGAATTAACTAACTATCAGTGTTGAATCAAGCAATGAATTTGCAGTAAATGAATAATTTGACCTTTTATTTAAAGAACCACAATGACCATCTAATTTAGACATTTTCGATGCTGAGTATGAACTGGAGTTGAGAATTTCTTCAGCGAGAATTAGACTCGCTGATAGAAAACTAACATCAATGGGAATAGTCTACAGTGTGCAATATCACTTTTTCGGAACCCATTAATTGTCACTCATTACGACGCACAAAGGTGCCTACAAACTTCCTCTGTAAAGGTGCAGAAGTGTGGCGCCATGGAACGCTATACTTGGGCTGAAGACACTACCACCTGCAGGGTGTGACACATGTGAGTCAAAGGCCACAGTTCTGAAGTTCATTAGACGTTTAATGATACATTCGCACAAAATTTTGCCAGAAGAAGGCCCAACACCGAGATGGAAGTGTCACATGTTGGGAAAATCACACACGCTCCTTATTTTGAAGTCTCAGCGATGGCGGTCAGAACTGCGACACCCAGCGTCGAAATGACGTGGTTATGTTATGGACAGCAGAGGAAAACTTTTCAGACACATCGCACATCAGAATCGACACGAAAAGCCCTCAGGAGGTGACAAAGGGTGTTAATAAAACCAATCTTTTGTTTGGTCGTTGACTTCACACATTTCACAGTCGAAAATGACAGGCTACTATGTGATAAGTAGCAAAATGACACTCTTGACAACCTTTGACGCTACTGACACCCCCAAACGTTTCAGCCCATTTATAAGAATATCGTTGTCCTGTATCCCCATTGTACTTGATCTGACCCCCCTTTGAAGAGCAGCGCAACCGCAATTATTGCTCTCATGTCTATGTTGGAAGCACCAGGGGACATTCAGAATTATTTGCCGAAATTTGAACGTGATACAAAGCAGCAAAGGATGTTTATGGACTTTAAGCCCTCTTGTTCTGGGACCTTTTCAAAAGTATGTTGTTACTATTTAATTTTTTAGGATAGGCGCGAAGTACTACCTTCCCCCTGCCACCAACTTCCACCCCCCCCCCCCATCCTCTTGGTAATGGACGTTATATAAAATTCCTTGATATTGTTAGAGCTAAGTGTGATATCAGAGGACAGAGACTGACACAAGTGTGAATTAAAAAGCAACGGATCGCTCTAAGAGCCCCTCAGTTTGGCAACATCTTCGGTGGCACTTGCGCACCTCCATTGAGAATCTGAATAGTGTACCTCTACAGAGACAGCCTGTGAAGTTGTCCTATGCGCCTGCTGGCAGATATCTGGAACAGAGCGTTGTTAAGACGTTGCCTGCCTACAGGCGCCTAGCACTAGGTACTTCTTCACACTGTCAAAATTCTGGCTATATGAGTCACCCAATCCACAGCCCATAACAACAGTTAAGGATGCACTGTGATATGATCTTGTTGCATTTGGAGGCAGCTGCACATTTATTGCTATTTTGTTGAGGATATTAATGCCTCTGTGACACACGATTATTGGGTGTCCTCATCGATATTTATACCGAGGTATGTTTGTGACACTTCTCTGTTCACTAGTTGGTCATACATTCTGATTGTTGGCTTTTATAGTCTTTATAATATTCACTAATATGTAAGCTGTTTTGTGCGCTGCTATTGTAAATTTCTTTCGTATACACCAATTACTTAGTCTTGCTAGAACTTCCCTATTAATTTCCTCTGATATAGCGCTTGTACAGGCAGATACTATACAAAAATTTGGTAGGTCGTCTGCTTAGGTGTTGCAGCCTCTAGTATTTGTTATGCTATGAAGCTGGCTCATTAATGATAACAAACAGAAACCTGTGGGTAGCTTTTGGTGATGTTTTTCACAATTTCCTTTCGATGGTTTCTAGTTTCACCTGCCTGTGTGTGCAGTAACATCTTAGGATGTTATAGAGACTATTGAGACAGCCCATCTGCTTCAGTCTCCTAAATGTGTAGGCAACCATAAATGACAGATATCCCCAGCTTTATCAGTCATTATAACTATACCGTAATTGTCTGAGATATTCACGATATCCATTGCGTGATTTACCGCATCCTCGATGTATTACCAGACAATTGTGCTGTAAGATTTAAGCCTCACAATACCAAGGTGGGAGGGGTGGTAGCGGTAATTTATGCCCATCTATACACATATTGTTATCTAGTCAGTTTTTTATATCTTAAAATTTTAAAGAGGTATTTGTTGTTGTTAATGAATTCTATCAGATTTCATATATGTTTTAAAAATTTCAGTTCAGTTAACACAAAAATTTGAGTCACAGTAGTAGATGTCAGTTTCCCAAACGAAAATCGTAGACAGTATTTCCAAGTTCTGAGCCATACTTACACATCAGTACCTCTTTGAAAATTATGTTTAGAGTCAACAACACTGAAAGAAATATGCGTTCCTTATTTGTTGACTTGGTTATGAAGTCAGTAGTACACATTATCAGAAGTGCTTTGATATCGCTATTATTTGAAGAGGTGTTTCAGGTTCTGGACCCTAATTATATATAAGTACCTCTTCAAAAGTCCTTTGATAATATAATTTTAATTTTTTAGAGTGGACACAAACCGTGCCCTTCCTTCCTTCTCCCCATATTGGTAATGCAAGCTGTTCCTTGATATTGTTAGGGCTAAGTTGTTTTGCATCTTTGTCTTCTCCCTAATGATACTTGAGAATCTATAGATTCTGATGACTAATCGATACAAAGGAAAATTCGTTGAATGACGCCATTAGATATATGGTAAAATTTGGTCCACTAGCTGATGCAACACTTGTGCCATAATTATATCAACCCCTCGTGCTTTCTCTTTTTCTTATCTTTACTATTGCCCAGCCCCATGTGCTTCTGGGTAAATGAAATCAAAACATCATTCACATGCTGCTGGAGTAATTGTCAGCGAAGATACTGTTATGTCTTCTGTCAACAGAGATCTAATGTCTTCTGGCCGTCATCATCATACCTCTAGATCGTCCCAAGGTCGATAATACAGTGGTTAATCGAACCGTGTTTGTTGTATGTTTGTGTGTGAAACACAAAATGTCTGTCGCAATTTGGTCCTCGACAAATTGCCCGCATTTTGTGCTCTTCATTGGAGTAACGCTTTCTTTATATTATTGTTTAACTGTTCGATAAAACTAAGCCTTGTTTGAAGTTCTGTTTCCCCTGAAGTTCTATGGTAGTATCTTGTGAACTGCTGTGCTGTCCATCTCTGTGGGGTGAAACAGCAGGGAATTTCAAAAACCTTTGGCTGCCTAACAAATATTGGGATGGACTTATCGTGTGCGGTCAGCAACATTTGAAGAACTTGTTGGCTGTGGCTTAAACATCATATCCAAGCCGTTGCAGTGGTTATATGTTGTATTCTGGATTTAAAAGTTCCCAAATCGCTTTACGTAAATTGCATACTCACTTGGGCTGCATGATAGCGTGAAAGACACTATCTGCATCTGTTATTGTAAACTAATTGAGATTACAGTCAGTTGTAAGTCCATCACAAACCTTCCATTCTGCAATGTGGTCTTTGCACTTTAGTTTGCAAGGCAGATATATTTGGTTTTGCACAGGCGCGATTTTCGAAAGTCAGACGGTTGTGAGGCCTATTCATGACATGAATGTCCAGATGTCAAAATATTTACCACTTTTCGCTTGACACTGTCCTGCCTGTGGCTCGTACAAGCACAGAGAGTGCCATGTGGGAGAAAGGGCTGCTGAGTCATCCACAATGGAACCCACCAAGGAGGTTATGGAGACCACAGCCAGGGACCTGGGCGCCCTTCTGGACGCAGGGGACGGCGCAGTCGTCACACTGGTGGCGGGCGGCACACGTCTCGTGGCGCACAGGGCTGTGTTGGCCGATAGAAGTCCCGTGTTTGGCGGCATGTTTCGCCACGACACACTGGAAGCCAACACCGGTGAGGTCGCAGTCCCGGACGTCGAGGGCCCGGTGCTGCGCCAGCTGGTCGTTTACCTCTACACCCTCCAGGCCCCTCAGCTGCCCAGCCTGGCACCCCAGCTTCTGGCGGCCGCTGATAAATACGGCGTGTCGGCCCTGAAGGCTCGGTGCGAGCAGTTCGTGGCTGCTCAGCTGTCAGTCAAGACTGCGGCGGCCGCAGCTGTTCTGGCGATCAGGCACTCCTGCACCAGCCTCAGACAGGCCGCCATTAACTTCATAAAGGCCAATGTCGCACAGGTTATGATCACGCAGGGCTGATCTGATGCAGTGCACACTCATCCTGAAGATGTGGTCACACTGGGTCACCTACTTGCGAGTCTTCCAGCAGAAGCCAGGTAAGCAAGTGACAAGCCACTTGCCTGTCTTGAAAATTTGTATGTACTTTTGTATTTCAGAACCAATAATTACACTTAGAGTACAAGTTTTATAGAACAAAGAGACATCTGACAGGAAAAGTCACATAAGCAAAAACTAATTAATAGAGAGCAATGAAATTTTGGGAACGCATTTGTCTAGGGAACATATGTAACTCATTAACATCACAGGTGAATGTAAGCTGTAGATTTGCCATTGCAATCGTGACATGCTGCCACACTACTAAGCTGAGTAACAACCAGGATGTTGAATGCAAGCATGTAAATGTTAATGCATACTGTTGTACAGGTACCCGATGTCAACTTGCGTGATGGAGTTCCATGCCTGTTTCACTTGATTGGTCAACACAGAAAGAGTTAATGCTGTTTACAGATGATGCTGGAGATGTTATCTGATGAGCCGGCCGGGGTGGCCGAGCAGTTGTAGGCGCTACTGTCTAGAACCGCGCGACCGCTATGGTCGCAGGTTCGAATCCTGCCTCGGGCATGGATGTGTGTGATGTCCTTGGGTTAGTTAGGTTTAAGTAGTTCTAAGTTCTAGGGGACTGATGACCTCAGAAGTTAAGTCCCATAGTGCTCAGAGCCATTTGAACCATTTTTGTTATCCATATGTACCCGATTGGAGACAGATATGGCGAGCCAGAAATCAAGGCAACAAAATGATGTTCATGAATGGCAGCACAACAGGTACTATCGCACGTGACTGACGCACATTTGCAGTCGGGGTGCATGGTATAACGACGACAGTGCTTTTGCTCCTACAGGAAATTGCACCCAAGATCATAGCTTCAGCTGTAGGTCCAATGCTCCTAGCATGCAGACAGGTTGGCTGCAGGTCCTCAACTGGCCTGCTCTTAACCTACATATCGCCATCACTGGCACTGGGGCAGAACCAACCCATCAGAAAAAGCGACAGACTTCCACTCTGCTGTCGCTTCATCCCACTGAAGTCGCAAATGACGGTGGTTTGGGGTCAGTGGAATGCACGCTTCAGGGCGTCTGGCTCGGAGCTGTCCTTGATATAAACAATTGCTAATATTTCATTAGGTCCCTGTGTGCCAACTGCTACTCAGATTATTGCTACAGATGCAGTATGATAATGGCATCTTTGTCCCGATCAAATCGCCCCGTCCAATCTCAAAGGTAACTAACGCTCACGATCGCTACAGTACGTATTTGAAACAAACATGATCTGCATACCTATAGTGGCGCTACTAGTGCCACCCTTATGCGATTTGCGCTAAATCTGAATAGACATGATCTTTCAGGTGTAGAAACACACCTACTAACTTTCGTTTATGGAGAACAACTTTTTCTTGGTTCTGCAGTTTTTTCTCCATCACTGTACATGATCACTGATGTCCATTTTCTGATAGGTCTTGATGTTTTCCTCAACTTCTTGTAACAGTTTCATTTAGTACTATAATTGAACTGCATTTATTAACAGGTAAACTAGCTAACAAAATCAAGGAAGAGAAAAATTTTTCGTAGCCTCATAAATTACATTGACCTACCAGCGGTCATCAGTTCTATTAAATTCTATGTGTTGAACAACCAGTGATTTAGATTCCGACATCAAGCCTCTGAACAAAAAGTACATTGACTGTGGAGAGAGCAGGAACCATTGTAGTGGTGGATACAATTATGTGCTGCTCAAGACAGAAGCAGAAACAATGATGTTTACAGTTTGCAGTCAGGTCATGGAAACGTGTGGATCTTTTTCTGTGTTCTGTACAGGGTTACTGTTAACCTGTTGGTGTAAAAGAGTCTTTATTGTTGTTAGCTGCCTCTGCTGCTTCCAACAAGGACGCAAATATAAATTGCATCATGCTAAGTATGATGCTGAGGGAATTAGATTAGGAAATGAGACACTTAAAGTAGTAAAGGAGTTTTGCTATTTTGGGAGCAAAATAACTGATGATGGTCGAAGTAGAGAGGATATAAAATGTAGACTGGCAATGGCAAGGAAAGCGTTTCTGAAGAAAAGAAATTTGTTAACATCGAGTATAGATTTAAGTGTCAGGAAGTCATTTCTGAAAGTATTTGTATGGAGTGTAGGCATGTATGGAAGTGAAACATGGACGGTAAATAGTTTGGACAAGAAGAGAATAGAAGCTTTCGAAATGTGATGCTACAGAAGAATGCTGAAGATTAGATGGGTAGATCACATAACTAATGAGGAAGTATTGAATAGGATTGGGGAGAAGAGAAGTTTGTGGCACAACTTGACCAGAAGAAGGGATCGGTTGGTAGGACATGTTCTGAGGCATCGAGGGATCACCAATTTAGTATTGGAGGGCAGCGTGGAGGGTAAAAATCGTAGAGGGAGACCAAGAGATGAATACACCAAGCAGATTCAGAAGGATGTAGGTTGCAGTAGGTACTGGGAGATGAAGAAGCTCGCACAGGATAGAGTAGCATGGAGAGCTGCATCAAACCAGTCTCAGGACTGAAGACCACAACAACAACAACAAGTATATGGAAGATGAAGATGTGAAGCAAGTCTGTCACCCAATACCACCACTAAGCACTCTGTTGCAGGCTGTGGCATGGCTCAAGGAGACCAGTAACGTGTTTATAATTTCTGATTTCTGATGTGACCACACAGTATGTGTTAACCTCTGGGTAGGTGTAGTAAAGTAAATGGACAAAGTAATCACTATTCCTACATCAGTACTACAGATTTGCATGTTGTATATCTCTCACTTAGTTTCTTGTATGTAATACAACTATGCTTTCCATAATAAAGTTCCCTTACTTTCCCCAATCAAAGCAGATGAATTAGGTAGTAAGAAGCATGAAAAAACGACCCCAGTAATGAAGTTAACATAAGTAGATGTGGAGGGGAGTGTAGCTGCGTATTCCCTATAAAGTCTGTGCCCACCTCACGATGCAACAAGCAAGTCCTAAGACCAAAACAGCAGCATTGGGGCCCTTATTCACATTTCCTTCCTCTTTCTGTTTAGTTGTTTCTCAGGATACATCCAGTAGCTAAGTACACTCCCTTCTATTACACATGCTGGGAGGAGTTCTACTGATCAAATTGGTCTGCTTGCCTCATTGAGTAGCAGCCATCAGCCCTCTGCTTGCCTGTCCCTTTGTTTCTGTTGTGTTACTAAAGGCTATACGGAGAATTCTGCTCTGTTTCCTTCTCCTGGGACTTTCCCTATGTCATCTGTATATTACACAAATGGGAAACAATAGCTTGGTAATCCATATGCATTTTGGCGTAAAATTCGAATATTCAATAAAAACTAAGATTGCTGTTAGAAAATACAAAGTTGGCCCCACAAACCAGGGGTGGTTCAGAGGTGGCCATTTGTAACAGAGACTGATGTTCCATATCCTTATATTGACTTTACACCTAGAACATTTTTTTTCGTACGATGCCTCTTTTCCGATACATTTAGTTATATGTATCCAGTGTGTAAACACACACCAGTACCTGCCCTCTTCAGGGATTAACTTTCAGTTTCCAGACATTAGCTTGTGTCTTCTGCTCTCTGGCACCGGTCACAGCTTTCACCACTTTCGACGTGTAATCACGATTTGATGAATCTATACGGAAATGGAATTTGTCCATTTCCATATGGAAACCCATGCTCATTATGTTCCTTCAGATTGACTCCTTCATTCCCAAGGAAATGTTCTAGTCACAATCTAGTAGATATAATTACCCTGAATACAGTAATGAAACGGTATTTTATATGTCATTGAAGTAAAAACATATGACCCGTTTCCTGGCGTAAATGTATATACAGTTCGTCTCTAGTTATATTATAGGTTTTCGTCTCACACACATTCGACTTTATTGTCAGATGACGTTTAACGTTCGTCAGTTCAATGAGTGACCCCATGGACAATGAGAATCAAATCTGTGTAGTGGGCAATGTTTCAGTTTCTGTGATGAAATTAATAAATTGGCTGCACTTTAATTTTTCGCTGGAATACATTCTTTGTATCACACACTGTGTGCCTTTTATTTTTCTGAATTTACTTCGCCAGTCTGCCCCCTTGGCTATCATGTGAACCCCCTACAGCCTGATTCGCAACACATGAGCTACAAGCACCATTTGATTACAGCAGTACCACAATAAGTTCACTCAAAGATTATTGCTGTTGCAATTTCTGTGTAACTGTTGTTGTTGTGTATTCCACCTGTCCTGTGCAACAGTCTCCTTGTATTACCCTAGCATAACTGATGTATCCACGTTTCATTTGTACTTTCTTTTGTTGTTTGTTAAGGTAAGCTACTGGTCTGAGGAATTCAGGAGAATCAGAGTGTAAACTGTTCAGATCGAGGCTGAGTTATTCATCTTAGCAGACCCATTTCTGTCATTAGCAGTGTGTGTTCTGTTGTTTGTGTGACTACGATCCCCCACCAGCGATCCAGATAGCAAATACTCGCCGGCCGCTGTGGCCGAGCGATTCTAGGCGTTCCACTCCGGAACCGCGCTGCTGCTATGGACACAGGTTCGAATCCTGCCTCGGGCATGGATGTGTGTAATGTCCTTAGGTTAGTTAGGTTTAAGTAGTTCTAAGTGTAGGGGACCGATGACCCCAGATGTTAAGTCCCATAGTGCTTAGAGCCATTTCAACCATTTCAGCAAACTGCCCTCTGGCCCCCAAGTGGGCAGAGTTCACCACACCCTGCCTGTCTGTCTTTGCAGCGCGCCGGCCTCTACGGACGGCAGTCCGCGCCCCGGCAGTGGGCCGCAGGGAGACCGTGGCCACACCCCTGCCACTGCTGCGCCGCCCACGGCCAGCCGCACCGCTCCTCCCCCAGATGACTCTGCCGTCTCTCGCCTGCGGTGAGTTCCGCCACTACACAGTGCGACTTGTGGGGGGTGTCAACCATGTGTTGGGCGCAAGGAAATAGAATGGCGCTGTAGTGTGTATGTGGTAACACAGAGGTTATAGTTATCGAGAAAACTTATTCCTTTTACAAATTCTCGTGGCGACTAGCCATGGATGAAAGTGATTGCTTACATCCCTCTGTGGGTTCACCTTATGAGCTACATTCAGTTTAGGACACAAGATGTCATACACTGCAGTTATAAGGGAAAGATATAACAAAACAAAATCATTTTCCATGGATACAGAACATAACGATGTATTGGATGCAATTTTTTCTTTCGGTGATAGCTCTCTATCTGAGAATGAATCGTTTAGCAAACAGGTGAAACAGAAGGTGCTGATGCATTGAAAGTACTCCAAACTTCGATTTTATGTAAATAAATAATTTTGAATGCGAGTCTTTATTGATTCTCAAACAGAAGTGGTGAAGAAATCGCAAGCAGGATAAAGCAAACAAAATAATATGCAGCAGAGTAAGTATATGGCGTGTTCTGGGGTGTGTCTTCAGATTTTGTATATTTATCTTCAAGTGACTTTTCGGAGTATACTTGGCACTGATAACTTATGCCCTATTGCGCTTATGATGCGCTCACCTCAACACACGACCACGCCTGGCTCAAACTTCCATTCTCTTTTCTATTGTGTTGGTGCATAAGTTAGTAGCGTTTTTCCATACGTTAATCAAACACAACGTAAAACGGGCTTTAGTCATTTCTAACGTGTTCTCCTTCACTATTTGCAACAGATTAGCACTCTCAGAGGATAAAGCGGCAAAGCAGGCACCGACAGAAAACATAATGGGCAATGCCAGTAACCTACTACATAACACGTTTTTATACATTCTAATATATATGTGAACCAGGAGTGAACTAGCACATCTGGAGATCACCTTTATAGACCAAATTACTGGGGAAGAATCGTATTCGCTATAACCAAACAAGAATTGTGAGAGATGGTCATCTAAAAAAGTAAAACAGTGAGCGGTGTAGGAATACCTTTGCAATTTTTTGAGTAGCCATTGGTGACAAGTGGAGATTAGTTCGCATTTACATATGATGAAATTTCAGCCGCACTAAGAGATTTTATTGGCGGACTGGCGCTGTTAATAGCATGGAACAAAATCGGAACACCACTGTAAGATTGTAGATAGATAATATTACTCAATTTCGATTTCCAGTATTGGGATTCTGATTAAATAACGGATTAAAATCACTTCAGAAGAGAATCTACGCCTCGACTCAGTAAACTACACTTAGGAGCACGTCGGATCTGTTGGCAGACTAAACAAGTATATTTTATCTCTCACCTCAATCTACAAATCACAAGTAACCATAACATCGCATGGGACATTCCTTTTTGGAAATTGTTTGGGCATTCGGTATTCCGAACACTATAGTGTCAAGAGTGTGCACAGAATGCCACATTTCAGGCATTATGTCTCACCACGGACAACGCAGTGGCCGACAGACTTCGCTTAAAGACCGAGAGCAACGGCATTTGCATAGAGTTGTCAGTGCTAACAGACAAGCAACGTAATGTGAAATAAGCGCAGTAATCGATGTGGGACTTACGACGACCGTATCTGTTAGAACAGTGCGGCAAAATTTGGCGTTAACGGGCTACGGCAGCGGACGACCGATGTAAGTGCCTCTGCCAACTGCACGACATCGCCTGCAGTGCCTCTCCGGGGCTCGCGATCATATCGGTTGGACCCCAAGTGGCTGAAAAAGCGCGGGATGGCCATATGAGTCCCGATTTCAGTTGGTGAGACCTGATGGTAGGATTTGAGTGTGGCCCCGGCCCAACGAAGCCATGGACCCAAGTTGGCCACAAGACACTGTGCAAGCTGGCGAGGGCTCTACAGAGGTCTGAGCTATATTTACATGGAATGGACTAGGTCCTCTGATCCTACTGAACCGATCATTGACTGGAAATGACTATTTCCGGCTACTTGGCCCATTGTGAACCATAAAAATTCCATCGTTTTCTGGGAACATGAAATCCATGAATGGCTGCACATGATCTCCAAGTCATGGGGCTACAATTTTTTGCGATAGGTTTGCAGAACAATTTGGAGAATTCTAGCGCCCGACACGAAACCCGTCGAAAATTTATGGAACCTTACTCAAGAGGTCAGTTCGTACACAAATTCCTGCACCGGCAACACTTTCGCGGTTTGCGGACGGCTGTGGAGGCAACATGGTTCATTATTTCTGCTGGGGCCTTCCAACGACTCTTCGAGTCCTTGCCACACCGAGCCGCTGCACTGTGCCTGACAAAAGGACATGGTATTAGGGGGCACCCCATGACTTTTGTCACCTCAGTGCAAATTTTCTGCTGTATCTGCGATTTTGGTACTTATGACATCATGGGAGGTTAGCTACCGCAGTGGCACAGCGTCTGCCCCCAATGTCGTAAAACCGTTGTAGACTTTCACTCCACTTGGCACTGATTAGAATTCTTATCGTGTGAAAAAGATGGCTGAGTGGCACTTTCATATTTCGCAGCAGCGGTGTAAAAATCTTGCTTGGCCAGGTTATCTACATTTTCATTTCCCTTTATTCCACTGTACACCTTGAGCCGTAACATGAAGGTCGTCTTATGTATGCACAAAATCTCCTGCGTTGCTTCTACAATGTGGTGTACTATCTAATTTTCGATATGTTGGGGCAGTAGTATTTTAACAGCATCATTGCTGAAAGGGAAACTGAAAAAACTGGTTTTTTTCCTTCCACTACTTTTGCACATTTAAGTCCCTCTAAAATCGCTATAAATCGGAGCAGTCTTCGTTTCTGGGCTGTAGATTTGGTTGGTCCATACTTTACTTACGATTTTCAATAAACGAATTAATCCCTTCTGCAACATATGTTGAAGCAATGAATAGTGAATGTTACTCGGTCCTGGTTCCGTAGTTTTGCTATGCACTATTGCTAAAGTTGTTTCCAATAGGTTCAACATACCGTTTACTAGGTGTTCCATCAAACGCTCTATTATGAGCCCGCTTTTTCCTGCTCTGATCCGCTTGGGGTCAAGTTACATAAAATGTTTTCTCAAAGGATTTTAGATGTGGCGTGTAGTTTTACCACTGCTGTATTAATACATCTTGTTCTCTAGATCTTATTCCAAACGATAGTCACGGAGCATTGAGTAGGTGAGTTATTACAAAAATATTGGCAGCTTCTTTCTTTTTTTTTAATTTTGTACAGACATAGATGTATCTTATAACTTTATAAGCCATCTGTTTCCTCGGAAGGCAATGACTGTGCAACAGCAGCATCCTGAGGTCTAAGCCCTAAATGTCAGGAATCAGTGTGACAAAAAATGATGACTAAATGTCTGGAGTGATGGAATTTAGGAGTTTTTAACTGATGAAGACTTTGGGAGTATGATGTCACTGCACATCTGTACTTTAATAAACGGGGACTGTCCCACTGTTTCGTAACACAAATGGAGAAAATTGCAGATTGGTTAGTGGTCGTTGGAACTGGTTTCATCTCAGGTTCTTTTGCAGTATTCTTAATCAGAAGTATGTCATCTGACAGTTTGCCGTTTTTGCACAGGAGCCTTCCTGAAAAGGAGAAGAACAGCAGGCTGGTTCAGGCAGCGAAGGAGGATTCAGTCAGTGAGCTGCAGACGCTGCTGGCAGTTGGTGCGGACGTGGGGGCGAGGGAGGAGAGCGAGGACAGGTGGACCACCCTCCACTGGGCAGCAAACAAGGGACACGTGAAGGCAGCGAGGTGCCTGGTGGAGGGTGGAGCAGACGTGGACGCCAAGTGCAGCAGCTGGCAGGAGACACCCCTGCACAGGGCTACATTCAATGGCCACAAGGCTGTGGCGCAGCTGCTGCTGGAAGCAGGGGCGGAGGCTGATGCCAGGAACAAAACGCAGAGCACACCCCTGCTCCTGGCTGCAGAGAAAGGACATGTTGCTGTGGTGCGGCTCCTGCTGGCGGCCACTCCTTACCACAACGCCAGGAATCAGTGGGGGCGAACGCCGCTGCACAATGCGGCTCTGCACGGGCACGCAGAGATGGCATCTGCACTGCTCGACGCTGGGGCCGACCGCTGGGCTAGGAATAATGACGGGAAAACCCCACTGGACCTAGCCAGGCAAAACAACCACCAGCAGCTGATAGACATGCTAAGGTGTAGCTAGCCATCCGACAGACATCCTTGGAGTAAAACGTAAAGAGCTCCACTCCAAGACTTTTCTTTATAATTAAAATGAAGAATATGATAAATTTAAACCTGTGGTCATTCACTGTTTCTGTACTCCCAATTCAAGGAGAACGCTGTACCTCGGCACACTTTTATGGCCACTTCTAATGAACCCTTCAGTATATGTTTAGTGCATAATATTATTCCAATTTTAAATCATGGCACACACCTTTGAGTTTTGCAGGATTTTTCTGAAATTATAATAAATGCTGCAAGATTAAACTTCGCTCAAATGCGAAGAAATGTTCGAAGGTTCAACACAGTCATGAACTTGGAAACAAATATGCGACTGAAATTGAAAGATACGGTATTGACTGCAGCAGCCTAACTAGTACATTATTACTCTACTACACACCAATAATAAGTAAATTATATGAAATTACATTGCTTCATCTGATTCTAAAATGTATTTTTGTCGAATTTTTTTTTCACCCCCTGAAGTAGACAGGCTGGCAGCAGCATAGTACACCGCTCTTCAGCCTGCAGAATTTTTAAAACATACGAAGAAGATAACAAACAATAAGAGCAGGTGATAAATATGGAGACATAAATTGTAAAATGGTGGAAAATTGTGGAAGTTAAAACACAAAACAAAGGGTTGGCGATGCTAATAACATACACAGGAAGCAGACAGGTAAAATAGTAGACAGGAAATTAGAAAACACGGCGACAGTCTGGTTTCTGTTCGCAAGAGATATGAAAAAATCACACCCAGCAAAACTTTGATTTCTGTTCGCAACACTTTGTAAAAGACGCACAACACTTATCACTCACTTCAAACACTGCACTAAAAAGTCGGCACGAATATGACACACCGCAGCCAAGGGCAGATGGGGGGAGGAGGGGGGATTCGCTCTTACTTGTAAGTATGTGAGTATCATGATAGCAAGAGGGACAGTGAGAGATATCTATGAGATATGCCTGAGAAATTTTTATTCTATTGTCAAGATTGGCTGACGTGTTACATGTCACGCAGTTTATTTGGCTGACTTTCACTCCGCTGACACAAGCTGCTGCTAGAGGACTCTAAAGGGTTTCATGTCACATGGATTGGTGTGACATAACTATTTCAGCGTACAGCGAGACTCACTGAAAACTGTCCACACGTGGAGTATCGTCTCCTTCTGCACGACAATGCTATACCACACAAGAGCACCACATATCTGTAACTATCTCGACTTCACTGTTTTCGACCATTATCTGTACATTTCCGACTTGGGCCCGTCCTGCTTTCATGTGTGCTCTAAACTTAAAGAACGCCTTCGAGGACTTCACTTTGTCTTTCATATTGATTGAAAGGTGCAGGTTGAGGCTTCTTCAGTAAACCTTCTGCAGTGACAGTATCAAAGTACAGGTCTCTCACTGTCAAAAATCAGTTCGTCGCAAGGGTGAGTATGTTGCAAAATAAATATGCATACATGAAGAGTAATGATGTACAATGGAAATAAAATTTGCTTTATTTAAAAGCTGTAAGATTTTTCAAATAAAAAATATTCAGAGGTATTATTTTTCATCACACCCTCATACAAACTAATCCAACAAGATGCAAGCTTCCTTTTGTGAAAACAACAAAATTCGGAAAATCCTCTATTACTGAGTTACTCCAGCACATGATTACAGAAAATTAGTTGACAGGATCGTGGTTTGTGCCAAGTGAAACTGTTGCAGATTTCACCCTACCCAGATAACAGCCACGTATTGCTCTACAGTTTGAATGTATCTTCATTGAAGACCCAGCATTGAAATTACTTCTGTGTCTTCTGTGCAGTAATTTGTGTCTGTACTAACAGTGTGACATTAGTTCTGAATCCAAACTGGATATACTCACGTACCTGCAGTAGAGATGGTTTGATCGGTACTGTGTTTAATTACAACGTGGTGTCAGTTGCAATATTCACACAAAGTTATCTGCTTGTCTGAAATCGTGTTATTTGCTTATCACTATTTAAAAACAATCATAGAACAACCTCAAACCTTACAGTTCCCACAGAGTTGTAGTGATGCAGCAATAAGATATACCACCACGTATCACGTGATGTGGGTGTCCAATCACACTCCACAGAGTACTGCAGCAGATTTTCCCTTCGCCCACATTTCCCTTCTGTGGATCTTCAGTGCATTTCCCTCAGGCCGCTGTCGTGCCAGTGGAGCTTTTGCAGTGGCCACCATGCAACCCACTACTTAGAAACTCTGCCGAGAGCGCCCTCATTGACCAAGCTTGCAATCTGCTGAACTACAGCTCTCAAGAAATGTAAAAAATTAACGACAAATTAAGAGTAGGTAATCCAGCCAGAAATCTAAACATTTTGTATGAGTGCTATTGCCATTTGAATGGGTAAAAACTCATTTTCAAATATCAAGACACAATGGAAAGAATTATGTAGCTGCCAGGGAGCATTGATTAAATCAATGAAGAAAGTTAAAAATTTGTGTTAGACTGGGATATGAACCCGAGTCTTCTGCTTACTAGGCAGATGTCGTTACCAATGCGCCATCCAGATACAGTGATAATAGCAACTACACACACTACTCTAGAACACCTCCTATCAGATTTAAGTTCTCAACATATACCACACACTACTGTTGTCGTGGGGCTTGCCCATTATCCTCCTTACTTGCTGCGTTTCGCCAATTACAGTAAGAGTTCGAGCATCGTCTGCACCTTAATGTGATCACTGGGAATCCTCACCTTAATTATATCTGTGGTGTGTTGTTTTTGATGGCAATGAGGATAAGAAGCAAGGGGCACTACATCATTAGTGTGTGGGTAAGTTGAGAATCTTTGTCTGACAGGAAGCATACTAGGGTGGTCTCTGCGGTTGTCAAGACCACTGTGTCCAGATGGTGCAGTGTTCAGCACATCTGCCTAGTACGCAAGAGCCCCTAGTTTGCATCCAGGCCTACCATATAGTTTCGGCTTTTCCCATTGATTTAATCATTGTCCAGTGTTCATTTGAGACTTGATTCAAAATGGTGTGTTCGTTTGGACACATTCGAAATATCAGACATCACGTATATATTTTCATATATAGCAGTACAGATAAAAATGAATTTGCAGCTTACCAAAATAAACAATAAAACATTATGATCAGCAGTCTCAACTGCGGCTGATTTCCATGTGCTAGCTACAGTCTATGTTATGAGCTATGATTTAATGGCAATGTAAAGTAACACGGTTTGAGACTGACAGTCAAAAACCAAGTATTCTCAATTGATTATGCACTAGGGGTCTATTTTGTTTACAGTGGAGCAGTACAGCTAATAACGAATGAATGCATGTACAAAAATTAAACTGAAAACTTAATAATGATTCAAGACTACTTTTCACCATCAAACTACAACCGTCTAAAGAACTGAAGTTCCATTTCAGGATGAAGACATATTATTAACAGTAAACAAAGAGAGCAACATATACTACATTACATGGCATATAAAATATGGCACACATCAGGCTGAATTCTACTTCAGACTTGAGAATTAATACATTAACAGTCAAGGAGATAAAGTTCGTTATTTTGGCTCATGTTGTTGTTGTTGTGGTCTTCAGTCCTGAGACTGGTTTGATGCAGCTCTCCATGCTACTCTATCCTGTGCAATCTTCTTCATCTCCCAGTACCTAGTACAACCTACATCCTTCTGAATCTGTTTAGTGGATTCATCTCTTGGTCTCCCTCTACGATTTTTACCCTCCACGCTGCCCTCCAATACTAAATTGGTGATCCCTTGATGTCTCAGATCATGTCCTATCAACTGATCCCTTCTTCTAGTCAAGTTGTGCTACGAACTTCTCTTCTCCCCAATCCTATTCACTACCTCGTCATTAGTTATATGATCTACCCATCTAATCTTCAGCATTCTTCTGTAGCACCACATTTCGAAAACTTCTATTTTCTTCTTGTCCAAACTAGTTATCGTCCATGTTTCACTTCCATACATGCCTACGTTCCATATAAATACTTTCAGAAACGACTTCCTGACATTTAAATCTATACTCAATGTTAACAAATTTCTCTTCTTCAGAAACGCTTTCCTTGTCATTGCCAGTCTACATTTTATATCCTCTCTACTTTGACAATCATCAGTTATTTTGCTCCCCAAATAGCAAATCTCCTTTACTACTTTAAGTGTCTCATTTCCTAATCAAATTTCTGCAGCCTCACCCGACGTAATTCGACTACATTCCATTACCCTCGTTTTGCTTTTGTTGATGTTCATCTTATACCCTCCTTTCATGACACTGTCCATTCCGTTCAACTGCTCTTCCAAGTCCTTTGCTGTCTCTGACAGAATTACAATATCGTTGGCGAACCTCAAAGTTTTTATTTCTTCTCCGTGGATTTTTAATACCTACTCAGGCTTTTTCTTTTGTTTCCTTCGCTGCTTGCCCAATATACAAATTGAATAACATAGGGGATAGGTTACAACCCTGTCTCACTCCCTTCCCATCCACTGCTTCCCTTTCATGCCCCTCGACTCTTATAACTGCCACCTGGTTTCTGTACAAATTGTAAATAACCTTCACTCCCTGAATTTTACCCCTGCCACCTTCAGAATTTGAAAGAGAGTATTCCAGTCAACATTGTCAAAAGCTTTCTCTAAGTCTACAAATGCTAGAAACGTAGGTTTGCCTTTCCTTAGTTTAGCCTCTAAGATATGTCGTAGGGTGAGTATTGCCTCATGTGTTCCAATATTTCTACGGAATCCAAACTGATCTTCCCCGAGGTCGGATTCTACCAGTTTTTCCATTTGTCTGTAAAGAATTCGCGTTAGTATTCTGCATCCATGACTTATTTAACTGATTGTTCGGTAATTTTCACATCTGTCAGCACCTGCTTTCTTTGGGATTGGAATTATTATATTCTTCTTGAAATCTGAGGGTATTTCGCCTGCCTCATACATCTTGCTCACGAGATGGTAGAGTTTTGTCAGGACTGGATCTCCCAAGGTCGTCAGTAGTTCTAATGGAGTGTTGTCTACTCCCGGGGCCTTGTTTCGACTCAGGTCTTTCTGTGCTCTGTCAAACTCTTCACGCATTATCGTATCTCCCATTTCATCTTCACCCACATCCTCTTCCATTTCCATAATATTGTCCTCAAGTACATTGCCCTTGTATAGAACCCTCTATATACTCCTTCCACCTTCCTTTGCTTAGAACTGGGTTTCCATCTGAGGTCTTGATATTCATACAAGCGGTTCTCTTTTCTCCAATGGTCTCTTTAATTTTCCTGGAGGCAGTATCTATCTTACCCCTAGTGGGATAAGTCTCTACATCCTTAAATTTGTCCTCTAGTGATCCCTGCTTAGCCATTTTGCACTTCTTGTCGATCTCATTTTTGAGACGTTTGTATTCCTTTTTGCCTGCTTCATTTATTGCATTTTTATATTTTCTCTTTTCATCAATTACATTCAATATTTATTCTGTTACCCAAGGATTTCTACTAGCCCTAGTCTTTTTACCTACTAGATCCTCTACTGCCTTCACTACTTCGTCTCTCAAAGCTACCCATTCTTCTTCTACTGTATTTCTTTCCCCCATTCCTGTCAATTGTTCCCTTATGCTCTCCCTGAAACCCTGTACAACCTCCAGTTCTTTTTTATCCAGGTCCCATCTCCAAAAATTCCCACCTTTTTTTGCAGTTTCTTCAGTTTTAATCTACAGGTCATAACCAATAGATTTTGGTCAGAGTCCACATCTGCCCCTGGAAATGTCTTACAATTTAAAACCTGGTTCCTAAATCTCTGTCTTACGATTATATAATCTATCTGAAAGCTGTCAGTATCTCCAGGCTTCTTCCATGTATACAACCTTCTTTTATGATTTTTGAACCAAGTGTTAGCTATGATTAAGTTGTGCTCTGTGCAAAATTCTACCAGGCGGCTTCCTCTTTCATTTCTTAGCCCAAATCCATATTCACCTACTACGTTTCCTTCTCTCCCTTTTCCTACTACCGAATTCCAGTCACCCATGACTATTAAATTTTCGTCTCCCTTCACTATCTAAATAATTTCTTTTATTTCATCATACATTTCTTCAATTTCTCCGTCACCTGCAGAGCTAGTTGGCATATAAACTTGTACTACTGTAGTAGGCATGGGCTTCGTGTCTATCTTGGCCACAATAATGCGTTCGCTGTGCTGTTTGTGATAGCTTACCCACATTCCTATTGTTTTATTCGTTATTAAACTGACTCCTGCATTACCCCTATTTGATTTTGTATTTATAAGCCTGTATTCACCTGACCAAAAGTCTTGTTCCTCCTTTCAGCGAACTTCACTAGTTCCTACTATATCTAACTTTAACCTATCCATTTCCCTTTTTAAATTTCCTAACCTACCTGCTCGATTAAGGGATCTGACGTTCCACGCTCCGATCCGTAAAACGCCAGTTTTCTTTCTCCTGATAACGACGTCCTCTAGAATAGTGCCCGCCCGGAGATCTGAATCGGGGACTATTTTACCTCCGGAATATTTTACCCAAGAGGACGCCATCATCATTTAACCACACAGTAAAGCTGCATGCCCTCAGGAAAAATTACGGCTTTAGTTTCCCCTTGCTTTCAGCCGTTCGCTGTACCAGCACAGCATGGCTGTTTTGATTAGTGTTACAAGGCCAGATCAGTCAATCATCAAGACTGTTGTCCCTGCAACTACTGAAAAGGCTGCTGCTCTTCTTCAGGAACCACACGTTTGTCTGGCCTCTCAACAGATGCCCCTCCGTTGTGGTTGCACCTATGGTACGGCTATCTGTATCGCTGAGGCACGCAAACCTCCCCACCAACGGTTAGGTCCATGGTTCTTTGGCTCATAAATCAAGGAAAAAAGTCTATTTAAGTTATTGTTACTTTAATAAAACGAACTTATTAATGTAAATTACACAGCTTAAATAACTTTCAGCGAAAGTTACAGTGGAATAATTGTTCTGAATATTTATAAAAGTTGAGCCATTCCATACTGATGCCAGCAACAGCATTTGTAGATAAGGGTCCTTTTGTACATCAGAAACTCAACGTAGATGTACCACTAATGTCCTTCACTTAGGGAGTCATCAGCTGCAAACTCACACCACGATGAGCAAATTTCATTTGAAAAATCTTTCAAAATTGCATATACGAAATCTGAGTTATCTACACAAAATGTACAGGAAATGAAGTTCTTTATTTTGCATCATAAAATTAAAATGGTTCAAATGCCTCTGAGCACTATGGGACTTAACATGTGAGGTCATCAGTCCCATAGAACGTAGAACTATCTAAACCTAACTAACCTATGGACATCACACACATCCATGCCCGAGACAGGATTCAAACTTGCGACCGTAGCGGTCATGTGGTTCCAGACTGAAGCGCCTCGATCCGCTCGGCCACAGCGGCCGCCTTTGCCTAATAAATCAAGTAAATATGTTTACTTAAGTTACTGTTAGTAAAATTAAATAAATTGTTGATATACTTATTAATGGAAATTCTACAGTTTCAATAACTCTCAGCAAAAGCTATAGTGGAATAATTCTATACTGATGCCAGAAACAGCAGTTGTACATAAGGAGGCTTTTGTACATCAGTACCTCGATGCGGCTGCGCCACTAATATGATTTACTGAGGGAGTCATCAGATGCACACTCAAACCACGATGACCAGGTTTCAGTTGAAAAATATTTCAAATTTGCAGGAACAAAATATGAGTAATCTACACTAAAAGAAGGTACTGTTGATCTGCCACTAGGTCAGCAAATGTAAATTAGGTGTCCATTAATATTCACTGAATGATTAGAGAAAAACCTCATTCCTACCAACCAGCATTAGCTTCAAAGACATCGATCAAGCAAAATGCACGTTGCGCTATTCATAGATTTCACTCGGAAAGAAATGGCTCAACACATACAAGTGCATGCTGCATTTGATGTTTCCAAGAAACATTGGAATCACAACTACATTTAAGTCATTAGCTGAAGTCCGGGGTACCCAATGAGATTTGAGATTTGATTGTGGATTATTTTGTAGGGGGGAACAGCATGTTACCTTAGACGTGGACTGGAAGAAGTAGAGGTAACTGCGAGTGTGCCACAGAGAAGTATTTTGCGACCGTTGATGATTATATTTTATGTTAATGAAATAGCACGACAGTATACATAACCTTATTTTTTGAAGTTGGTAGAGTTATACAGAAGGAAGCGTTCTGTGAAAAAAACTTTACAACAAATATTCGCAACTTTTAAGCTTTAAGTGTTGTGAGAAAATTAGCAGGTTGCGTTAATTGGTCATAAATGTAAAACAGTGCACTTCAAAACACGCAAAACATAGTAGCCTTTGTTTTTAATATCAGTAAGTTGAATCTGGAATCTTGCAACCACACAGATACGTGGCTGCAGCCGTTTGTAGGGATATGAGCATAATGATCGCGTGGGCTTGGTCGCAGGTAAAGCAGGGGGTAGATCTTGGTTCATTGGCACGACACTGGGGAAATGCTGTCAGTCAACGAAGGAGATCGCTTACAAGTAACTTGCACAATCAGTAATTGAATATTGTCCTTGTGTGTTGGATTCATAGCGAATTCAACTAACAATCGATATCAAATATGTGCAAAATAGGCAGCACGAATGATCACAGATTGGTCTGACTCACGACCCCGACACCGTAGAAGCATACTTGTATGTTGCAGAAACTGGTGTTACTTTAGGAACATAGGAAAATGCCACAACCCTCGACACAAGGGATAGCATAGCAAGATAGGACTTATCACAGTGTTCACAGTGGCCACTTAACGGTCACACTTCCCTCAGTCCCTATGCGAGTGAAGCGGAAAGATAGGCTACGGTGAAGTATGATGAGAAACATACTGTACCATGCACTTCACTGGTTTGCAGAGTATGGGTGTTGATGTAGAAACGTTCAGAAACTCCCCAGAGCTATGGAGAATACAGGCCAGGTGGTGCCCCATAACAATTTTGATTGAGATCTTTCACAAGTGGGCCAGTATACATTGCATACATATGGACCATAGCATCCCTTACATGATTTCAGAGGTCTCCGCACTGATAAAGTAAACAGACAGCAGAGACGTTGCTAATTTTACCTTCAGCACCAGTTTCCCACATTTTTGTCGAACTGGGTTCCTTGGAAATGTCTTTCTTCCAAAAGTCCCATTCAAATCCCAGCTCTTCACAGTTACCCCTTCGTCTACAGAATGACATCCCATTACGATCACAGCGACGGCTACAGCCACGTATTGGAAATATTGCTGCAGTGCCCTAGAGTAGGTTGCGGTGGTCTCTTTTATACAGTTTCAAAGAATCTTCCTAACAAACGTAAGTCTCCCGTGCTGCTTGGATGGTGACGATCTACGTAGCTCATAGTCTGACATCAACTTGCATATCCGCAATACTGTCTTTACATTGATCGCTATGAAAATCAGAAAAGTGTTGAGTGAAGCTATATCGAAAGATAGAAAGAAGTGGTTATAGAAAATCTTTGTGCAAAGTGTTTTGACGTATGGAACAGAAGTGACGAAAATGACAAGTGGAATAAAAGAAGTGGTCTATCCAATGCAAATTGTGTGTTCGACAAGGTGTTGTTAAAGCTGGAATAAAACGTCGTTTATAAAACAAGACGCTAAACGAATAATGTAATTGGATTTAACATTGGTACGGTGGATATATAGGGAAGAACTGTAGTGGTATGGCTGTGTGAAACGTGTGAACGACAACACTGGCACCGTGGTCTGGCTTATTTTTCCATTACTTTTGTGAAACGTAATGGAAACACATATGCTCCCTGGTCTAGGGCGACGAAGACCTATACAAAAATTAGCTGAAGTTGAATGTTAGCTTGTTATAAGTTTCTTGTGCAAGTCACATATAGATTCACTAATTGAACTCATTAAAAATAGATGTGCTTTTTCATACTCGTAAATACTGCCAACAAGTCATATTAAACAATAAGTATTCCTTTCAAAGCACATTTCTTTATACAACTGTTAATGTTTGTTTAATTCAGTCAACCTGAGGACACAGACCAACAGCCACTGTATACATCGAAGGAAAGACTTCCCAGTTAAAATACGCACTAAAGCCGGTCTCATTATCATTTTGTTCCCTACTTCATAGTGAACTAGAGAGCTAGCATCCCAATGCACTTGTGTTGCGACTAGTACAAACACCGGTTTCGACATGGAGTACAAAAACTTTCAATAAAATCGTCCATACCGGATGTCCCGCTTAAATAATCACGGTGTTGTTCAAAACACTACATGTCTGTTGCTCTGTAAAATGCTAGAAAAATGCTCTACATACCTTGTACAGAAGGCGGTACAGAGCTCAGGTCTTGCTAGCTGAGACAAAGAGCGGCATTGCTCTTGGCTTCTGTCCTCGCCTAATCAGGTACTTCACCCATCTAACCAATCGAAAAAGTTCAATTACTTGTTCAACGGTTGACCTTTGAGCTTATAACTGGCTACGTTTCTTCGTGTTGTAATTCCTTTTTATTTTTACAGAGCCATGTTCTGATGACGCTATATCGAAACGCGTCAAGAAAATATCTCGTGAAAAACACTTTTCACCATCCATTGTCAGTTCTGAATGGTCATTTACCATATAGATGGAAGCATTTATATATCAAGTGAAGATAAATTTAGACTTCTGTCAGTTTATGGTCTGTAAGGAAAACAGACAAACTTTGAACAGCAGTGTCGGAAGGACTAAAGTGTAGGTATTATATGTCTGGGCTGTTTTATAAAATTCTATTCGTGTAGTGTATGTGATGCATTAATTGATTACACAATATTATGTACATACCTTTAAATATGTGTCAATGGATCAGACTTCGGCATGAATTCACCTTTCCCTCTGAAACTGACCTACAACTCTCAATAATCGACGTACAGACATCATCAAATAACAGCAAATGCAAAGATATAAAATACAACTTTCTTTAATTTGTAGAGCATAATGATTTGTGATTATCATCCATTTTAATCTGATCCCATTCGTCATATCTTTCCTATTCATCTAAAAACATATTAGCGTGACTCGCCATCCACGTGTATTATCAAATTTTCGATAAGCGGATCACAAATCAACTTTTATGGCACCAATATCGCCCCCTCCATACGAATGGTGGAACAGACTGGGTAATCGCTGCACTGGCAATGGACACAATATCAACGGAAGACACCAAACCATTACTACATTCCAAGACGAATTCTGAGAAGAATTGTGTCTCCCAGACTTGTGAAATTATTTCTGAACCAAAATTGCAAACTTCACGCTGTTCTAACACATAATTTTGCTGTGGCGTGACAAGCTACTAATATAGCAATGCTCGACTGTTCATTCAACCAGTTTTATTATAAACGTAAGAGTTTTCCACCGAGAAATCAGAAAATTATTCCGCTGATTGGAATGTGCCATCCGTGAAACATACAAATTTGTGGTAAATTATCAAACTGCAAATGCTGTACAGAAAACTACAAACGCCTAACTCACTGATCAGATGTCGCAGGAGAAGATCTTAGCCGCTAATTATAATCATAAATAATCCATATGTACTAAATGACTTCATAAGCTGCTAGACGTGCATTTTCATGGACGCTTGCATAAATTAATAACAGTACAGTCATCAAGCAAATAATCAGGACGGGAACGAAATGAAGAATTATTTACATAATGGCCACGAGGATGGCATGCCTGCCCTTCAGTAATGCATTATATGGTAATAAACAACGCAGAATACAGGTGAAAGTTTCGAAATGACACGAGAAGCGGACAAGAGCTCTGGGAAGCGAGGGAGAGAGAGGTCGGTATTTCTGCAGAGTGGAGTAGGCAGCGACAGAGGCAGAGGAGCAATGACCCTCACTTGAATTTCCCACTAGACCCATCAAGTGTGTCTCACAATACAGTATAATAGGACCCATTCATCTCGACTTGCATAGACGTTTTCTAAGAAAGTATCAGCTACATTCTCATACGACTGCGTTGTCTACTGCGGAGAATCGATGTGGAAAGTGAAAATTATAACGGAATGACTTCGCTGCTATTTTACTACGTGACACTAACATACACTTTTATTTCAGGTTGTTCTAACGAACAACTTCACTGGCAGGTTTCGACTTCAGTGGCAAGTTTCTAAGCTTGACAGCAGGTGTCGAATGAATTCGGAAACGCGCCATTAGAAATGTAATAAGGCGGTGGGGCTCTGAGGGAACCTGAATTAGCAGAGAGGCATTTCTGACGTTGCGAATGGTAATGGAGGCAAGACAAGCCGATACACCTTCCTACCATTTCTCGACAAAGAAAAGACGTTCAACAACACAGAATAGAGCAGTTCTCGCGAGAATATGAGTCATCTCTTGCGCAAGGCGGCTAAAATGAAATATGTAGAAGAACCCATAGGAAATAACACACTGAAGCGCCAAAAAAACTGGTATAGGCATCCATATTCAAATACAGTTATATGTAAACAGGCAGAATACGGCGCTGCGGTCGGCAACGCTTAAATAAGGCAACAAGTAGTGTCCAGCACAGTTGTTAGATCGCTACCAGCTACAATGGCAGGTAGTCAAGATTTAAGTGAGTTTGAACATGATGTTATACACTCCTGGAAATTGAAATACGAACACCGTGAATTCATTGTCCCAGGAAGGGGAAACTTTATTGACACATTCCTGGGGTCAGATACATCACATGATCACACTGACAGAACCACAGGCACATAGACACAGGCAACAGAGCATGCACAATGTCGGCGCTAGTACAGTGTATATCCACCCTTCGCAGCAATGCAGGCTGCTATTCTTCCATGGAAACGATCGTAGAGATGCTGGATGTAGTCCTGTGGAACGGCTTGCCATGCCATTTCCACCTGGCGCCTCAGTTGGACCAGCGTTCGTGCTGGACGTGCAGACCGCGTGAGACGACGCTTCATCCAGTCCCAAACATGCTCAATGGGGGACAGATCCGGAGATCTTGCTGGCCAGGGTAGTTGACTTACACCTTCTAGAGCACGTTGGGTGGCACGGGATACATGCGGACGTGCATTGTCCTGTTGGAACAGCAAGTTCCCTTGCCGGTCTAGGAATGGTAGAACGATGGGTTCGATGATGGTTTGGATGTACCGCGCACTATTCAGTGTCCCCTCGACGATCACCAGTGGTGTACGGCCAGTGTAGGAGATCGCTCCCCACACCATGATGCCAGGTGTTGGCCCTGTGTGCCTCGGTCGTATGCAGTCCTGATTGTGGCGCTCACCTGCACGGCGCCAAACACGCATACGACCATCATTGGCACCAAGGCAGAAGCGACTCTCATCGCTGAAGACGACACGTCTCCATTCGTCCCTCCATTCACGCCTGTCGCGACACCACTGGAGGCGGGCTGCACGATGTTGGGGCGTGAGCGGAAGACGGCCTAACGGTGTGCGGGACCGTACCCCAGCTTCATGGAGACGGTTGCGAATGGTCCTCGCCGAAACCCCAGGAGCAACAGCGTCCCTAATTTGCTGGCAAGTGGCGGTGCGGTCCCCTACGGCACTGCGTAGGATCCTACGGTTTCGGCGTGCATCCGTGCGTCGCTGCGGTCCGGTCCCAGGTCGACGGGCACGTGCACCTTCCGCCGACCACTGGCGACAACATCGATGTACTGTGGAGACCTCACGCCCCACGTGTTGAGCAATTCGGCGGTACGTCCACCCGGCCTCCCGCATGCCCACTATACGCCCTCGCTCAAAGTCCGTCAACTGCACATACGGTTCACGTCCACGCTGTCGCGGCATGCTACCAGTGTTAAAGACTGCGATGGAGCTCCGTATGCCACGGCAAACTGGCTGACACTGACGGCGGCGGTGCAAAAATGCTGCGCAGCTAGCGCCATTCGACGGCCAACACCGCGGTTCCTGGTGAGTCCGGTGTGTCGTGCGTGTGATCATTGCTTGTAAAGCCCTCTCGCAGTGTCCGGAGCAAGTATGGTGGGTCTGACACACCGGTGTCAATGTGTTCTTTTTTCCATTTCCAGGAGTGTAGTTGGCGAACGAGACACAGCATCTCCGTGGTAGCGATGAAGTGGGGATTTTCCCGTACGACCATTTCACGAGTGTATCAAGAATCTGGTAAAACATCAAATCTGCGACAGCGCTTCGACCGAAAAAAGATCCTGCAAGAATGGGACCAACCACGACTGAAGAGAATTGTTCAACGTGGCGAAGTACGAACCTTTCGCAAATTCTTGCAGATTTCAATGCTGGGCCATCAACAAGCGTCAGCGTGAGAACCGTTTAACGAAACACGATCGATATGGGCTTTCGGAGCCTAAGGCCCACACGTGTACCCTTGATGACTGCACGACCCAAAGCCTCGCCTCGGTCTGTCAACACCGACATTGGACAGTTGATGACCTAAAACATGTTGCCTGGGCGGACGAGTCTCGTTTCAAATTGTATCGAGCTGAAGGACGTGTTCCAGTATGGAGACAACCTCATGAATCCATGGGCCCTGCACGTTAGCAGGGGACTTTTCAAGCTAGAGGAGGCTCTGTAATGATGTGGGGCGTGTGCGGTTGGAGTGATATGGGACCCCCGATTCGTCCAGATACAACGCTGATACGTGAGACGTACGTAAGCATCCTGTCTGATCACCTGCATCCATTCGTGTCCATTGTGCAATCCGACGGACGTGCGCAATTCCAGCAGGACAATGGGATATCCCATAAGTCCGAAATTGCCACAGAGTGGCTCCAGGAATACTCTTCTGTGTTTAATCACTTCAGTTGGCCACCGAACTCACCAGACATATACATTACCGGCATGACTGGAAGGCCTTGCAACGTACTGTTCGGAAGAGCTCTCCACCCCCTCGTAGTGTTACGTATTTATGGACAGACCTGCAGGATTCATCGGGTCAATTCCCACCAGAACTACTTCACACATTAGTCGAGTGCATGCCACGTCGTGTTGCGGCACATCTGAGTGTTCGCCTGGTCCCTACACGATATTAGATAGGTTTATCAGCTTGTTTGGAAAACCAAGAACGAAGGGCTCAAATGGCTCTGAGCACTATGGGACTTAACAGCTGTGGTCATCAGTCCCCTAGAGCTTAGAACTACTTAAACCTAACTAACCTAAGGACATCACATACATCCATGCCCGAGGCAGGATTCGAACCTGCGACCGTAGCAGTCGCACGGTTCCGGACTGCGCGCTTAGAACCGCGAGACCACCGCGGCCGGCAAGAACGAAGGGGATAAGTCAAGTAGGTAGACTTTGTCCCCTCGTATTGAACGTGCATATCGACAAAGCAATATTGTTTTCTGTAGTGGTTGTAAGGAACAACTGCAGTATCTGCTGGACCAAATGAGCGTACTCATAGCAGGGATATATACTCCTGGAAATGGAAAAAAGTACACATTGACACCGGTGTGTCAGACCCACCATACTTGCTCCGGACACTGCGAGAGGGCTGTACTTCACACGCACGGCACAGCGGACACACCAGGAACCGCGGTGTTGGCCGTCGAATGGCGCTAGCTGCGCAGCATTTGTGCACCGCCGCCGTCAGTGTCAGCCAGTTTGCCGTGGCATACGGAGCTCCATCGCAGTCTTTAACACTGGTGGCATGCCGTGACAGCGTGGACGTGAACCGTATGTGCAGTTGACGGACTTTGAGCGAGGGCGTATAGTGGGCATGCGGGAGGCCGGGTGGACGCACCGCCGAATTGCTCAACACGTGGGGCGTGAGGTCTCCACAGTACATCGATGTTGTCGCCAGTGGTCGGCGGAAGGTGCACGTGCCCATCGACCTGGGACCGGACCGCAGCGACGCACGGATGCACGCCAAAACTGTAGGATCCTACGCAGTGCCGTAGGGGACCGCACCGCCACTTCCCAGCAAATTAGGGACACTGTTGCTCCTGGGGTATCGGCGAGGACCATTCGCAACCGTCTCCATGAAGCTGGGGTACGGTCCCGCACACCGTTAGGCCGTCTTCCGCTCACGCCCCAACATCGTGCAGCCCGCCTCCAGTGGTGTCGCGACAGGCGTGAATGGAGGGACGAATGGAGACGTGTCGTCTTCAGCGATGAGAGTCGCTTCTGCCTTGGTGCCAATGATGGTCGTATGGGTGTTTGGCGCCGTGCAGGTGAGCGCCACAATCAGGACTGCATACGACCGAGGCACACAGGGCCAACACCCGGCATCATGGTGTGGGGAGCGATCTCCTACACTGGCCGTACACCACTGGTGATCGTCGAGGGGACACTGAATAGTGCACGGTACATCCAAACCGTCATCGAACCCATCGTTCTACCATTCCTAGACCGGCAAGGGAACTTGCTGTTCCAACAGGACAATGCACGTCCGCATGTATCCCGTGCCACCCAACGTGCTCTAGAAGGTGTAAGTCAACTACCCTGGCCAGCAAGATATCCGGATCTGTCCCCCATTGAGCATGTTTGGGACTGGATGAAGCGTCGTCTCACGCGGTCTGCACGTCCAGCACGAACGCTGGTCCAACTGAGGCGCCAGGTGGAAATGGCATGGCAAGCCGTTCCACAGGACTACATCCAACATCTCTACGATCGTCTCCATGGGAGAATAGCAGCCTGCATTGCTGCGAAAGGTGGATATACACTGTACTAGTGCCGACATTGTGCATGCTCTGTTGCCTGTGTCTATGTGCCTGTGGTTCTGTCAGTGTGATCATGTGATGTATCTGACCCCAGGAATGTGTCAATAAAGTTTCCCCTTCCTGGGACAATGAATTCACGGTGTTCTTATTTCAATTTCCAGGAGTGTAGTTGAGACACTGTGGACATACTGTACATACCACCGTGAATTTGCAGTTTATGTAGGAGATGTAGGATTTAAATATTGGATTGGTGCATAAGTTCGTAGCGTTTTCTATAAGTTTAGTAAACACAACAGATACATACAATCGAGACTATAGTCATCAATCGCGGTGGTCTCGTGGTTCTAGGCGCGCAGTCCGGAACCGCGGGACTGCTACGGTCGCAGGTTCGAATCCTGCCTCGGGCATGGATGTGTGTGATGTCCTTAGGTTAGTTAGGTTTAAGTAGTTCTAAGTTCTAGGGGACTGATGACCACAGAAGTTAAGTCCCATAGTGCTCAGAGCCATTTGAACCATTTTATAGTCATCAATAATATATTTTCCTTCACTATTTACAGCTGTCTGCCATCGCTGGGTAGATTTCGCGACTGCCAAATTCACTTCGTTTTTAGGCAAAGAACTCTTCATCTGCGGAGCGTACTTTCATCCGGAAAGGATGTTGCTTGGAGGTTTTAGATAGAGAGCGGAATAGGTGCAAATGTGACGGCACGAGATGAGGTGAGTAAGGTGACTTCCCCACCCAACTGCTACATAGTGATTTTTGTCAGTCTGGCAGAATGCGGGCAGGCTTTATCGAGGAGTTGCATCACTTCACGCAGACTCCTGGTGGTTGTTCTTGGTCTGCGTCTGCAACACGTCTCAGTTGTCGACAGTAAATGTCAGTAGTGACGGTTACACCACCGGAAAGGGATTCGTAGTACACCACACCATCGCTACGCCACCAGATGCATAACTTTACCTTTTGCGGAAGCGCGCAAGTCTTTTCACGGGGAATTGCTGCTTTTTTTTGGCTCAACCACTCCATTCTTGTCCTTATGTTAGCACAAAGACACCGTTTCTAGTCGCCAGTAACGATACAGGACAGGAATGGTCGGTGTTGTTCTCCAACTATTTGATGACGAGCAAGCAGAGATGCACACATGTCCATTTCTTGACTTTTGTGATTTTGGCGTAGAGCATACAGTACCGACACAGCAGATTTTTGAACCCTCCCCATTGTATGAAAATGTCGCACGATGTTGGAATGATCAGTTCATCACATTTGCCAGTTCTCGAGTACAGTGACGTGAACCATGCGAGATTAATGCGTATAAACGATCTTCGTCAGAACGCAAATGTCTTCCTGAGCGTGGATGGTCGCTAATGCCAAAACCATACGCATTAAATCGAGAAAACCATTTTCTTGCCGTGCTCTGTCCAATGGCTGCCTCTGCCGCTGTCACTCTTCTACTTCAAGCACAACAATATGTCGGTAAAGTTCCGATTTATCTACTTGGCACTCCACTTTCTAGCGTCCACATCTCCACTATCTCCAAATGACTAAATGGCAATATGCAAACTCGAATAGCAATAATGAACTGCGCATAAAAATTACTATCGATGAATAAACACAGAGCTACAGGAATATCAACTTGGAACTTCACTCAACATGATTTTGCTGTTACGGTACTGCGAACGGCCACAAGCAAGGGGAAGCTACAGTTGTGATACTCTTTTTTTCTTGAAGAAAGGAGGGAAGGAGGGAGGGAAGGAAGGAATGTGCTGCTTCAACGACCCGTCGACAACGAGGTCATTAGAGGCGGAGCGCAAGCTCGGAGTGTTTCAGGGATGGGGGAGGAAACCTGCTGTTGTCTTTCAAAGGAAGCATGTCGGCAGTTGCCTGGAACGATTGGGGGGCATCACGATAAATCGAAATCGGGATGGCCTTATGCAGACCGCAACCGTCGACCTCCAGAATAAGAGTCCAGTGTGCCAACCACTGCGCCATCCCGCGTAGTACTTTTTCTTGTTTTCGCAAGGGCGAGCTACCGTCCTGTGAGGTTAAACGACGATGGCATCCTCTCAGAAAAATGTTTCAGGTGTAAAACAGTCTCCCGTTCGGATCACTGGTTGGTAGATCCTTTAATTTAAGAGGGGGTACCGGAAAATTTCAAATGGCTCTGAACACTATGGCACTTAACATCAGATGTCGTCAGTCCCCTAGAACTTAGAACTAGTTAAACCTAACTAACCTAACGACATCACACACATCCATCCCCGAGCCAGGATTCGAACCTGCGACCGTAGCAGTGGCGCGGTTCCGGACTGAAGCGCCTAGAACTGCTCGGCCACCGCGGCCGGAGGAAAATTTAAATAGGGTAATGGCTAGTTAAAGGTGGATATAGCGGTGATTAGCAAAATTCAATAGCGTCGAGAACAGGTGCTTTTGTGAGGTTATAACAATGTTATATCAAAACAAAATCAGATAGGGATAAGGCAGGAGTAATAACGAATAAGAAAATGAGAATGCGGGGACCATGCCACGAATAGCGTAATGAAAGCATTACAGTAGCGAAGAGAGACACGAAGCCAACAGGTACTACATTACCACGACAATACATGCGAACCTTCTCCGCAGATGAAGAAGAGATTGACGGAATATATGACGAGATAAAGCGATCATTCCGATAGTTAAAAGAGATAAAAATTTAACTGTGATGGGTGACTTGAATTCAGTAGTAGGAAAAGTTACAGAGGGAAAGTAGTAGGAGGACACAGGCGAGGAGAAAATAATCATTGCCAACACCTAGTTCAAGAGTTATGTTGCAAGATTGACTATTTGGAAGAGGCCTGGGGACATTGGCAGACTCTTTGACTGTGTCACTGATATCAAATTTAGCAGCTGTGTCGTATTCCATCAACGAGATAGCTGAAGCCGACAGTCTTCTCTACCTATAATCGACTTTGAGTAGTTTCTCACCATCTTAAATTTGCTGCAACTGCGTTGACATGATGCAGCAGTCTTCGCTCATTGGATAAACATCTCATGACGCTTAAGTGGAAAAAAAACTTCAAAACATCCAAGTTGGATATTATTCAGAGTTCTTCAACAGCTGTATCTACTGGAATTTGAAATCCAGATTTTTGTTAAGTGGCTCAGCTCTATCGAAATCTGTGCTATATTTGTCACAAAACCTGGGACATATTATTCAAAATAAGTACTGTGTCGCCGTCCTAGACGCTCAGAAATTGCCAAGATATCTGTAACAGAGGTTCCTTATCAACTAAGGAGATCTGTGGAGACAGTCACCACTTCACAAGTGTGATATGACAACAGTAAACAAAACACTTGAGGAGGCGCGCATTTTCTTTATCAGGCAATCCATCACGTATCTGAAGCACGTCCAAGAATTTTCCTCGCATCACAAAGACTGGAGTACGAGTGCTGATTAGCCACACCCTGCACTGGCGACAAAATTTGTACTTGTGGTTGTAAGCTCTTGCGTTTACTAAATGAGACGGAAAAAGGCTGAATGCGGTGCTTTTTAAAGCAAATGATCATCGAAAAAAAAGAAGTGTTTATGCCATGGAATGAGGAAATAATTAAGTGATTAAGGTTTCAATAACAACGTTTAAAGATAGTATGTTTCCTATAAAGGAACGGGAAAAAGAGTAACAAAGGAAGATTGGGAAACAATAAAACTCAAACTGGGGATCTCACAATGTTGTGTACATAGTTCCGCGTAGTCAGCGCGTACACAACTTTTCCACTACAGCGCCCCGCTAAGCACAACAGCGCAGGCACAGCGCTCGTCCGTCTCCGCACTACGAGATGGCGCTGCCATAAAGACGGACCAAATTCTACTTCTGCCGATCCGCGTATTAATATGTAATGCAGCCAATGAGATTGCTGCTAACGTAGAACCTTTTCTCCTCGCAGATCACACTCGCGCAGTGATACTTGAACGCGCGAAGTATTATAACGAGTGTACAGACCTCCGATTAGTCAGTCTGCATTAGTCTGCGTTAGTCTCCATTTGTTTGTACCAGTCTATAGTCAAGTTTCAGTCTGCGCCTAATAAGATTATCATATTCTTGTACATAGCCATGAAGAGAAATGTATAGACACTTTCTCAAGTGTCAGAGAGATGTGAGAATAAGATTAACGTACCAAGACCAAAGGAACTTCAGATTGTCAATTGTAAACAGCATCCAGAATCAAGTTTCGTAATATCTATGTCTTTTTATTATTTTAATAAATGTGTGTGAAAATTAATCAAGTTCTGTTTAAAGTTGGTCACCGTCAATCTGTGCTACTCTAAGTGTGCAAGTGGCATTTTTATTGTCTGACCTAACGGCAGAAGATAAACACCCCACGATAAGACCACGAGACATATTGCTGACACTCGCCTATTTCGTTAGAGCGACAAGTCAAATAATCTGATGGGTGTGTGTACCGAAAGTCTTACAGTACGCGCACCACACTCAATGAGAAGCGACCGTATTTCAAAAACACCGCCTAGTTATGAATTCTGGCGCCAGCAGCCAGAAGATAATCACGTGGATGTGAAGCATGTGGTTTTATTGGAAACAAAGACAAAGTCGCATGAGAGCCAGTTGTGGTTCAAATGGTTCAAATGGCTCTGAGCATGGTGGGACTTAACAGCTGTGGTCATCAGTCCCCTAGAACTTAGAACTACTTAAACCTAACTAACCTAAGGACATCACACACATCCATGCCCGAGGCAGGATTCGAACCTGCGACCGTAGCAGTCGCGTGGTTCAGGACTGCGCGCCTAGAACCGCGAGACCACCGCGGCCGGCAGAGCCAGTTGTCATGTTGGAGTAGAATGCATGTAATCATCTTTTCTGAGTAAAAAAACAGTACGTAAAATAGGCATGTTTTTTGTTTATATAACAAAACTTGTAGGATTTACGTACAAAATGAAATTATTTATCTAATAAATTGTAGCTATGTCTAAAGATTTTCAGTGCCCTACGAAAATACTTCGTGCACTTGAGCACATCTTTTCGAACACTTTACACTTTTTTAGTGTTTGCGTCGTCTTCACTAAAGTAGCCAAAACCAGACTCCTCTTGATCATGAATACTTTTCAGTGTCAGGAGCGGCTGATAAACCGTAGACTGCCCGGCACACTGTGTAACTGAGGACACAGGTGGGAGCACACGTAGTTTACATCTGTACGTCATAGCCTGCGTTTCCAATCTTCTAAGGAAATTTATTTACATGGAGAAGTACAGAAATTTCTGTCATTTGATATTTCGAATTTGGTCTCTCGATCATTTCAGGGGAAAAATTTGAAGTTTTAAGGCATGTTACCGGAAGGAATCCATTTCTACCTGAAACTCCTGTCCCACAACGCTGCAATAATACATCCGTAAATTACTGTGATAAACAGTGATTTTTGTTAAATGAGGAATTTTCATTAGTTATTGTCTGTTTTGTTGTGCTGGTTCTGAATATTAAGTTAGAATTGCTCTTTCGGGGTCCAATTTTTTGTAACGCGTTTTGTCCGCTACTTCTGAATATGACGTTGGAATCGCTCTATTAGACTCCAGTTACTATAATAATGTGTATATATTTTAAGCTACATTATTTATTATTTTACACTAACGTTTGTTTCTATTATTTGAAGCCAAATTATTTATTATTTCATACTAACATTTGTTTCTGTAATTTGCAGGTCCTAATGTCCTCTTACAACAATGTTTAATGAAATACACATATCAACTCGGGTCCGAAAGTTCCGGATCCTATACAGAAAATTGGAACAGCGATCAACATGAACATCATTTCTGCCCTTTTTATTGCTCATGAAAAACACACATTTTACGTTGCACCACCATACAGCGAGACCTTCAGGGGTGGGCCCGGACTGCTTTACACAACGGTACCTCTAATACCCAGTAGCAGGTTCTCTTCCATTGATGCATGCCCGTATTCGTCGTGGAATACTGTCCACAAGTTCATCAATGCACTATTGGTCCAGATCGTTCCACTCCTCAATGGCGATTCGACATAGATCCCTCAGAGTGGTTGGTCGGTCACGAAGTCCACAAGCAACCCTTTTCAGTCCATCCCAGGCATTTTCGGGCCCATCTGTACCGCGCTGCATGGTGTCGTGGTTGCAAAGATGGACCTCGCCATGGACGTCGGGAGTGAAGTCGCGCATCTCGCAGCCTATTGAACACAGTTTGAGTCGTAACAGGACTTCCTGTGGCTGCACGAAAAGCATTATTAAACATGGTGGCGTTGCTGTCTGGGTTCCTTCGAACCATAATCCGTAGGTAACGGTCATCCCTTGCAGTAGTAGCCTTTGGGCGGCCTGAGCGAGGCATTTCATCGATAGTTCCTGTCTCTGTGTGTCTCCTCCATGTCAGAACAACATCGCTTTGGTTCACTCCGAGACGCCTGGACACTTCCCATGTTGAGAGCCCTTCCTGGCACAAAGTAACAATGCGGACGCGATCGAACTGCTGTATTGAGCGTTTAGGCAAGGTTGAACTACAGACAACACGAGCCGTGTATCTCCTTCCTGGTGGAATGACGAACTGATCGGCTGTCGGACCCGCTCTGTGTAACAAGCGCTGCTCACACATGCTTCTTTACATCTTTGGGCGGGTTTAGTGACATCTCTGAACAGTCAAAGGGACTGTGTCTGTGCTAAAATATCCGTAGTCAACGTCTATCTTCAGGACTTCTGGGAAGCGGGGTGATGCAAAACTTTTTTGAAGTGTGTAATAGAAGAATATTTAACCAGAGGCGTATATCAGTGAAATCGGAAACCTTCTAAGTTTGTCATGTTATAAACTTTGGCGACAAGTGTAATTTAGAACTTTTTATTTTTTGTATTGTGTCGTGATTGTATTAAGCATGTTTGGATACTAACAATTCCCTGTACGTGTATTAACCACCCGAACACCTTTCGTTACATCTGTGAAGAGGTAACTTCTAAATCTCAAACGAGAAATGTAACCCCACTGATAAGAAAATCATACCAATTTTATTTAGGCTGTATAATGGGGGCTCAGGATACATCCGGGGTCCCACACATATGACGTGTTTCGTGTGTGACTCTCTTAAGTGGGTGATTGAAAACCGGATCTCTTCACATGCAACTGTGCGTTTCCACAGAACCACATAACAGACAGCTACTTCTGGATAACACAGGTCTCTGGAGTAACATCGAAGACTAGGCACACTGCACAGTATTCTGATCTTGCTTCAGCTACAAGGCCTGTGCCTCTCGGCACAGTTCATGACTGCCCATTCCTCAAAGACCATAAACGTGGAATATAGGTTAGACCAAGGATAATGACTTTTCCGAATTGAGGTACATTCTGATAGTGAAAAACTTGATCCATTGTTTTCAGAAACAAACATGTGAACTGAACCTCATATGATTACACAGTCTGAATTAAACGATTTGGTTCGTGATGCTGACTTTAAAAAAAACAGAAGCTGCGACTGTGGTTTCAAGGATGAAAGGTTAGAATGTTCTAGATAATAAAGCAAGGATATGTTTTTTCGTAAAAAACAACAACAGTTTGAATATCTTTTCTCCAAGGAAGGTGTACTGTAACGACGTGGAGAGTTTATTTGAAATCATTGGGCATCCGGACAATCCCAATGAACGGCGACTTTGCATTGATCCTTGTCAGATTTATTTTAAAGAAGGCCTTCTGCACGATGGTCGCCAATATCCTTCGATCTCTCTTACATATGCTGCATATACGAAGGAATCATATGACAACATGAAACTTGTGCTGAATAGTATAAAATATGATACCTATGAATGGCATATATGTGGCGACCTGAAGGTAATAGTCCTGCTTCTTTGGTTACCACTAGGATACACGAAATTCTGTTGTTTCCTTTGTGAGTGGGACACTAGGGACAGAAAAAACCACTACCTTAGGAAACAATATCCATAGAGAGAGAAACTCCCACTGCTGGGACGAAAACTGTAGTTAATCAGCCACTTGTGAAATCAGAGAATATTTATCCTCCACCAGTACAATTCAAGCTGGTCTTGATCAAGGATTTTGTCAAAGCGATGGATCGTTCTCGGAAAGGACTTGAGTTTCTCGAAACCAAACTCCTTAGGATCAGTGACGTCAAGATCAATGGAGATATTTTTATTGGTTCATACGTAATGGGAGTAATGAATAATCCTGCATTCGAAGAAAGTTTGAATGAATCTGAGGCAGCTGCGTGGAGATCCTTTCAAAGCGTTCTAAAGTACTTCCTGTGAAACTATAATGCTGATAACTATGCTTATTGAGAATTATAGGAATCTTGATTGTAATATGACTGTAAAACTCTGTTTCTTGCACTCACGTTTAGACTTCTTCCCCTCCAACTTTGGCGTATAAGTGATAAACATGCTTCACTAAAATGTACATTCTAGGAACTATACACAATCGTAGTTTTCTTCAGCGTTGAATCAATATAAAATTTCATCGATTTTAAATGTATTTGTTAAAAACAATCTACGTCCATTAGGAAAAAAACTTAACAGATCTGAAATCAGCAGACAAAACACTATATAAATCACCTTTCAGTTTCCATTTAACACACAAAAAGTTTAATTTTGTTACCCAGTGCTACCGAAGCAACGAGTGTTATACAAACAGTAACATTATTTACGGAAAAAAGTTTCTGCTGTGGTTTCCGTTTGATATCAGTCATTTTGAGTCGTGAAGCGGAATTCATCTCTGTGTCAGGACTGCAGCAACACCAATCGTAGAAAGGACGCCCCAACTGGCTGACTGATGTGTTCACTGTGAGGGATTGCTGAACTGTGCAGTCTTGCAGCAGCCAATTCCAAAAGGTCAGTGAAAGAATTCTGAGGTTTCGCGATTCTGACAACAGGAACTGTCTTAGGGCTAAGATAGACGGATAGTTTCTTACACAATAACAAAAAAAATCCCAAAATGACAAAGATTTACATTGTCTGTACAAAAAGAGAAACACGTCGCGGTGAGTGTGCTCTCACGTTTGATGGGATTCATCTACTAACGGCGCACCTGGCAATCAGCACTCCACGTATGAGGTAAGCTGATACGCGAACATCTGTTATCGAAATTTGCCATGCGTTGAAGCAGCATAGGAATTTTCCGTTCTGTGTCCATCAGGAGCAGCAGCGCCTGAATTGACGAGAATGGGCGCCGTCTCGCACAGTGTCAAGGACCGAGCAGCTGAAGGGTCGTGGTCGCATCTGGAGAACGAACTGGGAGAGGTGGTGGAGAACGGGGCAGCAAGCCAGAGACCTGCGGGATTCTGAATTCAGAAGAAAAGAAATTCGTCGGCGAAAAGAAATCCCTGGCTGAGACTCTGCATTCTCGACATATCACTCGAATGGAAGACCATCCCCTTCCATCACACAAGATATGTCGCAAATAGCAGACACAGATTAACAGATACATCCGATATTCTCACAGTACGAAAAATTATTGGGTACTGTGTGTACCTCACTATGGAGCGGCTGTTACGAGAAAGTCATACTATCTGCCTTCTCAGACGTGTGCATAGCCAAGAGAATTTTCGAAATTATGAGCCAGTTATATGAAACTGACCGAAAAAATCGATAGAAACCAATATGAACTTATGTACTCCGTTGCACTGTAGAACAGGACACTAATATTCTGAGCACGCTAAACGGTTTAGAAGTCAGGCTAAATTGCACTCTGAGGCCAAGTCATGAAGTACAGGAATGAGTAACCTTGTGATGACTTTAAGCAGGTGAGGAATAACTTTCTTCGTTGCTTTTTTCTTGGTTTGCTAAAAGAAAGCTCCGTATAAATATGTAGCAAGGCAATCATCATTTTTTTTTTTTTTTTTCGTCAGTCCACTGACTAGTTTGATGCGGCCCGCCACGAATTCCTTTCCTGTGCTAACCTCTTCATCTCAGAGTAGCAGTTGCAACCTACGTCCTCAATTATTTGCTTGACGTATTCCAATCTACGAGGGCCGTTCAGAAAGTAACCTCCGGTTGATTTAAAAAAATACACCAAGTTAAATAAAAATATTTTAATATATACATCTTACAACTACATCTTTGCACTATTTTTCTACATAGTCTCCATAGCGATTGAGGCACTTATCGTATCTCTTCACAAGCTTTGAAATTCCTTCTGCATAAAAATCACCCGCTTGTGCCTGGAGCCAGCCTGTGACCGCATCTTTGAGCTCTTCGTCGTCATCAAACCGCTGTGACCCGAGCCATTTCTTCAAATGCATGAAGAGGTGATAATCACCTGGCGCCAGGTCTGGGCTGTAAGGTGGATGGTTGATAACGTCCCACTTGAAGGACTCAAGAAGGGCCGTTGTTCTGCGAGCAGAGTGAGAACGGGCGTTATCGTGCAAAAAAACGATACCGGAAGTCAGCATACCACGGCGTTTGTTCTGTATAGCCCGTCGTAACTTTTTTATTGTTTCACAGTACACGTCTTGATTAATGGTCGTACCAAGTTCCATGAATTCAACCAACAACATCCCTTTGGCATCCCAAAACACCGTTGCCATCAGTTTTCTGGCAGAAAAATCTTGCGAGGCTTTTCTTGGTTTGGTAGACAAATTTGAAAGTGCCCACATCTTTGATTGTTCTTTTGTCTCAGGGTTCACGTGCTTAATCCAGTTTTCGTCACCGGTCACGATTCTGTTTAACAATGGTTCTCTTTCGTCCTCATAACGTGACAGAAAGTCTAATGCAGAGCCCATTCTTTGAGTTTTGTGGTGGTCGGTAAGAATTTTGGGCACCCATCGTGCACAGAACTTACGGTAACCCAATCTTGCTGTCACTATCTCGTACAAGAGAGTCTTAGAAATCTGTGGAAAACCAGTAGACAACTCCGACATTGAGAAACGTCGATTTTCACGAACTTTTGCATCAACTGTCTGAACGAGTTCGTCAGTCACCAATGATGGTCTACCACTCCTCTCTTCATCATGAACGTTTTCTCGTCCACTTTTAAATAAACGTACCCATTCACGGACAACTCCTTCACTCATAACTCTTGGTCCGTACACGGCACAAAGCTCACGATGAATAGCTGCTGCAGAATATCCTTTGGCTGTAAAAAACCTTATGACAGCACGCACTTCACATTTGGCGGGGTTTTCTATTGCAGCACACATTTCAAACTGCCACAAAAACTAAACTAGCGCAGGTACGACGTTCACTCGACCACGGCTTGATGCCGACTGACCTGTTGAGTGCGTGAACGCACAGATGGCGTCGCTACTCCCCCCACAACCCGCACTGTGACCAATCGGAGGTTACTTTCTGAACCGCCCTCGTATGTCTTCCTCTACAGTTTTTTCCCTCTACAGCTCCCTCTAGTACCATGGAAGTCATTCCCTCATGTCTTAGCAGATGTCCTATCATCCTGTCCCTTCTCCTTATCAGTGTTTTCCACATATTCCTTTCCTCTCCGATTCTGCGTAGAACCTCCTCATTCCTTACCTTATCAGTCCACCTAATTTTCAACATTCGTCTATAGCACCACATCTCAAATGCTTCGATTCTCTTCTGTTCCGGTTTTCCCACAGTCCATGTTTCGCTACCGTACAATGCTGTACTCCAGACGTACATCCTCAGAAATTTCTTCCTCAAATTAAGGCAGGTATTTAATATTAGTAGACTTCTCTTGGCCAGAAATGCCTTCTTTGCCATAGCGAGCCTGCTTTTGATGTCCTCCTTGCTCCGTCCGTCACTGGTTATTTTATTGCCTAGTTAGCAGAATTCTTTAACTTCATTGACTTCGTGACCATCAATCCTGATGATAAGTTTCTCGCTGTTCTCATTTCTACTACTTCTCATTACCTTCGTCTTTCTCCGATTTACTCTCAAACCATACTGTGTACTCATTAGACTGTACATTCCGTCCAGCAGATCATTCCATTCTCCTTCACTTTCACTCAGGATAGCAATGTCATCAGCGAATCGTATCATTGATATCCTTTCACCTTGTATTTTAATTCCACTCCTGAACTTTTCTTTTATTTCCATCATTGCTTTCTCGATGTACGGATTGAAGAGTAGGGGCTAAAGGCTGCCTTGTCTTACACCCTTCTTAATACGAGCACTTCGTTCTTGATCGTCCACTCTTATTATTCCCTCTTGGTTGTTGTACATATTGTATATGACCCGTCTCTCCCTATAGCTTACCCCTACTTTTTTCAGAATCTCGAACAGCTTGCACCATTTTATATTGTCGAACGCTTTTTCCAGGTCGACAAATCCTATGAAAGTGTCTTGATTTTTCTTTAGCCTTGCTTCAATTATTAGCGGTACCTCAGAATTGCCTCTCTCGTCCCTTTACTTTTACCAAAGCCAAAATGATCTTCACCTAGCGCATTCTCAATTTTCTTTTCCATTCTTCTGTATATTATTCTTGTAAGCAGCTTCGATGCATGAGCTGTTAAGCTGATTGTGCGATAATTCTCGCACTTGTCAGCTCTTGCCGTCTTCGGAATTGTGTGGATGATGCTTTTCCGAAAGTCAGATGGTATGTCGCCAGACTCATATATTCTACACACCAACGTCAATATTCGTTTTGTTGCCACTGCCCCCAATGATTTTAGAAATTCTGATGGAATGTTATCTATCCCTTCTGCCTTATTTGACCGTAAGTCCTCCAAAGCTCTTTTAAATTTCGATTCTAATACTGGATCCCCTATCTCTTCTAAATCGACTCCTGTTTCTTCTTCTATCACATCAGACAAATCTTCACCCTCATAGAGGCTTTCAATGTATTCTTTCCACCTATCTGCTCTCTCCTCTGCATTTAACAGTGGAATTCCCGTTGCGCTCTTAATGTTACCACCGTTGCTTTTAATGTCACCAAAGGTTGTTTTGACTTTCCTGTATGCTGAGTCTGTCCTTCCGACAACCATATCTTTTTCGATGTCCACACATTTTTCCTGCAGCCATTTCGTCTTAGCTTCCCTGCACTTCCTATTTATTTCATTCCTCAGCGACTTGCATTTCTGTATTCCTGATTTTCCCGGAACGTTGTTGTACTTCCTCCTTTCATCAATCAACTGAAGTATTTCTTCTGTTACCCATGGTTTCTTCGCAGCTACCTTCTTCGTACCTATGTTTTCCTTCCCAACTTCTGTGATGGCCCTTTTTAGAGATGTACATTCCTCTTCAACTGTACTACCTACTGCGCTATTCCTTATTGCTGTGTCTGTAGCGTTAGAGAACTTCAAACGTATCTCGTCATTCCTTAGTACTTCCGTATCCCACTTCTTTGCGTATTGATTCTTCCTGACTAATGTCTTGAACTTCAGCCTACTCTTCATCACTACTATATTGTGATCTGAGTCTATATCTGCTCCTGGGTACGCCTTACAGTCCAGTATCTGATTTCGGAATCTCTGTCTGACCATAATGTAATCTAATTGAAATCTTCCCGTATCTCCCGGCCTTTTCCAAGTATACCTCCTCCTCTTGTGATTCTTGAACAGGGTATTCGCTATTACTAGCTGAAACTTGTTACAGAACTCAATTAGTCTTTCTCCTCTTTCATTCCTTGTCCCAAGCCCATATTCTCCTGTAACCTTTTCTTCTACTCCTTCCCCTACAACTGCATTCCAGTCGCCCATGACTATTAGATTTTCGTCCCCCTTTACATACTGCATTACCCTTTCAATATCCTCATACACTTTCTCTATCTGTTCATCTTCAGCTTGCGACGTCGGCATGTATACGTGAACTATCGTTGTCGGTGTTGGTCTGCTGTCGATTCTGATTAGAACAACGCGGTCACTGAACTGTTCACACTAGCACACCCTCTGCCCTACCTTCCTATTCATAACGAATCCTACACCTGTTATACCATTTTCTGCTGCTGTTGATATTACCCGATACTCATCTGACCAGAAATCCTTGTCTTCCTTCCACTTCACTGACCCCTACTATATCTAGACTGAGCCTTTGCATTTCCCTTTTCAGATTTTCTAGTCTCCGTACCACGTTCAAGCTTCTGACATTCCACGCCCCGACTCGTAGAACGTTATCCTTTCGTTGATTATTCAATCTTTTTCTCATGGTAACCTCCCCTTTGGCAGTCCCCTCCCGGAGATCCGAATGGGGGACTATTCCGGAATCTTTTGCCAATGGAGAGATCATCATGACACTTCTTCAATTACAGGCCACATGTCGTGTGGAGACACGTTACGTGTCTTTAATGCAGTGGTTTCCATTACTTTTCTGCATCCTCATGTCGTTGATCATTGCTGATTCTTCCGCCTTTAGGGGCAATTTCCCACTCCTAGGACAAGAGGGTGCCCTGAACCTCTATCCGCTCCTCCGCCCTCTTTGAGAAGGCCGTTGGCAGAGTGAGGCTGACTTCTTAAGCCGGAAGTCTTCGGCCGCCAATGCTGCTTATTTATCAATAATTTAGGCAGTGGCGGGGATCGAACCCGGGACCGAAGACGTTTTGATTATGAATCAAAGACGCTACCCCTAGACCACGGGTCTAACCCATATCTACTATTACGAAAAAAATCTCGTTTCATCCGGTTAATAAATTTCGGGAGCAGGTGATGTTTGCATGAGGACCTATACTATATCTGAAGATACTCCAAGTGCAAAAATACTACGAATCGGTTTAAAGATCACAGGATATTAGAAGCGAAAAAAAGGGAAAGGGATTTACGTTTCTGCGATGGGTCTACAAAAATGTATAAGCTCTATTTGGAATGCCACACACGGCACTATTCTGGAGGCCCACACCAACCATCCCCGACAGTGGCGGCTGCTGCAAGGCTTGAGGGCTGCACAGCTGGGATCCTAACAGGTTGCTGCAGCTCGTACAAAACTGTATCGCAAATGACTGATGAACTTAGGCTGGTGGGGTACGGGAGGAACAAGATATTGTTCTTGCAAAACATTGTCATTTGTGTTTCATGAAACCAGTATACGTTGTAGGCTATGCAATGACTCGACTGCCTTAAATATGTGTCTCTCACAGGTTCATCAGAGTAAGTGTACCATTCTGCGCAGAAAGTCTTCTCACGACAAGAACTAGACAGCTCTGTCCACCATCCGTTACCATTTGCATTCGTTGAAAGGCAAATATTTTTTAATGAAAACAGGCTGTCACGAGTTCTTTGGTGAATCGTTTGGGTGTTGCAGCAACATGCAGTGACAGAGATAGAGAGAGAGAAAGAGAGAGAGAAACAGGCAGACAGACAGAGAATTAGCGTGTTTGTGGCGTGGAGACACAAACATTCTCCTAAGCCATTAGATGGAGAAGTAAAATAAATTGAGTGAATAACACTATTACCGACCACTGTTCAACCTTGGAACAGGCAGCAGAACACTGAACTACTACTCAATCCCCCTACAGCCACGACAGTGGGCTAGGGATCCCACACCTGGCACCGCCCCCCCCCCCCCCACTATACCCTCCCCCCCCACCCCGTCCAAAAAATGACTACCTCCTCGTATGCTGCAGCGCCAGCAGCGGCGGCCATGTCTGCCAGTCTTGAACTGTACCTGCAACCGCCATTGCTGTACCTATCCACAGTGGCGAGTCTGAGTACGCGCATCCTGAACCCACTGCGGTATCTAAAGAGAGCAGTACGCAAAGTAGTCAGGTTTTTATTTATCTAATAAAACTTGTAATATTTACGTAATAATCTAAAATTATTTATGCAATAAATCGTTGTGATGTCTAAATATTTTCAGTGTCCTACGAAAATACCTCGTGTACTTGAGCACACCTTTTCGAGAATTTTACACCTTTTCCGTGTTTGCGTCGTCTTCACTAACGTAGTCCCAAAACAAACTCCTCTTGGACATGATTATAAATACTCTTCAGTGTCAGGAGCGGCTTATAGATCGCAGACTGCCCGACACTCAGCGTAACTGAGGAGCACATGGAAGACTGAACTTAGCCGGCCGCGGTGGTCTAGCGGTTCTAGGCGCTCAGTCCGGAACCGCGCGACTGCTACGGTCGCAGGTTCGAATCCTGCCTCGGGCATGGATGTGTGTGATGTCCTTAGGTTAGTTAGGTTTAAGTAGTTCTAAGTTCTAGGGGACTGATGACCACAGATGTTTAGTCCCATAGTACTCAGAGCCATTTGAACCATTTTTTTTTTTTTTTTTTTTGAAGGCTGAACTTAACGGCTGGCTGTAAAGAGTGTTCCGACCAAAGCTCTTATCTCGGATGTCTGCCGTCTCTGCATCCCGCACGCTGTCGTCAGGAGGTCCTCAGGACGCCCGAGTGCCTCTGGCTGCCAGCACTGGTCACAGGTGAGAGTAGCTGTGTCCAGCCTCTGTGGTGGGCCGAGGCGGCGCCGGCAGAGTCCGCTCCCTCAGTCTGGAGCCAGACTACTGCTGAGGTGGAGGGCAGCCACCGTCCCACTGCTATCTCACCAACAGGCAGAGCGGAAGCAGCAGTCATAGCCTGCGTTTCCGATTTTGTACGGAAATTAATATACAGGGTGATCAAAAAGTCAGTATAAATTTGAAAACATAATAAACCACGGAATAATGTTGATAGAGAGGTAAAAATTGACACACATGTTTGGAATGACATAGAGTTTTATTAGCACAAAAAAAAACAAAGTTCACAAAATGTCCGACAGATGGCGCTAGACAGCAAAACGTCAGTAACTGCTACCGTGACGGGTGAGAGGTACACCGATATGTAACAGAATTGCATGATCCCCAGCCTGGCTGCTAAACACATGCTGGAACGTACGATGTTTACGCAGGATGGCGCTCCAATCCATATTGCTAGACACGTGAAAGATCTCTTGCGCGTTTCGTTTGATGATGATCGTGTGCTCAGCCGCCACTTTCGTCATGCTTGGCCTCCCAGGTCCCCAGACCTCAGACCGTCCGATTATTGGCTTTGGAGTTACCTGAAGTCGCAAGTGTATCGTGATCGACCGACATCTCTAGAGATGCTGAAAGACAATGTCCGACGCTAATGCCTCACCATAACTCCGGACATGCTTTACAGTGCTGTTCACAACATTATTCCTCGACTACAGCTATTGTTGAGGAATGATGGTGGACACATTGAGCATTTCCAGTAAAGAATATCATCTTTGCTTTGTCTTACTTTGTTATGGTAATTATTGCTATTCTGATCAGATGAAGCGCCATCTGTCGGACATTTTTTGAACTCTTGTATTTCTTTGGTTCTAATAAAACCCGATGTCATTCCAAATATGTATGTCAATTTGTACCTCTCTATCGACATTATTCCGTGATTTATTCAGTTTTTAAATTTATACTGACTTTTTGATCACGCGGTACATGGGGAAGCACAGGAATTTCTGCCACTTCACAGTTTGAATTTCACCTCACGAACATTTCAAGGAAAAATTTGAAATTGTCTGCTAATTCTGAATATCAAGTTAGAATCACTCTTTTGGACTCCAATTACTATAATAATGTGAATATATTTTAAGCTAGGTTATTTATTATTGAATACTAGCATTTGTTTCTGTTGATTGAAGCTAAATTATTTTTTATTCCATACTATCATTTGTTTCTGCTATTTGCAGGTATTATTGTGTTGAAATAATATCTTCCCGTTAGAAGAATATTTAATCAGAGGCGTATATGAGTGAAACCAGAAACAATTTTTGTTTGTCATGTTATAAACTATGTTGACTAGTGTAATTTACAACTTCGTAATTTTTTTGTGTTTTGTGATTGTATATAGTACGTTTGCATATTAACAATACCCCATACATGTCTTAACCACCCAAACACTTTTCGTTACGTCAGTGGAGGGGTAACTTTTAAATCTCAAACGAGAAATATATAACCCCTCTGATTATAAAATCATACCAATTTTATTTTGGCTGTAAAATAGGAGGTCAGGATACATCCTGGATCCCACACATATGATGTGTTTCATATGTGACGCTCTTAGGTTGGTGATTGAAAACCGGATATCATCACATGCGATTGTGCGGTCCGGTGGTTAGTTGGTGGTTAGTGTTTGAACGTCCCGTCGACAACGAGGTCATTAGAGACGGAGCGCAAGCTCGGGTTAGGGAAGGATTGGGAAGGAAATCGGCCGTGCCCTTTCAAAGGAACCATCCCGGCATTTGCCTGAAACGATTTAGGGAAATCACGGAAAACCTAAATCAGGATGGCCGGAGACGGGATTGAACCGTCGTCCTCCCGAATGCGAGTCCAGTGTGCTAACCACTGCGCCACCTCGCTCGATATGTGCGGTCCGACGACCTGGCGAGAACCACAGAACCAAGTAACAGTATGCTACTTCTGGATTACACAGATCTCTGGAATAACATCGAAGACTAGGAACGCTATCCAGTATTCCGATCTTGCTTCAGCTAGGAGGCCACTGCCTCACAGCACAGTTTAATCCTGCCCATCCCTCAAAGACCAGAAACATGGAGTACAGTTCTTTATGAGACCAAGGATAATGTATTTTCCGAGGCTGGACTACATTCTGCAGGCAAATGAGAGGATCCATTGTTTTCCGTCACAAAAAAAGGAAACTGAACCTCCTATAATTACACAGTCTGAATTAAACGACCTGGTTCGTAATGATATCAAAAAGACAATCAGCAGACAAAACACCATGCAAACCCCTTGCAGTTTCCATTGAACACGCAAAATGTTTGATTTTATTACCCAGTGCTATCGAAGCACCGATTGTAATAAAAACAGTTACATTATTTACAGAAAAACTGTCTTGTGGTTTTTGTTTGACCTCAGTCATTTGGACAGGTGTAGCGGAATTCATCTCTCCGTCAAGACTGCAGCAACACCTGTCGTAGAGAGCACCCCAACTGGCTGACTGATGTGTTCACAGTGAGAGGCTGCTGAACTGTGCAGTCTCGCGGCAACCAGTTCAAAAAAAGGTCACAGAAAGAAATCTGAGGTTTCGCGTTTCTGACAGCAAGACATGTCTTAGGACTAAGATAAATCGAGATTGTCGCACCTGGTGACAGAAGCTAGAGATAAACCACGCGCTGATATGCGCCACATCATTTCGGTAAGGCGTGGAACACGTGCAAGGCTGCCTTCAGGCGTGTAAGGAAGTGCGGGCTGTGTCGCTAAACACACTGCGACTCCATCACCTGCCGGGACGCCCTGTGTGTTGGCTGCGGCGACGAGCATCACTTGCCTGGAGACACCCCTCCCTCACTCTACGGTGAGTCCTGTTAACCTTTACGGTTTCTTCGTATACCAAGTGCCTCTTCTTCATATACTAAGTGGCTCATTGTACTTCGAGTCCTCTTCCAACTTTGGATTTGATTTAGTCTGTATGTTGTACCGTTGCACTTATCAAATGAACACAGTCCAACGCGAAGTACAGGCAATGACTGCCACCTGGCTTCTACCCATCTGGCATCCACGGCGTTACGTTTTGTGGTGGGGCGGGGTTCGGTTTTCCTTCTTATCGATATCACATTCTCACAGTTAAAGCCATCTACCTCGATAGGTTTCTTATCTGTTCCTTGTTCCTTCACCCCGTCGTAGTAGGTACTGTCTAGGTGGCACCACAAAGCAGCGTTAAGGAAATCCCCACCCAATACGTAGCAGAAAGACGCCGCAATACACTAGTTAAAATTCATTTCCTGGAAGTTCATGATAAATATCGGGCGTTCGGCTTCTAACTTCATATAGCAAAATGTTTAAAGTTCTATTGACTATCTTTTGCCACTAAGACTCATTAAATGGCTGTCATGTCCGAATTTACGTCTGCACTATTATTTGTGTGCAAGTTCACAGTGGTAAAGATGTGGTACATTTAGCAGAAAGCAACCAGAATTGTGCAAGTTCGTCCCGAACATCATTCACGATCGAAACAGTCACCGACCGACAACTTTGCGCGAGATAACGTTCCGTCGATTCATTTGTCTTCCTTTACACTAGTGCTCGCTGTACTACTCTGTCACGAATGCCTCACGGTTTTTGTAAGTTTGACAGGAATATTTCACACACTGTTACCAAACCCAGTTTACCTCTATAATTCTTCATTTTACATATTGTTTGCGAAGAGCTACGTAGCATAATGTGTTCGGTACAATGATCCGGTAGCGACTCCTCTATGCAGTGTCTTCGCACAGGTAACAGACGTCTCTCTCCGCGCGGGAAGCTCTCAGCTCTGATTTGCTATTGATCTGAATGACCAGTCAGAACACTATTTCTAAATGAATATCGCGGCAAAATCCTCTCTCTTGTCCAATCACAGTTTATAAACTAATTTTACATCAGCAAAGTTTCCATTTACTATATTATATTTAATTATAAACCAAAATAACAACAAACTTATTCCGTTCCTAATTTTTTTCTGCCCGCATTTTACTAAAGCATTCTCACTCAGACGCATGACACATGAATAGTGGTTCTTATCAGAAATTTTTCTCACACTTTTGGATTTCACATAGATCTCCACAAAATGAAACATTTTCAATTTTCACATGTTCCCCATTCACTCTCTGAATCACTCCCACGCACTCACATAGCAAACTATAACTGCATATTAATTTTAAAAGATTCCAACATTACAGCAAATAAAAATCACAAATGTTATAAAATAAATGTTTCTAGTTGGCTGATTGTTAGGAGCTGAACTTCTCATAAAAGCTCCATATGATGTCAAACGTTCATCTAGGGCCGTTACTAGAACGGTTTTGGAATACCAGAATGTCTTTTGCGATTTTTAGGTAAAATTTTCTGTCTTCTAAACTGTGATGAATAACGAAATGAAATTTCAAGGGTATAATTTTAGCAATATCAAAAATAACTATTGTAGTTTATTCATTTTCATAGGGATAATAAATATTCGTATCATTCTATTGGCAGGTTGATTCACTGCCACAGGCCCTCTCTGATATAGGTGTGTCAGCTGCGTTCTAGCTAAACGAACAAAAAACGAACGAATCTCTTCCAATAAAATAAAAAGGAAGTATTTCTGCTTAAGCATCAACGTAATAAACTACTTCGAGTCTACGGTACACAACAAGAAACATAAAGCCTCTCGATTTGGTGTATGATATGTATACTCTTTCATTAAAAAATTTTGCTTCACTTCAGCAGCAAGTCCATTAGCACTCGTGTCACGTAGAAAATCAAGGGCAGAACAAATTGCCGACAGTCCTGTACAAACAGCACTGGATGTGAGAACAACTTACACTTCCGAAACAACGTAACAGCTAAATGGCAACAGCCCTTTATATTTCGGTTTATTCCCAAGTAAGACTTGGTGTCTCAGTAATCCTAAATAAAAAAAATATTACTCACAGAAACAAACAAATAAATCAAAAGGGGGAACGTAATCTGACTCCTCAGTAACGTAACTTTGACCCCAAGAAGGAAATGGTAATTCAGTTCAAGGTTATAATCAGATATTATAGCTGCTATTCACGAATGATGTGCATATTCTTTTACATCAAATATGTTTGTGACAGAACCTCATGTAAACATATGCTGCTCGCGGTTAAGCCCTATGGTCCATGCTAATAGAAAGTCGTTTTTACCTGAAGTGTAATTATTCACACTTTCTGACACACAGACAAGGGACTCATCCTTGCGTTATGGGAATATTCGCTGTGATCATGCAAAACAGGTCAATGGTAATGTTGTGAAAACGATGCAAGAAATTCTCTTCAGTTGCAAGTTATACGACTTTGCGTTTAAGAATACGTGATTTAATGTTAAGAAATTGGTTCGTTTATGGTTTACTGCCACCCTGCACCACAATAGTAAGCTGATATGAAAAATTACAAGTAAAGATGAAGTGACTCAGTAGATTTTCTTTTTAATTGAAATCTTGCTGTGTCTATGAGCGAGTCATGATCAAGGGCCTTCGGATTTTACGACGTTACTTGTTATTTGCGTCTGATAGTTATCAGAACTTCGTTGAACTTCTAAAAGTGTCTTACGTGAGTGTAATTCAGTTATCTGTTTTGATTTCATTATTTACCACAAGATTTAAAATCTGCTCCATTCTGAAGCGTGAGTGGACTTGGTTAGCTGCAATAATGCACCCATTTACTAGAGAGATCTGCGTGTCTTTTTTGTAATGAAATAAAAATAGACCCACTTTGTTAGTGTGTAAGCCTTGTTACAGTTATAGGCAGCAGTGTAATATAGGAAATTCATTTATGCATTTTATGCAGGTACTGTCATACCGTACTAAATACGAATATGAGATTATTCCAGGAGTACTACATATTTTTGGAATTGTGCAGTCGTCTGTTTGTGGCTTGAAGATCTTTAAAGATGGTAGCGGGCGGGTGCGCGCCTGTTCAGACGTGCTGCCGCTGCTGATCTCACAGAGAAGTCAGCGGTGAGCCATGCAGCGAGACAGGGGACGTAAACGTCGTTACAGCTGTAAAAGATTAACATCACACATGTGGGGAAGAATTGCGAGATCTGTTGTATGGAATGAACAGTCTAATGGGTACACAACAGAATGTGAGAAGAAGAAAAATGAAAATAATGAAGAAAAATGAAAATAGTGATTAATACCACAAAGGAGACCACCGAGAAACTTAAAATCACAGTTGGGGATCACAAAGTAAACGGCGTCAAGGAATTCTGCTAACCAAGCAGCAAAATAACCCATAACGGACAGAGTAAGGACTACATAAAAACACACTAGCACCTACAAAAAGTGAATTCATGGCCAAGAGAAATGAAGTAGTATCAAAGATACGCCTTAATTCGAGGAACAAATTTCCGAGATGTGTGTCTGGAGATTAGCATTCCATGGTAGTGATACATGGACTCTGGGAAAACCGGAACAGAAGAGAAACGAAACATTTGAGATGTGGTGCATCAGGAAAATGTGTAAACATTAGGTGGACTAGTAAGGTAAGGAATGAGGAAATCACAACCACAGGTGGAAACACAAGCGACCAAAGACACTGCTAGCTAGGGCATAACCACCTATGGTAAACTGACATACGCAAACAGCGACAAACGTCGGTAAGCCCCTGCATATCAGCAATACTGACTGGCAACTACCAGCTGCTATTAGAGCCGACCAACAGGCCACAGCAGGGACACCGACGAGCTCGCCCACAGACGCACAAACAATCTGCCAACACTCCCTAACACTGTGCCTCCGGTATATGACCTATCGGACACAAGACCGATAACAAACATAACTGTTGCAGGTTGCAGGACGCTGAACGAGGGCTCTGTACCAGCACCCAGCGCCAGCCGCCGAGCAGCACAAACGCACAACGTCAAGGTATCGACATGCATGATACCCACTACTAACAAAGCCTATCCTTGCACAACCTATCGCAGGCAGCAAGACAACCGCTACTGCTCTTGCCGCCCGACCTAACTTTCGCAGAGGTTTTTTTCCCTTGGCTCTTGCCTTGGCACTTTTTTTCCTCTGCCCTTCAAAGCGCTACCCTTCGTCAGATTTCGACCAATCTATCTCCAGATGAGCGCGTATTAATGGTTAATCCTAACCAGACGAAAGCAAACATCGCAGCACCCACATCCTGCGACACCTCACTTTAGTGAATACTAACCCTTATGCAGAGATGGCAGTAGACCTTTTGTGTTGGCCATCATGCCGGTGTGGGCGTGGAGGGGCTCCACCTCTAAAAAAAAAAAAAAAAAAAAAGGAATGAGGAGGTCCTCCTCAGAATTAACGAGGAAAGGAATATATGGAAAACACTGACAAGAAGAAGAGACAGGATGATATGACATCTGCTAAGAGATGAGGAAATAACTTGCATGGTACTATGAGGAACTGTATAGGGTAAAAAGTGTAGAGGAAGATAGAGATTGGAATGCACCTGGCAAATAATTGAGGGAGTAGGTTGCAAATGCTGCTGTGAGCTCACAAGTTTTGCACACAACAAGGATTCGTGGCGGGCCACGTTAAACCAGTCACAAGGCTGATGACTCAAATATAAAAAAAGGTTCAGAAATTTTAATTGTTGATAATGATGTAAACCAGAAGTGAGGGTGGCACATGATAACACTGAAGTTGCAACACAAGCAAATCATGAATGTTAAAATGACGTGACTGAGTTTTTGGTGCTGGGATATGATTAAATAAAGATGGCACCGGTAATGGAGAGGGATATAATGTAGTAGTATATGTTACTAAACTCCCTGTTCTAAAATGTGTGGGAAGATTTCCATTTCTTCAGCGCTGAGTCGTAGGATATGATGGCAGGAGATATGCAGTCTCCATGTATGTCTGTCTTGTGCTCTATTTCAACTTACATCCTTCAGAACTTGGTCCATAATCTTAAGCCGTGGTGTATCTGTAGTACTTTTTCCATTCACATATTATTGCTTTTAGGGATGTGCAAGTTAAAATAGATAACCAATAATACGAACTCTGCTTAGTCACAGTATTCTACAAACTAACATTTTGTGGTATGCTGTTACAAGAGCATGCCGAACATAAAAAAGATTGATAACATAACAAGTGGCGAAATCCCTAATAGAGTGCGAGAAGGGGACAGTCGCCTCCTTTCGTCAGTCTCCTGGGTCCACGTCTCACGGCCACACAGTGCCACACTCCAAACATGCCCTTTCTGAACCATTTTTTCTCATTTGTTGGCAGTCACTTTTGGAGGTTAATATTTTCTTAATTATATTGATGGAACTTTTTTCATTGGTAGTTATGCTTCCTATTTAATATCTCCTTCTTACAGCTCTGGTGATCTGGCCAGGTAAGAAAACGAGTAAACGTGTTGCAGTAGGTTGTCACATACATGTACTCCAACACTGATTAGTCGTTCTTTGTCACAAATAGTCACATTTGGTTCAAACCGATTTATTTATATGTTACACCCCTTCCACATGACTTTACCCAGTTTAATTAAGATGTATTCCAGATTACTTCACTATCATCTATTAGAAAATCCTTCCCCGTTCTATTAAGTTTCCATAAAAGTTATCGGTCTATGATAATGAGAAATGGTGAAACAAAGTTTGAAGCTCTGAAGAAAGTAGGAATAAAACACCAACACTTTCTGTATGTATACAACAGATATGTAAGTTGTAGTGAAATTTATGGAAAATAATTTAACAACTAATTTTAAAGCTAATATTCCATACCTGATTCCTCGGCTTTCTGAAAGCCAAATTTATATTCTGAGAAAGTGGCACGACTCTCTGAAGACGATGGAGGACATTATTTTATGATACATTCGCAACTCGTCTAAGTTACAATTAATTTTAGTTGTTTGTAAGATATTCTTTGATTTAAGGACTGAAAATGCAAGGTTTCTTTCAATATCTGTGTTATGTTTCCTGTTAACAGTTGTCACACGTAATTCTGTGGAACTAGAATTTCATATCCCTTCTTCCCGCTTTCGGAAGTTCCGCAGGAATATTTTTCATTCCCAGGCGTTTGTTGTTTCTGAGTTTTGTCAGAGCTAATCTTCTTTTCAGAATTCACCAAATATCAGCGTTGAACCAAGCAATGTAAATGCAGTAAATGAATAATCCGACATTTTATTTAAATAACCATGGTGACCATCTACTTCAGACATCTTCGATGCTGAGTATGAAATGGAATTAGGAATTTCCTCAACTAAACTCGGTATGTAGGAATGGGAATGGGAATAGTCTACACTGTGCAATTTAATTACGGGATAACTTTTTCGAGACCCATTAATTGTCTCCCATTTGGACCCACAAGTTTGAAATTTGACTGAAAGGTGCCTGCAACCTTCCTCTGCAATACTGCAGAAGTGTGGAGCCCTGGGACGTCACACTTGGGCTCAAAGAGGCTACGAACAGCAATGTGTCGACACATACGAGTGAAAGGCCAGAGCTCTGAAGTTCATATGACATTTAATGACATCACACTCACTAAAACTTTTGCCGAAAGAACGCCCAACACCGAGGTGGACGTGTCACAGGTTGGGAAAAACGACACACCCCCTACTTTTGAAGCATTAACGATGGAGATCAGAACAGCGAGACCCAGCTTCGAAATGAGGGGGTTGTATTATGGACAGCAGAAGGAAAGATATCAGACACTTCGTTGCTCAGAATCGACACGAAAAGCCCTCAGAAGGTGACAAAGGGTGTCAATGAAACCACTTCTTCCTTGGGTCGTTGACTTCACACATCGTGACACACTTTGACGCTACTGACACCCCCAAACGTTTCAGCCCATTTCTAGGGACATCATTGTGCTGTATCCCCACTGTACTTGATCTGATCCATTTAAAGAGCAGCGCGATCACAATTTTTGCTCTCGTGTCTAGGTTGGAAGCAGCAGGGGACATTCAGAATTATTTGCCGAAATTTGAACGTGATATAAAGCAGCCGTATTGATCTGGGACCTTTTCAAAATTGTGTTGTTACTATAAGTATAATTCTTTTGGACAGGCACGAAGTACTACCTTCCCCCTGCCACCAACTTCCATCCCTCCCTCCCCCCTTGGTAATGGACGTTATATAAAATTCCTTGATATTGTTAGAGCTAAGTGTGATCTCAGAGGACAGAGATTGACACAAGTGTGAATTAAAAAGCAAGGGATCCCTCTAAGATCCCCTCAGTTTGGCAACATCTTTGGTGGCACTTGCTCACCTTCATTGAGAATCTGAATAGTGTACCTCTACAGAGACAGCCTGTGAAGTTGTCCTATGCGCCTGCTGGCAGACATCTGGAACAGAGCGGTGACAAGACGTGGCTTGCCTACAGGGGCCTAACACTAGGACTACAGGGGCCTAACACTAGGTACTTTTTCATACTGTCAAAATTCTGCCTATATGAGTCGCTCAATCTGTAGCCCATAATAGCGATTAATGTTGCATTGTGATATGCTCTTGTTATGCTATTTTGTTGGGGATATAAATACCTCCCTGATAGACGAATACTAGGCGCTCTCCTTCATAATTATACCAAGGTATGTTTACGAATCTTCTCTTTTCACTGGTTGGTCATTTATTCTGATTGTTGGTTTATATAGTCTTGATAATGTTCACTAATATACAAACATGTGTGCTCCTATTGTAAGTTTCTTTCCTAAGCACCGATTACTTAGTCTTGCAAGACCTTCCCTACTAATTTTCTCTGGTTTAGCTCTTGCACTGGCAGATACTGTATGAGTATTTAGTATATCGCCTGCATATGTGATGCAGTCTCTATTATCTGTTATGCACTGAAGCTGGTTCATGGGCAGCTTTTGGTGACGTGTTCACAATTTACATTCAAGGGATTCCAGGTTGTCCTGCCTGTCTGTGGAGTAATCTCTCAGGATGTTATAGAGACAATCAGCACAGCGCATCTGCTTCTGCCTTTTGAACTGGGCAGGCAACCATAAAGCCCCAGCTTTCTCAATCGTTATGCTTATAATGTACTACTCTGAGGTATTCATAATATGCATTGCGTGATTTACCACTTCCTCTATGTATTACCCTTGAGTGACACCATAATGCAAGGGTTCATGCCTATTATCTGTCTACAGTAGCTCAGACTGTGGCACGGAACGTTTCTCTGTACTGAGCATTTACCAAAGGAATAATGCTAAAAGATTTAACCCTCACAATACCAACATAGGTGGAGAGGGGGGGTACTTTATGCCCATCTATAGACCATGTTGCAATCTAGTCAATTTATTTATATTTTAAAATTTTGATAATGTATTTGTTGTTGTTAATGAATTCGTTCAGATACCACATATGTTTTATATATTTCTGTTCAGTTAACCTAAAAATTTAAGTAACAGTAGTAGACGTCCTTTCACAATGAAAGTCGTAGTCAGTATTTCCAAGTTCTGGGTCATACTTACCCCTTTAAAAATTACATTTAGAGTAAAAGTAAACAACACTGAAAGAAATGTGTACTTATTATATTTCTTGTGTTGGCTACAAAGTCCATAGGATACATTATCGAATGTGCTTTGATATTTCTAAGAGTGTTTTAAAAGGTATTATCATGTTCTGGATCCTAATTACACATAATTACCTTTTCAAAACTATTTTGTTAATACAACTTTCATTTTTTACGATGGGCACAAAGCACTACCTTCCCCCTCCCAACAACTTCCACCCCCCCTCCCCCTTGGTCATGGATGTTATATAAAATTCCTTGATATTGTTAGAGCTAAGTTGTTTTGGATCTTTGTCTCCTTCCTAATGATACTTGAGATTTAGCAAATTCTGGTTGCTCATACCTACAAAGGAAATTTGTTGAATGACGCTGATAGATGCGGTAAAATCTGGTCCACTACCTGATGCAACACTTCTGCTGTGATTCTATCAACCTCTGTTGTTTTCTTATTTTTCTTTTTAATTTTATTACTGTGTAAGTAGGCTGTTTAGGTTTTCATATTGATAACGCCATGTATCACTCTGTATGAAAATCACTGGTTGTGCTGTGTGCAGTCTGTGGCTGGTTGGCATTGTTGGAATAGTCGCTATTGTAGTGTTGGGCAGCTGGATGTGAACAGCCCGTAGCGTTGCGCAGTTGGAGGTGAGCCGCCAGCAGTGGTGGATGTGGGGAGAGAGATGGCGGAGTTTTGAGGGCGGATGATCTGGACGTAAAGACAGTGAATTTGTAAGACTGGATGTTATGAACTGATATATATATTATGACTTTTGATCACTATTAAGGTAAATACATTGTTTGTTCTCTATCAAAATCTTTAATTTGCTAACTATGCCTATCAGTAGTTAGTGACTTCAGTAGTTAGAATCTTTTATTTAGCTGGCAGTATTGGCGCTCGCTGTTTTGCAGTAGTTCGAGTAACGACGATTTTTGTGAGTTACGTGATTCATGAAAAGTATAGGTTATTGTTAGTCAGGGCCATTCATTTGTAGGGATTATTGAAAGTCAGATTCCGTTGCGCTAAAAATATTGTGTGTCAGTTTAGTGATGATCAGAATAAGTAAAGAGAGAAATGTCTGAGTACGTTCAGTTCTGCTCAGCTGTGTGAAAATCAAATAACGTAAGGGGTTTGTCAGCACAGTAATTCATTAATTTTTCTAAAGGGGACGTTTCAACTGCCAGGCCCATATACTTCTGAGCAAATCAAATCAAAACACCATTATGCACATGCTGCTGAAGTGGTTCACAGCGAAGGTACTGTCTTGCTTTTTGGAAGCAGAGTTCTAATGTCTTCTGGTGCATTGTCATCTTGTATTGTTGTTCAGCTGCTCAATAGAAACTCAGCTTTTTTTGTTATTCTGTTTCTACTAAGGTTAACAGTAGTATCTTGTCGCCTGGTGTGCTGTCCATCTCTGGGGGGGGGGGGGGGTCATCAGAGAATTTTAAAAACCTTTGGCTACCTAACAAAATCGCCTTGCTGCGTGCCATCTGCAATATTTTCACAAACTTGTTGGCTATGGCGTCATCATCAGATCTGCATTATTGCAGTGGTTGTACCTTGCATGCTCCCTTTAAATGTTCCCAATTCGTTTTACATAGATTGCATATTCGCTTGGTTTGCATGTTAGCAGCTAAGTCACTACCTGCATCTGTTATTGTAAACTAATTGAGATCATGGTCAGTTGTAAGTCCATCACAGACTTCCCACTCTGCAGTGTGCTCTCTGAATATTTCGTTTTCAAGGCTGATATTTATATTTGGTTCTGGACTTTTTGACTTTAGAGTCAGAAGGTAGACAGGCCTAATCATGACATGAAGGCCGAGTGTCCAGATGTCAAAATATTTACCACTTTTCGCTTGACACTGTCCTGCCTGTGGCTCGTACAAGCACAGAGAGCGCCATGAGGGGAGAAAGGGCTGCTGAGTGACGTCATGTTCCAGAGTCATTCACAATGGAACCCACCAAGGAGGTTATGGACACCACAGCTGTGGACCTGGGCGCCCTTCTGGACGCAGGGGACGGCGCAGTCGTCACACTCGTGGCAGGCGGCACCCGTCTCGTGGCGCACAGGGCCGTGTTGGCCGATAGAAGTCCCGTGTTTGGCGGCATGTTTCGCCACGACACACTGGAAGCCAACACCGGTGAGGTCGCAGTCCCGGACGTGGAGGGCCCGGTGCTCCGCCAGCTGGTCGCCTACCTCTACACCCTCCAGGCCCCTCAGCTGCCCAGCCTGGCCCCCCAGCTGCTGGCAGCAGCTGATAAATACGGCGTGTCGGCCCTGAAGGCTCGGTGCGAGCAGCTCGTGGCCGCTCAGCTGTCAGTCGAGACTGCGGCGGCCACAGCAGTTCTGGCGATCAGGCACTCCTGCACCAGCCTCAGGCAGGTCGCCGTTAACTTCATAAAGGCCAACATCGCCCAGGTTATGACCACACGGGGTTGGGCTGATGCAGTGCGCACTCAGCCAGAAGATGTGGTCACACTGGGTCAGCTGCTCGCAGATCCTCCAGCACAAACCAGGTAAGCATGTAACAAGCCACTTATCTGTGTTGCACATTTCTATGTGTTTTTGCATTTCTGCGCCAATAATTATACTTAGTGTACAAGTTTTATAGAACATTGAGAGATCTGATAGGAAAAAAATCACATAAGCAGAAACTAATTAATATAGAGCAATGAAATTTTGGGAACAAATTTGTCTACATAACATATGTAACTGATTAACATCACAGGTTAATGTAAGCTGTAGATTTGCCATTGGAAATATGACATGCTGCCACACTACTAAGTGGAGTAACCACCAGATGTTGAATGCAAGAACGCAAATGTAAATGCATTCTGTTGTACAGGTACCCGTGTCGATTTTCGCACGGAGTTCCATCCCTGTTGCATTTGGGCAATCGATACAGGGATGGTTTATACTGTTTGTGGATGCTGCTGTTGTTGTCATCCAATGATGTCCCATATGTGCACGATTGGAAACAGATATGGCGATCGAACGGATCAATGTATCATGTCGACCCTCTGTGAAGCACCTAGTATTACAACAGCTTTTATGTGGGCGAGCATTATCCTGTTGGAAAACACCCCCTGCAGTGATGTTCATGAATGGCAGCACAACAGGCCGAATCACCAGACTGATGCACATTTGCGGTCAAGACGACGACCGTGCTCTCACAGGAAATTGTCATCAAGATCATATCTTCAGCTGTATATCCAATATGCCTAGCATGCACGCAGGTTCATTTTCTTCCCCATACTGGCGCTACTACTAGCGCCACTATTATGCGAATGGCATGAAATCTGAATAGACATAATCTCTCAGATGTAGAAACCTGCCTACAAACATTCGTTTTTGTCGAGCAGCTCCTTCTTGCTGCTCCAATTTTTTCTCCATCACTGTTGTCCATTTTCTGCTATCTCTAGATGTTTTGCTCAACTTCATGTAACAGCTTCATTTAATACTATACAGTTATCAAAAGGTAAGCTAGCTAATGAAAATCAAGGAAGAGACAAATTTTTCATAGCCTTATGAATTGCAGGGACCTTACCTGCAATCATCAGTTCTGTTAAATTCTATGTGCGGAGCAACTAGTCATTTAGATTCCGGCATCAAGCCTCTGAACGAGAAGTACAATGACTGTGGACAGAACAGGAAACATTGAAGTGGTGGACACAACTATGGGCTGCTCAAAACATAGGCAGGCAATATGATCTTTACAGTTTACAGCCAAGCCATGAAAGTGTGCAGCACTTTTTCTGTGTCCTGTATAGGGTCACTATTAACCTGTTGATGCAAAAGGGTCTTTATTGTTGTTGGCTGCCACTGCTGCTGCCGACAAGGAGGAACATGTTAATGGCGTCTTGCTACATATAGGGAAGGTGAAAATGGAGAGCAAGTCTTTCACCAATACCAGCAGTATGTACTCTGTTGCAGGCTGTAGCATTGCTCAAGATGGCCAACAGGGTGTTTATAATCTCTGATGTTGCCACACAGTAAGTGTTAACCTCTGTGGTAGGTGTAATAAAGCAAATGGATAGAATAATCACTATTCCCACACCAGTACTACAGATTTGCACATTGTGTATCTCTCTTGTGGTTTCTTGCTAGATGTATGTTTGCTAACTGTAGTTGTATTACAAAGTTCCCTTAATTTCCCCAATCGATGCACTATGAGTTAAGTATAAGTTTTAAGAAGTATGCTATACCCTAAGAAGTGTGTGGTTTCCAGTCCAAGCACGAAAAGACGACTCCAGTCAAGAAGTTTACATAAGTAGATGTGGTGGAGAGTATAGCTTCATATTCCCTACATACTCCGGATCCACCTCACGATGCAATAAGCCAGTCCTAGGACCAGAACAGCAGCATCAGGGCTGATATTCACATTTCCTTCCTGTTTCTGTTTAGTTGTTACTCGGGATGCATGCAGTAGCTAAGTACACTAGCCTCTACTACACACACTGGGAGAAGGCTCTATTGATGAAAATGCTCAGCTTGCTTCTTTGAGGAGCAGCCATCAAATCTCACCTTGACTGTCTCTGTGTTGTTTGAACTTCTCTATTGTGTTACTAAACGGTAGGCCTTTTTGGGGAATTCTGCTCTGTTTCCTTCTACTGGGACCCTCTCTATGTCATCTGTTGTTCGTGCTGATCCATTTCCAAACAAATTCAACATTGATGTGATGTTCAGATCCAAATATTAGTAGTTACATACCGTTTCGCAGTACAAATACTCCCCACAAGCCTAGTTCCTGCAAAATCTCAAACGTTTACTATATTTTCAGATATTTTTAAACATTTATGCCATAGTTAATGAGCTGCTTAATAAATTGCAATTCTTCTCTTTGATGTAATGTTGCCTAAGCTGCCTGACTGGTTTACAAAACAAAACTGAATGAGAAGTATCTCAGTCTCACCTGTTCAGTAAAGCCTAACACGAAAATAAATTTCAAAAACGAAATACTCACCACCACAGCTGTCTTTTCCAAGTATCCTAACACTAACCCAATAGCTTTAAATCTAATTCTATCTGTGTTATTTAGGAGTAAAGTTTGGAAATACTGTTCAGAACTGAAATGTCGTAATTGCTGACCAAAATCTTCGTTACTGAAACGGGTGTCATGCACTACTGCATCGTATTAGTCCTCGTTCTTATGATATCAACTTCCCACACAGCTTCCTAGTCATAAGACTTTCATATCTCCAGTGATCTTCATTATGTGTGAATGATGAACCAATTTCCCAGTTTTCTAGATTAGATAATGAGAAGTTACAAACATTTAACTTTGCTTCATTCATAGACTATTAATTATAGATATTTTTAGCTGTTTTTAGATTGATTTGTACCTCAAAGTACATGTGACAATAGCAAGTCATTAATGCTGATTTTCCTGTGGGCAGCAGCAGATCGGGTGTCTAAGTGTGGAGATCACAAATCAGATAGTCTATACTGATAGGCATAATCCACACAGTGGTGCAGTGTGCAGGAAACATTAGGTCGTAACGTTTGCGACGTTTTTGTGCAAAGGCTGTTCGTGTTCGAGTCGAAGCAGAGAAAAAAACAATCAATACAGTGATGTGTATATGTACAACATTATATATGCATCCCCCTCCTGCGCGGGTGGGCTTAAGTTATATTTTGAAACAGGGATCCCCCATTTTTATTGCATATTCGGAATCTACGCCAAAAAATACCTATAGTTAACCAAACCACTGTTTTCCACACATGGTGCCGGCCACGATGGCCATACGGTTCTAGGTGCTGCAGTCCAGAACCGCGGGACTGCTACGGTCACAGGTTCAAACCCTGCCTCGGGCATGGATGTGTGTGATGTCCTTAGGTTAGTTAGGTTTAAGTAGTTCTAAGTTCTACGGGACTGACGACCTCAGATGTTATGTCCCATAGTGCTCAGAGCCATTTGTACCACACATGGTAAATATCACTGTAATAGTCGAATGTGAAGTGTTCCAGTCTGTGCAATTAACAACCGACATATCCTATTCTACATTCCATTGACGATGCAAATGCAAATCTTAGTGTCTTAATGGTCGATATTTACCTTCGAAATTTATTTTATATTTGCAAATTTGACTGTACAGCACAATGTGGTTAGCCATTTCTACACTCCTGGAAATTGAAATAAGAACACCGTGAATTCATTGTCCCAGGAAGGGGACACTTTATTGACACATTCCTGGGGTCAGATACATCACATGATCACACTGACAGAACCACAGGCACATAGACACAGGCAACAGAGCATGCACAATGTCGGCACTAGTACAGTGTATATCCACCTTTCGCAGCAATGCAGGCTGCTATTCTCCCATGGAGACGATCGTAGAGATGCTGGATGTAGTCCTGTGGAACGGCTTGCCATGCCATTTCCACCTGGCGCCTCAGTTGGACCAGCGTTCGTGCTGGACGTGCAGACCGCGTGAGACAACGCTTCATCCACTCCCAGACATGCTCAATGGGGGACAGATCCGGAGATCTTGCTGGCCAGGGTAGTTGACTTACACCTTCTAGAGCACGTTGGGTGGCACGGGATACATGCGGACGTGCATTGTCCTGTTGGAACAGCAAGTTCCCTTGCCGGTCTAGGAATGGTAGAACGATGGGTTCGATGACGGTTTGGATGTACCGTGCACTATTCAGTGTCCCCTCGACGATCACCAGTGGTGTACGGCCAGTGTAGGAGATCGCTCCCCACACCATGATGCCGGGTGTTGGCCCTGTGTGCCTCGGTCGTATGCAGTCCTGATTGTGGCGCTCACCTGCACGGCGCCAAACACGCATACGACCATCATTGGCACCAAGGCAGAAGCGACTCTCGTCGCTGAAGACGACACGTCTCCATTCGTCCCTCCATTCACGCCTGTCGCGACACCACTGGAGGCGGGCTGCACGATGTTGGGGCGTGAGCGGAAGACGGCCTAACGGTGTGCGGGACCGTAGCCCAGTTTCATGGAGACGGTTGCGAATGGTCCTCGCCGATACCCCAGGAGCAACAGTGTCCCTAATTTGCTGGGAAGTGGCGGTGCGGTCCCCTACGGCACTGCGTAGGATCCTACGGTCTTGGCGTGCATCCGTGCGTCGCTGCGGTCCGGTCCCAGGTCGACGGGCACGTGCACCTTCCGCCGACCACTGGCGACAACATCGATGTACTGTGGAGACCTCACGCCCCACGTGTTGAGCAATTCGGCGGTACGTCCACCCGGCCTCCCGCATGCCCACTATACACCCTCGCTCAAAGTCCGTCAACTGCACATACGGTTCACGTCCACGCTGTCGCGGCATGCTACCAGTGTTAAAGACTGCGATGGAGCTCCGTATGCCACGGCAAACTGGCTGACACTGACGGCGGCGGTGCACAAATGCTGCGCAGCTAGCGCCATTCGACGGCCAACACCGCGGTTCCTGGTGTGTCCGCTGTGCCGTGCGTGTGATCATTGCTTGTACAGCCCTCTCGCAGTGTCCGGAGCAAGTATGGTGGGTCTGACACACCAGTGTCAATGTGTTCTTATTTCCATTTCCAGGAGTGTATTTCTGGGTGTAAACTACGTGTAGCGTGATCCACAGACAACGACGTGGATGTAATAGCTTTGTGTTGCTACCAGGACGCTCCAATCCAGTGAGTCTCCTAGCCTCTCACCACTGAGGTGATCGGCTTTGGCGAGTATCTATGGCACATGCGCCTGCCACTATCACGTATGGACAATACATCTTATTACAGTAGCTGTGGTTTGTATTCTGCCGGTAGCCATGTAGTGGTCAGTGTGAGAATTAAACGCACCAGTACATGCCCCCTTCAATTGTTATCTTTCAGATACCAGACATTAGCCAGTATCTTCTGCTCTGTGACACCAGTCACAGCTGACTTTCACAAATTCTTATCAGTTATCACGATTTCATGACTTCGTCCATTGCAATATGTAAATTCATGCTTATTGTTTTCATTCAGATTGACTCCGTTCCCAAGGAAATCTCCTAGTCACAATCTAGTAAACATGATTACCCTGAATACAGTAGTAAAACAGAATTTTGTATTTCATTGGGGTCACAACGTCTGATAAGTTGTCAGGTGTAGATGTATACACAGATCGTCTCTTATCACGTTATACATTTTCCTTTCACAAACATTCGACTCTACTGTCAGATGACATTTAACGTTCACCTGTTCAGTGATAGGCCCCATGGTCAACGTGAATTACATCTGTTCGGTGGGAAATGTTTCAGTTTCTGTATTGAAAATTAAAGTGTGCAGGTTTAACAATTTTATTGGATTTTTTTTTTTTTTTTTTTTTGCATCACAAATTCTGTGCACTTCATTTACCTGAATTTCTTTCGTCAGTCTGTTCGAAAGGTGCTGCCCCCCCCCCCCCCCCCACACACACACACTAGGATGTGAGCCTCCTACAGCCTGGTCCCTAACACATGAGCTACGAGCACCATTTGATTAAATCAGTACCACGATAAGTACATTCAAAGTTTATTACTGCTTCAATTTCCGTGTGCTTGGTCTTATTGTTGCGTATTCCAGCTGTACTGTACAATAGTTCTTCTATTACTCTAGCATAACTGATGTCGTATCTAAATATCATTTGTACTCTCTTTTGTTGTTTGTTAGGGTAAGCTACTGGCCTGAGGAACTCAGGGAGGCTAAGTTATTCATCTTAGCAGACCCACTATTGTCATTGGCAATGTGTGTTCTGTTGTTTGTGTGAAGACGATCTCCCAGCTGCGATGCATGTAGTAAGCTGCCCTCTGGCCCCCATGAGGACAGAGATTACCACACCCTGCCTGTTTGTGTGCAGCGCGCCGGCCTCTGCAGACGGCAGTGGGCCGCAGGGAGACCGCGGCCGCACCCCTGCCACTGCTGCGCCGCCCACGGCTGCCCGCACTACTCTTCCGCCAGATGACTCTGCCGTCTCTCGCCTGCGGTGAGTTCCGCCACTACACAATGCGATCTGCGGGGGCATGAATCAAGTGTTGGGTGCAAGGAAATCGAATGGCGCTGTAGTGCATATCTGGTAACATAGAGGTCATAGTTATCGAGAGAACTTATTCCTTTTATAAGCCGGCTTGAGTGGCCGAGCGGTTCTAGGCGCTACAGTCTGCATCCGCGAGGCCGCTATGGTCGCAGGTTCGAATTCTGCCTCGGGCATGGATCTGTGTGATGTCCTTAGGTTAGATAGGTTTAAGTAGTTCTAAGTTCTAGGGGGCTGATGACCTCAGTTAAGGCCCATGGTACTCAGACCCATTTGAACCATTTGAACCTCTTATAAATTCTGGTGGCGTCTAGCCATGGATGAAAGTGATTCTTTACATCCCTCTCTAGGTTCACTGTATGATTCATTTTCAGATTAAGACATAAGATTTCATTCACTGCAGTCATAAGGTATTACTATAATAATAAAAGAAAATCGTTTTCCGTGCATACTGCACACAGTGATCTGTTGGATGTAATTTTTTCTTTCTGTGATGGCTCTCTATCTGCAGAATGAATCGTTTAGCAAATATGTGAGACAGAAGTGCTGATGCATTGAAACACCTCCAAGCTTCGATTTCATGTGAATAAATATTTTTGAATACGGGTGTTTGTTGGTCGTGAAACAGAAACCGTGGGGGAATTGGAGGCAGGAGAAAGCAAACAAAGTAATTGCAGCAGAATAAGTATATGGCGTGTTCTGGGGTGAGTCTTCAGAGTCTGTATATTTATCTTGGAATGCGTGTCTTGCTCACCTCAACCCACGACCACGCCTGGCTCAAACTTCCATTCTCTATTCGACTGTGTAAGTTCATAGCGTTTTTCCATACGTTAATTAAGCACAACATAACAGAGACTTTACTCGTCACTAACGTGTTGTCCTTCACAATGTATAACAGTCAGCCGGCGCTGGGACAACTTATCGATCACAAGGTTTTGAGGCGAAGAACTCGTTGAGCCAACTTCCGAGCACATGTTCATCCGGGAAAGAAGTTCCTTGTAGATCTTTCGATACAGAACGGAGAAGGTGAAAATCTCGGGGCGCAAGACCTGGTGCGTATGACAGTCTAGCAGAAAGCGGGCGAGCGTAATAGTGGTATAGCATCACTTCATGCTCCCCTTAGTACCATGGAAGTTATTCTTTCATGTATCTTAACTGATGTCCTATCATCCTGTCTCTTCTTCTCTGTTAGTCCTTTCCATATTTTCGTTTACTCTCCGATTCTACGCAGAACCTCCTCATTCCTTATTTCTAGATAATACTATCAATTAAAAAAATCTTGTTTCTACGGGGATGCCTGCTGTCAGCCACATTACGCGCTACTTACTTAGAAACATTACAAGGTCTCCAGGTTTCTAGTACGTAGATAAAATGTAATGGATATACTCAGGAAATCAGTTTGCTGATCAACAAGAATGGAGATACGCAAAAAACTCAAATTTTAACGTTAAAGTCACAAATACGAAAATTAGCTTTATAAAGATCCTAACTGATGGAACCACCCTAAACACGAACTTTTTTAACGTAGGTAAGACAAGTGTACTACTGGAAATTAGATACTTTCCCATACTTGAAAGCGTGCCTTCAGTTAATTGAGGTTAAAAATTTGAGAGAATGCCTCAAACGACAAAGTCCTACGACAGGAGAATTTGTGGTAATCCATTGGAGATATAAAGTCTGTAAAGGAATATCATGTGTGGCAGGTTATTCATAAACGTCCGTCTTCTCACGCATTGCAGCACGATTCACAATGACTAATTACATCTACTGCCGTCATCAGATGAGTTACAAAATAAAAAATATGGAGCAATAATACGTTCAATTGGCAGAAGGATACGTAAAAAGAATAACATGGCTAAAAGCCATAACATACCGTTGGAAATACCCTCATGTGAATCCAGTCTGACACAATTTGTGCACGAATATATATGAGCAAGGGCAGCGATAGCCTGAGGCCATCTTACATTTACAGAGGGCGCTAGCACTGAAGTAGATTAAGCGACCAGCGTCACATATTCAGTAGCTTGAAACAGAATATTCACAGCGCAGCACACACTCCGCTGCAGAGTGAAAATCTCATACTGTAGAATATCCATAGTTGTTAAACAAAATGGTTTCCACGTGGCTAAAGTTAGTGTCTAACAGTAAACAACAAAACCCAAAATTTGGCAGGAAAACCCACTCGAGAATGGAGGGAGGGAAAACGGTTGTGTATACGCTTCCGTAAGGATGATAGGCAATCTGTTAAGACATGAGGGAATGACTTCCATGGTACTAGATGGAGCTGGCCGAGCAGTTCTAGGCGCTACAGTCTGGAACCGCGTGACCGCTACGGTCGCAGGTTCGAATCCTGCCTCGGGCATGGATGTGTGTGATGTCCTTAGGTTCGTTAGGTTTAAGTAGTTCTAAGTTCTAGGGGACTGATGACCTCAGCAGTTAAGTCCCATAGTGCTCAGAGCCATTTGAACCAACTAGATAGAGCTGCAGAGGGAAAAAACTGTAGAGGGAGACAGAGACTGAAATACATCCAGCAAGTAATTGATGACGTATGTTGCGAGTGCTACTCTGCGATGAAGAGGTTAGCACAGGAGAGGAATTCGTGGCGGACCGCATCAAACCAATCAGGAGAGTGATGAATCAAAAAAAAAGGTCGCTTATTTCTCTTATATTATCTTCGTGGCCCTTACGCGAAATGTACGTTGGCGTCAACAGAATCGTCCTGGATTCAGCTTCAAATGCCGCTTCTCTTAGTTTTCTCAATAGTTTTCCGCAAAAAGAATTTCGTCCTCTCTGTGGTTTTCAACTTGAGTTCAGGACACAAGTAGGAAACAAATTTTGTTTACTTTAAAGTCAGTACCGCCATTATTTATCGTATTAGATTTACACTTACACAATCATGATTTCGGCTTCAAAGTGCCAGTATCAAGTGTTTATCAATTGCCTAAGATGGCATACTGTCATATTCTTTACAAGAGTAGAAAACTTAACTAATATCAACTTCACTACTAAAATGTACTTTAAATTCACTACTAAAATGTACTTTAAACAACATCAATGATTACCTGGACTGTTATATTTATGGATGTAGGATTATCGAGAGGTTTGTTACTGTTTATGTTTATGAGCTTGCTCATACATTGTATACAATGTATACAATGAAGTACAATGCTCATACAATGTATACTATGAAGTTGCCTGCTCATAAACATAAAGAGTAACAAACCTCTCGATAATATTCGCTACATCCATAAATATAACAGTCCACAGTCATTGACGTTGTTTAAAGTACATTTTAGTGGTGAAGTTAATTTAAGTTTTCTAATCTTTTAAAGAATACGACAGTATGCCATCTTAAGCAATTTATAACACTTAAAACACTTGGTAATAGCACTTTGAAGCCGAAATCATGATTGTGTAAATGTAACAATGTAAACAAACAACACTTAAACAACACTCTAATGGCGGTACTGACTTAAAGAAATATATTAAGACGGTGTCCCCGCATTATGAAAAAAAAACAGTTTGTTTACATTTATTCATGGCCCATACAGCCAGCCTTAGGCGGGAAGGAACATCAGTAATCTGTTACATGCTATTAAACTGAACTTAAGTCAATGGTCGAGGTAGGTTAAGGTATGTACTGTATTGGAAATTCTGGATTCCTTCAACGGTACCCGACGAAAATGTAATCAACATTTTCTTTACTTCTGCATTCACATGAAGAAGGTTTAATCATTTCAGGTAGTAGACATTTGGCGGAATGTCCCGTCATTCAAGCGATTTCGCCCCAATGTTACTATAAACTAAGGTGACAAAGGTCACGGGATAGCGATATGCACATATACAGACGGCGATAGTATCGCGTACACGAGGTATAAAAGGGCAGTGCATTGGCGAAGCTGTTATTTGTACTCAGGTGATTCGTATGTAAAGGTTTCTAGCGTGATTATGGCCGCACGACAGGCATGGGACATTTGATTTATGAATTAGCGAATTCAATATTCCGAGAGTGGGCGGAGAATGCCACATTTCAGGCATTACCTTTCACCACGGACAATGGAGAGGCCGAGGCTGCCTTCCCTTAAAGACCGAGAGCAGCAGCGTTTGCATAGAGTTACCAGTATTAACACAGAAACAACCCTGCGACAAATAACCATAGAAATCGATTTTGGACGTACCACGTACGTATCTGTTAGGACAGTGCGGCGAAATTTAGGGTTAACGGGCTGTGGCAGCAGACGACCGATGTGGGTGCCTCTGCCAACAGCACGGCATCGCCTGTAGTGCCCCTCCTGGTCTGGCGATCATATCGGTTGGACCCCAAGTGACTGAAAACGGGCGGGCTGGTCAAATGAGTCCCGATTTCAGATTACGACCGACGTGGGTGCCTCTGCCAACAGCACGACATCACTTGTAGTGCCTCTCCTGGTCTGGCGATCGTATCGGTTGGTCCCCAAGCGACTGAAAATGGGCGGGCTGGTCAAATACGTTCCCATTTCGGATTACGACCGACATGGGTGCCTCTGTCAACAGCACGACATCGCTTGTAGTGCCTCTCCTGGGTTCGCGATCATACCGGTTGGACCCAAAGTGACTGAAATTGGGAAGGCTGGTCAAATGAGTTCCCATTCCAGAATACGACCGACCTGGGTGCCTCTGTCAACAGCACACCATTACCTATAGTGCCTCTCCTGGTCTCGCGATCATATCGGTTGGACGCCAAGTGACTGAAAATGGGCGGTCTGGTCAAATGGGTCCCGATTTCAGATTACGACTGACGTGGATGCCTCTGCCAACAGCACGACATGGCCTGTAGTGACTCTCCTGGGCTTGCGATCATATCAGTTGTGCCCCAGGTGACTAAAAATGGACGGGCTGGTCAAATGAATCCCGATTATGGATTACGACCGACGTGGGTGCCTCTGCCAACAGCACTACATAACCTATAATGCCCCTCCTGGTCTCACGATCATATTTGTTGGACCCCAAGTGACTGAAAACGGGCGGTCTGGTCAAATTAGTCCCGATTTCAGATTACGAAAAACCTGGGTGCCTCTGCCAACAGCATGACATCACTTGTAATGCCTCTCCTGGTCTGGCGATTATATCAGTTGGACTCCAAGCGACTGGAAATGGGTGGGCTGGTCAAATGAGTTCCCATTTCGGATTACGATCGACATGGCTGCCTCTGCCAACAGCACGACATCGCTTGTAGTGCCTCTCCTGGGCTCGCAACCATACCGGTTGGACCCCAAGTGACTGAAATTGGGCAGGCTGGTCAAATGAGTTCCCATTTCGGAATACGACCAACCTGGGTGCCTCTGTCAACAGCACGCCATCACTTGTAATGCCTCTCCTGGTCTTGCGATCATATCGGTTGAACCCCAAGTGGCTGAAAATGGGCGGGCTGGTCAAACAAGTCCCGATTTCAGATTACGACCGACGTTGATGCATCTTCCAACAGCACGACATCACTAGTAGTGCCTCTCGTGGTCTGGCGATCATATTGGTTGGATCCCAAGTGACTGAAAACGGGTGGGCTGGTCAAATGAGTCCCGATTACGGATTACGACCGACGTGGGTGCCTCTGCCAACGGCACAACAGGGCCTGTAGCGCCTCTCCTGGGCTTGCGATCATATCGGTTGGACACCAAGTGACTAAAAATGGACTAGCTGGTCAAATGAGTCCCGATTGCGGATTACGACCAACTTGGGTGCCTCTGCCAACAGCACGACATCACCTATAGTGCCCCTCCTGGGCTCGCGATCATGTCGGTTGGACGCAAAGTGACTAAAACTCGATGGGCTGATCAAATGACTCCCGACTACGGATTACGACCAACGTTGGTGCCTCTGCCAACAGCATGATATCATCTATGGTGTCCCTCCTGGTCTGGCGATCATATCACATGCACCCCAAGTGACTGAAAACGGGCGGGCTGGTCAACTGAGACCCGATTTCAGATTACGGCCGACGTGGGTGCCTCTGCCAACGGCACAACATGGCCTGTAGCGCCTCTCCTGGGCTCGCGATCATATCGGTTGGACACCAAGTGGCTAAAAATGGACTAGCTGGTCAAATGAGTCCCGATTGCGGATTACGACCAACTTGGGTGCCTCTGCCAACAGCACGACATCACCTATAGTGCCCCTCCTGGGCTCGTGATCATATCGGTTAGACGCCAAGTGACTAAAACTCGACGGGCTGATCAAATGACTCCCGACTACGGATTACGACCAACGTGGGTGCCTCTGCCAACAGCATGATATCATCTATGGTGTCCCTCATGGTCTGGCGATCATATCACATGCACCCCAAGTGACTGAAAACGGGCGGGCTGGTCAACTGAGTCCCGATTTCAGATTACGACCGACGTGGGTGCCTCTGCCAACAGCACAACATGGCCTGTAGTGCCTCTCCTGGGCTCGCGATCATATCGGTTGGACCCCAAGTGACTAAAAATGGACTAGCTGGTCAAATGAGTCCCGATTACGGATTACGACCAACTTGGGTGCCTCTGCCAACAGCACGACATCACCTATAGTGTCCCTCCTGGGCTTGCGTTCATATCGGTTGGACGCCAAGTGACTGAAAATGGGCGGTCTGGTCAAATGAGTCCCAATTTCAGATTACGACCGACGTGGATGCCTCTGCCAACACCACGACACGGCCTGTAGTGCCTCTCCTTGGCTCGCAATCATATCGGATTGGCCCCAGGTGACTAAAAATGGAGGGGATGGTCAAATGGGTCCCGATTACGGTTTACGACCGACGTGGGTACCTATGCCAACAGCACGACATCGCTTGTAGTGCCTCTCCTGGGCTCGCAATCATACCGGTTGGACACCAAGTGACTGAAATTGGGCAGGCTGGTCAAATGAGTTCCCATTTCAGAGTACAACCGACCTGGGTGCCTCTGTCAACAGCACTTCATTACCTATAGTGCCTCTCCTGGTATCGTGATCATATTGGTTGGACCCCAGGTGTCTGAAAATGGGCGGTCTGGTCAAATGAGTCCCGATTTCAAATTACGACTGACGTGGATACCTCTGCCAACAGCACGACATGGCCTGTAGTGCCTCTCCTGGGCTTGCGATCATATCGGTTGGGCCCCAGGTGACTAAAAATGGACGGGCTGGTCAAATGAGTCCCGATTATGGATTACGACTGAAGTGGGTGCTCTCTGCCAACAGCACTACATACCCTATAATGCTCCTCCTGGTCTCGTGATCATATTGGTTGGACCTAAAGTGACTGAAAATGGGCGGTCTGGCCAAATTAGTCCCGATTTCAGATTACGACCGACCTGGGTGCCCCTGCCAACAGCATGACATCACTTGTAGTGCCTCTCCTGGTGTGGCGTTTATTTCGGTTGGACCCCAAGCGACTGGAAATGGGTGGGCTGGTCAAATGAGTTCCCATTTCGGAATACGACTGACCTGGGTGCCTCTGTCAACAGCACGCCATTACCTATAGTGCCTCTCCTGGTCTTGCGATCATATTTATTGGGCCCCAAGTGACTGACAATGGGCGGTCTGGCCAAATGAGTCCCGATTTCGGATTACGACCGACGTGCATGCCACGGGCAACAGCACGACATGGCCTCTAGTGCCTCTCCTGGGCTCGTGATCATGTCGGTTGGGACCCAAGTGACTGAAAATAAGCGGGCTAGTTAAATGAGTCCCGATTTCAGATTACGACCGACGTGGATGCCTCTGCCAACAGTACGAAACGGCCTGTAGTGCCTCACGCGATCATATCGGTTGGACACCAAGCGTCTGAAAAAGGGCGGTCTGGTCAAATTAGTCCCAATTTCAGATTACGACTAATGTGGATGCCTCTGCCAACAGCACGACACGGCCTGTAGTGCCTCTCCTGAGCTCGCAATCATGGATGGACCCCACGTGACTAAAAATGGAAGGGATGGTCAAATTAGTCCCGATTACGGTTTACGACCGACGTGGGTGCCTCTGCCAACAGCACGACATCGCTTGTAGTGCCTCTCCTGGGCTCGCAATCATAGGGGTTGGACCCCAAGGGACTGAATTTGGGCGGGCTGGTCAAACGAGTTCCCATTTCAGAATACGACCGAACTGGGTGCCTCTGTCAACAGCACGCCATTACCTATAGTGCCTCTCCTGGTCTCGCGATCATATCGGTTGGACACCAAGTGACTGAAAATGGGCGGTCTGGTCAAATGAGTCCCGATTTCAGATTACGACTGACGTGGATGCCTCTGCCAACAGCACGACATGGCCTGTAGTGCCTCTCCTGTGCTTGCGACCATATCGGTTGGGCCCCAGGTGACTAAAAATGGACGGGCTGGTCAAATGAGTCCCGATTATGGATTACGACCGACGTGGGTGCCTCTGCCAACAGCACTACATAACCTATAATGCCCCTCCTGGTCTCGCAATCATTTTGGTTGGACCCTAAGTGACTGACAATGGGCGGTCTGGTCAAATGAGTCCCAATTTCAGATTACGACTGACCTGGGTGCCTCTGCGAACAGCATGACATCACTTGTAGTGCCTCTCCTGGTCTGGCGATTATATCGGTTGGACCGCAAGCGACTGGAAATGGGTGGGCTGGTCAAATGAGTTCCCATTTCGGATTACGACCGACGTGGGTGCCTCTGCCAACAGCACAACATCGCTTGTAGTGCCTCTCCTGGGCTCGCGAACATACCGGTTAGACCACAAGTGACTGAAATTGGGCAGGCTGGTCAAATGAGTTCCCATTTCGGAATACGACCGACCTGGGTGCCTCTGTCAACAGCACGCCATTACCTATAGTGCCCCTCCTGGTCTTGCGATCATATTTGTTGGACCCCAAGTGACTGACAATGGGCGGACTGGTCAAATGAGTCCCGATTTTATATTACGACCGACGTGGATGCCTCTGCCAACAGCACGACATGGCCTGTAATACCTCTTCTGGGCTCGTGATCATGTCGGTTGGGACCCAAGTGACTGAAAATGGGCTGGATGGTTAAATGAGTCCCGATTTCGGATTACAAGCTACATGGGTGCCTCTGCCAACATCACAACATCACCTATAGTGCTTTTCCTGGTCTCGCGATCATATTAGTTGGACGCCAAGTGACTGAAAATGGGCGGTCCTGTCAAATGAGTCTCGATTTCAGATTACCACCGACCTGGATGCCTCTTCCTACAGCACGACATCACTTGTAGTGCCTCTAGTGGTATGGCGATCATATCGGTTGGACCCCAAGTGACTGAAAATGGGCAGGCTGGTCATATGAGCTCCGATTGAGGATTAGGACCAACATGGGTGCCTCTGCCAACAGCTCAACATTACTTGTAGTGCCTCTCCTGGTCTGGCAATCATAGCGGTTGAACTCCAAGTGGCTGAAAATGGTCGGGCTAGTCAAATGAGTCCCGATTTCAGATTACGACCGACGTGGATGCCTCTTCCAACAGCACGACATCACTAGTAGTGCCTCTCGTGGTCTGGCGATCATATTGGTTGGATCCCAAGTGACTGAAAATGGGTGGGCTTGTCAAATGAGTCCCGATTACGGATTACGACCGACGTGGGTGCCTCTGCCAACAGCATGACATCACCTATAGTGCCCTTCCTGGTCTGGCGATCATATCGGTTGGACCCCAAGTGACTGAAAACGGGCGGGCTGGTCAAATGAGTCCCAATTTCAGATTACGACCGACGTGGGTGCCTCTGCCAACAGCACGACATCGCCTGTAGTGCCTCTCCTGGGCTCATAATCATATCGGTTGGACCCCAAGTGACTGAAAAATCGCGGGCTGGCCAGATGGGACCCGATTTCAGTTGGTGAGTCCTGATGGTAGTGCTCGAGTGTGGCGCAGGCACAACGAAACCATGGACCCAGGTTTTGCAACAAGGCACCATGCAAGCTGGTGAAGGCTCCATAATGGTGTGAGCTATGTTTACATGTAATGGTCTAGCTCCTCTGATCCTACTGAACCGATCATGACTGGAAATGGTTTTTTCGGCTACTAGGAGACCATCCACAGCCACTCATGGACGGTGAAATTTGTATGGATGACAATGCGCCATGTTGCTGAGCCACAGTTGTTCGTTACAGTTTTGAGGAATATTGTGGAGAATTCGAGCTTCCGACATGAATTCTGTCAATAATTTATAAGACATAATCAGGAAGTCAGTTCGTGCACAAAATCTTGCACCAGCAATGCTTTTGCTGTTACGGACAAGAACAGAGATAGCATTTTTTCACTATTTCTACTGGGACCTTCCAACGACTTGTTGAGTCCTTGCTACACCAGGCCGCTGCACTATGCTGGGGGAAAGGAAACGATATTAGGGGGCACCCCACGTTTTTTGTCACCTCAATGCAAAGTTTCTGCTGTATCTGCGATTTTGGTACTTACGACGTGATTGGAGGTTAGTACCGCAGTGGCACAGCGTCTGCTTCCAATGTCGTAAAACCACTGTAGATTTTCACTCCACTGGCACTGATTATAATTCTTATGGTGTGAAAAAGATTGTCGGGTGGCACTTTATCGTATTTCGCTACAGCAGTGTAAAGAGCTTTCTTGGACAGCTTGTCTACATTTTCACTACCGTTTATTCCACTGTGCACTCTGAGCAATAAGATGAAGGTCGTCTTATTTACGCGGAAAAGCTCCTGTTTTGGTTCAATAATGCGGTATACTACGTAATTATTGGCGTGGTAGCATTTTAACAGAATAATTGCAGAACGTGAGTCTGATAAAATTGATTTTTTCTTCTTGCAATTCTCCTGCGTATTTATATCGCTCTAAAATCGCAATGAGTTCTGCAGTGAAAGTGAATGCAACTTCAGAAAGCTTGAATTTGCCTCCTTAATTAGCCTTGCTAACTACAAATCCACTTCCTGCGCTTCTTTTTATTTACACCTATCTGCGTTGATCTATCTTGAGGATGGTCCAGGTGCTAGTTTGCTAACTACGACTTTATCGCTCAGTGTGACTTGCAGTAAAGAAGTTGCGTCTCGATAAGCAGCTTCATGAAGGTGTTAGCGTGGGGCATGCTGAAGCAGCTTATATTTTTGGAAGTGGCGACGTATTTGCGGAATGACGGAGCATCGAAGTAAAATTCTGCTGAAGGGGTGGTTTCTTCTTAATTCAATACCTGCCTGGATAGCACTTCAATATCTGCTATCAAATTTTCATTTGAGAAGTGAAAACGTTTCAGGAGGAATCTGATGATGAAGCATTTGACAGTTATGTATTTCCTGCGTAGTTCTAATATCATTTCATTTACTTCCATCAGCTGTACGTTAGTTGAAGTCGATTTGAATGCCCTGATAGCTTCACGGCAAGACAAAGTTCTTGTAGTCTGTTCTTCTTTGTTGATCTGCAACAGATGCATCTGTAACACATGTAAGGTATTATTAGCGCGCTATGTATGCTAATGAAGATTCTTGAGTGTGCTTCCCAACGAAACCCTGTCACAGCGCGAGGGATACTCCCGGCATCTTGACATTTGTTAATTACATGTTTAATGTGATGTGATCACATTACCACATGATAGGTATAAAGCCCTAAGTATTTGACCACTCTTTAGACCGGGAATATAGAGGCTACTAATCTTATAATTCTTGAGTTAGAATTAACAGTCCAGGTCGCAATAACTTTCCTTTATTAACCTGTTTCGGCTTATCTGAAAGCCATTTTCAGAATTTTTGGTCCTGAAAATAAATCTTGTTTCGTTAACCCTATGTCTCACATAAAGGCACACAGCTGATTTATCAGGCAGTATGTCGGAGCAGTCCTCATTTAGCCATTGACTGTACATTGTCATAGCGTTATCCATCTGACGCTGATACTCAGTGAAACTATCGATACGAGTAGACACATATAAATCATCCGCATAGTGCATGCATCTACTTGGTGGCACTTGCATGAAACAGTGGATGTTGATCTTATGTACCTACTGTTTCATAGTTTCTTGTAATAATCAGGCTTCTATCAGACATCGATCGATATAGCTTGTGAATGAATGACTGCAGATGTCATGGTTCTTCAACTTATTCATCAACAGCAGGATACAAAGACTTTCATAATTGATTGTCATATCTGTATACACTACTAGCAAATATTAATTGACACTGAACATAACTGGTATATCAGTCAGAATGATACTAGCCCGCCCGTTTGGTCGTGCGGTCTAACGCACGGCTTTCCAGGCGGGAAGGAGCACATGGTCTCCGGCACGAATCCGCCCGCCGGATTTGTGTCAAGGTCCAGTGAACTGGCCAGTCTGTGGATGGTTTTTAGGTGGTTTTCCATCTGCCTCGGCGAATGCGGGCTGGTTCCCCTTACTCCGCCTCAGTTACACTATGTCAGCGATTGCTGCGCAGACAATTTCTCCTCGTATGCGTCGTACACCACCATTACTCTACCACACAAACATAGGGGTTACACTCGTCTCGTGTGAGACGTTCCTTGGGGGGTCCACTGGGGGCCAAACCGCACAATAACTCTGGGTTCTGTGTGGGGCGGTGGAGGGCTGAAGTGGACTGCGGTAGTCGTCGTGGGGTTGTGGACCACTGCGGCTGCGGCGGGGACGGAGCCTCTCTGTCGTTTCTAGGTCCCTGGTTAACATACAATGCAGTACAAGAATGATACTACATTCAGTTGTGCCGCAACACTTTCTACAGCCTGTTTGTCCAATGGACAGTGCTTTTCTGTTAAATCCAGCCTCGTCGTCAATTGTTATGTCTCCCTGCCCATCGTCAAATGTGGGGTATCTAGGAAACCTACTTTCTCGGATCCTACACAACATTCAAACGTATCACATTAACGAGTTTTATTAGAAAAAGAAAGTTACAATGCCTAACTTCGTCAGTTACACACATGTGTCGCAAGCAAATGGCGACATGCAAAATAAGCAGTGTTCTTCAGTATAAACAATCCTAAGTCGCTGCAATACAAGTGCCTAATTTTGAAACTCCTATTCAACTGGGTCTTCACCAGTCGGTCACGGCGCTTACATCCTCTCTGAATAGGGGCCGCTGCCGCCTTGTCGTCCTGGAGAGGGGTCGGTCAGAGCGCAATTAGCTGACGTCTTCTCACACCATCTCTTCTCTATCGTTCCCGACTGGCGAGCTGACGCTTGACTTTACGCCGTAACATTTTCGATTCTCAATCTACCTAATTTGTGTTCCATCATTTTCCTATCGTGTGTTAATGAGACCTCGAAATGGATGATGGAACTATATGATGGAGTGCACTCAGGCACCTTTCCCATTTTATTTATTTGTAAGATCCGAGCAGTCTTCAATTAATGGCTGTAGATCTGGTTGGTCCATACTTTATTTGAGGTATTCAATAAATGAATTTATCCCTCCTCTGACGTTGCTGGGGCAATGAACAGTGAATGTTACTCAGTCCTGGCCCCATAGTCTTGCTGTGCGCTATTATTCTAGGTGTTCCCAACAGGGAGAATATTACATTTGGTAGGTGTTCCATCTGACGCTGTACCATGAGCTTGCATTTTCCTGTGCTGATGCGCTTGGGCTCAAGTAGCATAAAATGTTTTCTAAAAGAAAATTAGGTATTTCCTGTAGATTTTCCACTGCTGTACTAATACATCTTGTTCTCAATATTCTTGTTCTCAACATCGTATTCCAAACGATACTCATGGAGCATTGAGTGGGTGTATACGCTGCGTCCTTGCTTGATGTGATTACTGTACAGAAAATTCTCTTCTGCGGCTTGTCACTTGTAGGTTTTGACTGTTTCTCTCCCCTCAGTAGCTGCCATCTCACGTTCTTCATCCCACCAGACCAGGCAGAGGCCTAGAAGGGAGTCTTTTGTGGGACTGAGTTTTCTGCTGCACTTTCAGTATTATGTACTGGGATGGCATAATCCACACTTAGATCCTCACTCTCTTTAAAGTCATTCATCTTCTCCATCCACGTTTCCCTATATTATCACTTCTTCGCTTTTCTTATATTGCATTTGACAGCTCTAATATCTCAAGTGGCAGTATAAAAGGAAGAATTTGTTGTTCAATTGCTTTACACTGTAAAGAATTTGTTACATTTTATTCCTGATGACAAGGAACACAGTTTATAATGTCATAATGTAGGTTTTGTGTATTAGACTCATTGCAGTGAGCGTGTCACACACAAAGGATATGATGTGTTTATCAGTAAAAACAGGAGCAGTGTTGGGTCTACAGTGTGTTTTTTGGAGCTGTATTGCATATAGTAATCTAGCCAATCACATGACTCAAAAATTTACTTTCAAAAACTACTGGATTTGCTGTTGCCTTTAGACACACTGCAGTACAGGGACATAAGTTGTAAATTTGTGTGCTTTTGTATGTGTGTGCGAGAGGAAGAGGAGGGCTGGTTGTGTGGTTCTGTGTATATGTATATGTGTATGTGTGTGCACATGAGTGTGTGTGAGTGTGTGACTTCATGTGGATATGCTGGTTATCGCACAAGCATACTCTTCTCAGCAAGTCTGTATATGTGTATGCCAACAAATATGTTTGTGTATATGGATAAAGAAGTTAAGGTAGAGCAGTTGGTACACTATGTGATCAAAAGTATCCGGACACCTCGCTGAAAATGATTTACAAGTTCGTGGTGCGCTCCATCGGTATTGCTGGAATTCAATATGGTATTGTCTCACCCTTAGTCTTGATGACAGCTTCCACTCTCACAGGCTTTCGTTCAATCAGGGGCTGGAAGGTTTCTTGGGGAATTGGAGCCATTTCTTCACAGAGTGCTGCACTGAGGAGGGGTATCGATGTCGGTTGGTGAGACCTGGCACGAGGCCGGCGTTCAAAAACATCCCAGAGGTGTTCTACAGGATTCGGGTTCGGGTCGGGACTCTGTGCAGGCCAGTCCATTACAGGGATCTTATTGTCGTGTAAGCACTCCGTCACAGGTCGTGCATTATGAACAGGTGCTCGATCATGTTGAGAGATGCAATCGCCATCTCCGAATTGCTCTTCAACAGTGGGAAGCAATAATGTGCTTAAAACATCAGTGCAGGCCAGTGCTGTGATAATGCCACGCGAAACAACAAGGAGTGCAAGCGCCTCCGAATTTTATTGTTGGCACTACACACGCTGGCAGATGATGTTCACGAGGCATTCACCATACTCACACCCTGCCATCAGATCGCCACGTTGTGTACCGTGATTCGCCACTCCACACAACGTATTTCCACTGTTCAATCGTCCAAAGTTAACGTTCCTTAACACCAAGCGGAGCGTCATTTGGCATTTGCCAGCGTGATGTTTGGCTTATGAGCAGCTGCTCGAAATCCAAGTTCTCTCACCTCCCGCCTAACTGTCATAGTACTTGCAGTGGATCCTGATGCAGTTTGGAATTCCTGTGTGATGGTCTGGATAGATGTCTGTCTATTACACATTACGTCTCTTTTCAACAGTCGACGGCCTCTGTCAGTCAACAGACGAGGTAGGCCTGTACGCTTTTGTGCTGTACGTGCCCCTACACGTTTCCACTTCACTATCACATCGGAAACAGAGGACCTAGGGATGTCTAGGAGTGTGGTAATCTTCAGTCCAGACGTATAACACAAGTGACACCCGATCGATCACCTGACCACATTCGAAGTCTGCGAGTTCTGCGGAGTATCCCGTTCTGTTCCCTCACGATGTCTAATGACTGCTGAAATCACTGATACGGAGTACCTAGCAGTAGCTGGCAGCACAATGCACCTAATATGAAAATCGTACGTTTTTAAGGTGTATGGACACTTTTGATCACATAGTGAATATCCGACATAGTGCAATTAAACTGTTTCCCGTTAAACATTAGTTTGCTCTGTTCGATGACGATGTTTCAACAAATTTGCAAATAAATGGACTGCCATGATGGAAAACATTCTTTAAATACTTGAAGATGTGAGTAGTTTGTATGCCACGTTTCTGTGTATTAAAAAGGGAGCTGCTGCACATCAAGGACTATTTTACCTTCATAAGGCGTTTCGGTGGAAGGCAATGACTGCTGAACAACAGCATTCTGAGCTCAAAACACTAAATGTCAGGAATCAATGTGACAAAATATGATGACTAAATGTTGGAGGGATGGAATGTAGGAATTTTTAATCGATGAGGACATTGGGAGTACGGTGTCACTGTACATCTGTACTTTAATAAATGGAGACTGTCCCACTGTTTTGTAACACGGAGAAAACTGCAGATTAGTTAGTGATCGTTGAACAGATCTATTTTTGGGACTGCTCTCATCTCAGGCTCTTCTGCAGTATTCTTAATCAGAAGTATGTACTTGAAGAAATATGTGACAGTTTGTCTTTTTTGCACAGAAGCCTTCCTGAAAAAGAGAAGAACAGCAGGCTGATTCAGGCAGCGAAGGAGGATGCAGTCGACGAGTTGCAGACTCTGCTGGCAGCTGGTGCGGACGTAGGGGCGAGGGACGAGGGCAAGGACAGGTGGACCACCCTCCACTGGGCAGCAACCAGAGGACACGTGAAGGCAGCGAGGTGCCTGGTGGAGGGTGGAGCAGACGTGGACGCCAGGTGCAGCAGCTGGCAGGAGACTCCACTGCACAGGGCTGCAATTAATGGCCACGAGGCTGTGGCGCAGCTACTGCTGGAAGCAGGTGCAGAGGTAGATGCCAGGAACAAAACGCTGAGCACGCCCTTGCTCTTGGCTGCGTATCATGGCCGTGAGGCTGTGGTGAGGCTGCTTCTGGCAGCCACTCCTTACCACAACGCCAGGGATCAGTGGGGGGAAACGCCATTGCACAATGCTGCTCAGAAGGGCCACGAAGGGGTGGTATCGGCACTACTGGAGGCAGGGGCCGATCGGAGCTCCAGGAATAACCAGGGAAAAACCCCACTGGACCTCGCCAGGCAGAAAGACCACCAGCAGCTGGCAGACTTGCTAAGGTGAAGCTAACAGTTCGACAGACATCCTACGAGTAAAACGGAAAGAGCTCCACTACATGACTTTTCTTCATTATTAAAATAAAAAATGTGATAAATTTAAACCTGCGGTCATTCACTGTTTCTATACCCCAACTTCAGGGACAGCGTTTTATCTCTGTACATTTGTATGGCTTTTGCTTCTAGTGAGCCCTCCAAAAGGTGTTTAGTACATCCAACTATTTCAATTTTAAATCATGGTATACACTTTTAATGTGATATAAAATTTTTCAAAACTTATAAAAAATACTGGAAGATTAAACTTATCTCAAATGTGATAACGTTTTCCAAGGTACAATGTGGTCATCGACCTAGGAACAAATATTCTACTGAAATTCAAAAGTCCTGCAGACTATAAAATCTCATCAATACTGTACTTAGTAGTGTACCTGTTACTCTACTACACACCAATAATTAGTAAATGAAATGAAATTAAGAATAATTTTATAATAACGCCATTAAAAATTAAAAACATGTCAACATACGAGCTACTGGCAACTAACAAATTGTTCAATTCTCAAGACTTTTCTTCATTATTAAAATAAAGAATATGATAAATTTAAACCTGTGGTCATTCACTGTTTCTGTACTCCCCTCCACTAGATGTTTAGTAGATCATCTTATTGACAGTTTTAAACGATGGCACACACCTTTGATTTGCTGCAGACTTTTCTGATATCATAAAATATAATGTATGATTAAACTTCAAACAAATGTGAAAACACGTTCCGAGGTACAATATGGTCATCGACTTAGGAACAAATATTCGACTGAAATTCAAAAGTGCTGCAATCGAGAAAATCTCTTCAGTAATGTAATGTACTTGGTAGTCTACCTGTTACTACTGGTCGAGCGGTTCTAGGTGCTTCAGTCCAGAACCACGCGACTGCTAAGGTCGCAGGTTCGAATCCTCCCTTGGGCATGGATGTGCGTGATGTCCTTAGGTTAGTTAGGTTTAAGTAGTTCTAAGTTCTAGGGGACTGATGACCTCAGATGTTAAGTCCCATAGTGCTCAGAGCCATTTGAACCATTATTCTACTACACACCAATAAGTAGTTAATGAAATGAAATTAAGAATAAGTTTTATAATAACACAGTAAAAAATTAAAAACATGTCGAAATACGAGCTACTGGCAACTAATACATTGTTCAATTCGCAGGACAGGTGAAATTGTTAACAGACTAAAGACTGTGTTCATTTGCGAATGCCATGTGTTCCATTCTAGAACACTTTCTCTGCACCACTGACAAGGTATTGCTTAACTGCTGACACATTGTGTAATTAGCTTTAAAAATATTCAGAATTTTATTCACAACAAAACTCTCAAACTGATGAATTTACAGTATACCAGAAATGGGCTCAATATACTACGCAATATTTAAATATGTAGAAGACCAAATGTTTGCAAGTGCTGCATAGTAAATATCTTCATCTCTAAAAACAACAAACCATTAGAAAATGGAGCAAACTGGTTATGACGTTGCGTTTATGGACGATAGTTCTGCCAGTGACTCATGTTTTCCTGGGTACATTCTTCCTCTTGCTATGATTATTCTTGTGTACTCACAAGTAAGGGATGTGTTGTACACACAAGATAATGAGAGATATCTACGAGAACATATTGAAATCTAGTGCTTGAGAAATTTTTATTCTGTTGTCAAGATTGGTTGACATGTCACATGTCATGCATATCACTCCCCTGACACAAGCTGCTACTGGCTGCCACTAGAGGACTCTACATTGTAGCATGTGACATGGCTTGGTGTGTCGTAAGAATCTCAGCATACAGCGGAACCCTCAGAAACTTTTTCACACGTGGACCATCCTCTCCTTCTGCACGACAGAGCTATACCACATAAGAACGCTGCACTATCTGATACTTCGACCATCCTCCATACATTTCTGACTTGGCCCCATCCTGCTTTCAGGTGTACCCAAAACTTAAAGAACTCCTTCGAGGAGTTCACTTTCACATTGATATTGATATTGATGGAAAGCTGCAGGTTGTGGCTTCTTCAGCAAACATTCTGCAGTGACAGTATCGAAGTACGGGTCTCTCGTTGTCAGAAATTCGTGTGTCGCCAGGATGACTATATTGCGAAATAAATATGCATGCATGAAGAGTAAAGATGTACAATGGTAATAAAATTTGCTTTATTTAAAAGCTATAAGAGTTTTCGAATAAAAAAAGGAGGTGTTACTTTTCATCACATACACGTAAAAACTAATCCACGAAGATACAAGCTTCCTTTTGTGAAAACAATAAAAAATCTGAAATCCTCTATTACAAAAAAACATCAGTTATTCCAGAATCTGATAACAGAGAGTTAGTTGATAGGATCGTGGTTTGAGCCAAGTGAAACTATTGCAGATTTCACCCTACCCGGACAACAGCCACATACTGCTCTATAGGTTGAATGCGTTTTCATGTCGGACCCATCACTGAAATGACTTCTGTGTCTCCTGTGCAGTAACTTGTGTCTGTACTTACAGAGTGACACCGTTAGCAATAGTCATACAACATTAGTTATGAACCCAAACTGAATTATTCATGTGTCTGCAATACAAATGATTTGATAGCTATTGTATTTCGTTACAGCGTGGTGTCAGTTGCAATATTCAAGTTATCTGCTTATCTGAACCCGCGATATTAGTTTTATCACCACTCACACTCCACAGAATACTGCTGCGGATTTTCCCTTCTCCCACATTTCCCTTCTGTGCATCTTCAGTGGACTCTTCAGTGCATTTCCCCAGGCCGGAGTGATGCAACCCAGCGCTTAGAAACTCTGCCGACAGCGCCCACACTGAACAAGCTGGCAGTCTGCTGAACTACAGCTCTCAAGAACTGTAAAAAATGAATGATGAATTAGTGAAGGTAATCCAGCCAGAAATCTTAACACTTTGCACGAGTGCTATTCCTTTTTGAAGGGGTAAACACCAGTGATACCAAACATATTTTCAAATATTAAGATACAAAGGAAAGAATTACATTAGCTGTCGGTGAGCATTGGTTGAATCAATGAGAGAAGTTGAAATTTTTTGCACGATTAGGATATGAACCCGAGTCTTCTGCTTATTAGGCAGATGTCCTGACCACTGCACCATCCATACAGTGTCCTAATTCACGTCCTGTCAGATTTAAATTCTTAACATATACCACACACTACTGTTGTAGTGCCTCTTGCCCATTATCCTCATTATTTGCGGCATTTCGCCCATTCCCATAAGAGTTCGAACGTGGTGTGCACCTGCATTAAAGTGATCATTGGACATCCTCACCTTAATTATATACGTGACGTGTGTTTTTGATGGTAATGAGGATAAGAGGCAAGGGGCACTACATCAGTAGTGTGTGGATAAGTTGAGAAACTTGGTCTGACAGGAAGCATGCTAAGGTAGTCTCTGCAGTTGTCAAGAGCACTGTGTCTAGATGGTGCAGTGTTCAGCACATCTGCCTAGTAAGCAGGAGACACGAGTTCGAATCCAGGTCTAGCATATATTTTCATCTTTACCCACTGAATGATGTGTCAAACGAACACTGGACCTGACTAAATCATAGTGGTTGCAGAATAAAAAATGGTTGTCCATTTGGAAACACCAGAAAGATCAGACATCACATAGATATTTTCAAATATGGCAGCATAGATAAAAATAAATTAGCAGTTTAGCAGACTAAATAATAAAACATTATGATTAGCAGTCTCAGCTGTCGCTGACTTCCATGTAACAGCTACAGTCTATGTTATGAGCTATGATCTAATGGTGATGTAATGTAATACTGTTTGGACTGACTGTCAAAAACCAAGTGAACCTCTATTGATTATGCACTAAGCATCTATTTTGTTAGCAGAAAAACGGCTAGAGTACTTACTTACCAGATGGAGCAGTACAGCCAATAATGAATGACAGCATGTACAAAAAAATAAATATCTTCTTAATGTTGCCATGTCTTCTTTTCGTCATCAAACTGCAACCATCCAAAGAACTGAAGTTTCAGTTCAGGATGAAGACGTATTATTAACTACAGACAAAGAGAGCAACATATACTACACACATGTCGTAAAAATATGGCACACATCAGGCAGCATTCTACAATAGACTTGAGAAATAAAAACATAACAGTACAGGAAATAAAGCTCTTTATTTGGCTCATAAATCAAGTAATTAAGTCTAGTTACATTGTCGTTACTTTAATTAAATGAATTGTTGATATTCTTATTAATGGAAATTATACAGTTTCAAAAAGTTTCAGCAAAAGGGGCAGTGGAGTAGTTGTTTTGAGTATTTATAACAGTTGGGCCATTCCATACCGATGCCAACTACAGCAGTTTTAGATAAGGAGCCTTTCGTACATCAGTACCTCGATACAGCTGCACCACTAATGTGCCTCACTGAGGGAGTCTTCAGCTGCAGACTCAAACCACGATGAACAGGTTTCATTTGAAAAATGATTTCAAAATTGAATATACAAAATCTGAGTCATCTACACTCCTGGAAATGGAAAAAAGAACACATTGACACCGGTGTGTCAGACCCACCATACTTGCTCCGGACACTGCGAGAGGGCTGTACAAGCAATGATCACACGCACGGCACAGCGGACACACCAGGAACCACGGTGTTGGCCGTCGAATGGCGCTAGCTGCGCAGCATTTGTGCACCGCCGCCGTCAGTGTCAGCCAGTTTGCCGTGGCATACGGAGCTCCATCGCAGTCTTTAACACTGGTAGCATGCCGCGACAGCGTGGACGTGAACCGTATGTGCAGTTGACGGACTTTGAGCGAGGGCGTATAGTGGGCATGCGGGAGGTCGGGTGGACGTACCGCCGAATTGCTCAACACGTGGGGCGTGAGGTCTCCACAGTACATCGATGTTGTCGCCAGTGGTCGGCGGCAGGTGCACGTGCCCGTCGACCTGGGACCGGACCGCAGCGACGCACGGATGCACGCCAAGACCGTAGGATCCTACGCAGTGCCGTAGGGGACCGCACCGCCACTTCCCAGCAAATTAGGGACACTGTTGCTCCTGGGGTATCGGCGAGGACCATTCGCAACCGTCTCGATGAAGCTGGGCTACGGTCCCGCACACCGTTAGGCCGTCTTCCGCTCACGCCCCAACATCGTGCAGCCCGCCTCCAGTGGTGTCGCGACAGGCGTGAATGGAGGGACGAATGGAGACGTGTCGTCTTCAGCGACGAGAGTCGCTTCTGCCTTGGTGCCAATGATGGTCGTATGCGTGTTTGGCGCCGTGCAGGTGAGCGCCACAATCAGGACTGCATACGACCGAGGCACACAGGGCCAACACCCGGCATCATGGTGTGTGCATGCTCTGTTGCCTGTGTCTATGTGCCTGTGGTTCTGTCAGTGTGATCATGTGATGTATCTGACCCCAGGAATGTGTCAATAAAGTTTCCCCTTCCTGGGACAATGAATTCACGGTGTTCTTATTTCAATTTCCAGGAGTGTATATTAAAACAAAATAAGGTTGATCTGTCGCTAGGACAGCAAAGGTAAATTAAGAGTGCATTAATTATTATCTCCAAAAAAAGGCCTCATCACTGCCGACCAACATGAGTTTCAAAAACATCGATCTAGCAAAATGCACGTTGCGCTCTTTTCAGATTTCACCCTGAAAGAATTGGCTCAACGAACACAAGTGCATGCAGAGTTTCTTGTCCTCCAAGAAGCATTTGAATCACAATTAGATCTAGGTTATTAGCTAAAGTACGATCTTACAGGGTACCAAATGAAATTTGGGATTTGAGTGTGGATTATTTTGTATGGGAGAGGGGGGGGCACAGCATATTACCTTGGAAGTGGTGTGATTAAAAGAAGTAGAGGTAATTTCTACTGTGCCACAGGGAAGTATGTTTATGTTTGATGTTAATGACTTGGCATGACAAACTACATAATTTCATTTTTTGCAGCTGATGCAGTTATACAGTTATGACGTGTTCTGTGACACAAAAACTTTACATATATTCACACATTTTAAGAGTTAAGGGTTATGCAAAAATTGTCAGTTAACCTTAACTGATTAGAAATGTAAATGTGTTCATCAAAAAATGCAAAACATAGTATCCTTTGATGTCCATATCAGTGACTTAAAACTGGAATCTTGCAACTCATACAGATACCTGGCGGTAGCAGTTTGTAGGGAAACGAGCATAATGATGGCGTGTGCTTAGTCGAACATAAAGCAGGGGGCAGACCTTGGTTCATTGGGACCACACTGGGAAAACGCAGTCAGTCAACGAAGGAGATTGCTTACAAGTAACTTGTATGGCAGCATGAATGATCACAGATTGGTCTGATCTGTGGTAAAGCATCACAGAAATACTCAAAAATAGGAAGTGGAAGACGTATTAACATAGACGACCCCGACCCTGTAGAAGCTGGTGTTACTTTAGGGGCATAGGAAAACTCCAGGGAAGCATACTTGTATGCTGCAGAGTCGCACTAATATATAAAGATGGTGGCTATTGTTGCTCAGTGAACTCTTCACTTTTCCAGAATCGCTAAATATTATTACTAGTTTTCTAAGTGATTTTAGTGAGTTCTCAAAGATTGTTGTAGATCAGAATGTATAATTTCCATGTATGATCAATAATTTCTGCTCTCATTTCCACAATATGTAACAGTGCAATGTAAAAGTTAATCAGTAGTCATTTAATGAAAGTTATGCGCTAGCTAGAGGCACTTTGCTTCACAGAAAACATTTATTTAAGATCAGTTACAATAATAGAAATATCAACAATAGCATTATGGGAGGCTGCCCGAAGCTATTTAGTACGCGAACTGAGACCCAAACAATCAGTAGTGAAGTGCATGTGCTTGGTGAAATTTGCTTTACTGATTTCACTATTAGGTTTCTTTCGTGTTGCTAACTGTGATTTTTAATCTGAGCTCGAGATTGTTATTATGCCGTTCCCGCCTAACTCTCTTGCATTAATTATTCCGTAAATACTTTTCCGTATTGCTTTACAACTAAACGATATTGTTCGTTCACATCGTGAGCTGGCGAACGTGTTCTACAAGCATCGCAATTTAAACTAAGAAAATATAATTAACTTCATTATCTGAAATTTTACTGAATACTTTGCAGTTTTTATCATTTCTCAAAAGTCTTTTTATCTTTGTTGCGTAAAAGTAGTCGTCCAATAACGATTCGGTTATAATTGATTATACTTTTTTAAATTTACTTTGTTCTTCAGGACCGATGTTTATTACCCAGAAAATAGTTCAGTTTTCCGGAAGTATACGTTCGTTATAACAGTACAGTCAAACATCTCACTTTTAGATTCCTCACAGCATCTGTTAGCATATCCATCGCTATCTTCTAGTGGACACACTGAGTGGCATGCTAATTTGTTCCATAGTACACCAAATTTGTCCGCTGTAAGACAGCCTAGAAGTAAAGTTCTATGTCTCCAAATGCAAACTATCGTTTGTCAATTAAAGTTGATTTCAGCCTCTTACATCATTGACAAAAATTATTTTTGCAGTGGATTATTGATATTTATCTAAGTATTGTGGAGAAATATCAAATATTCGAACACACCTTAAACTATATGAATAAGTTGCATAAGATATAATGCATGGACCACACGGTGCATTTAATCAAAATTCTGTGTATATGAGAGATGGTAAATGTACAAAAAAGAATTCTTACAGATTTCTGTCAAATTACACAACAATCGGTTGATGGATATCCATTGTACAGAAGATGTAAAAATGGTATTAGCGCTAATGTTCAAGACCAAACACTTGACGATCGTTACGTTGTACTATACAATCCATATTTACTTCCTAAAGTTCATTGACATGTAAAAGTTGAAGTTTGCACTACAGTTAAAAATGTTAAATACATTTATTAATATATGTATAAAGGAAATGGTAGTGCAACAACAGGAGTAGACAATGAAAGAACACATGGAAATGAAGTGCAGATTGCTGAAGTGAGAAATTATGTGAATAGCCATTGTGTCGGATCAGTTGAAGTGGTATGGCGTATTTATGAATTTCTAATGCCTTTTCAGTCGCAAGATATCATTAGGGTTTTCATTCATTTACTGCATAGACAAAATGTTTGCTCCAGAGTAGGACAAGAATGGGATGTAGTTTGAAACGTTATAATGACATTCCCATGCACTGTGTCTGAGTGGATACTAAAAAAAGTGGAAGAAAAGTACGAGGTGCTGATAAAGCTATTACCCTCATGTATGTAGTGTCTTCAGGACATGAGCAACTTTTTCATTTACGTTTGCTGTTATTCCATATTAATGGTCCTAAATCATTTGAATATGTTAGAACTTATAATGGAATCGTTTAAAAGATGTTTACTGAAGCACGTCACCCTTACAGTATTGCTTAAAATGACAATGAATAGCATGGTGACAATATTATTGAAATGCCACAGCCAAGAGTCGGTGATCAAAACGATATGATTAGAAGCAAAGGAATTAAATTCGCAAAATCAAATGCATTATTTATTTTGTGTAATTTGTGCATTGAAGATAAAAACAGATGCTCCGGCATTGTGGCTTTGCTTTAGAATATTTCTGGTCAAATATTTCTTAAACGAATACAATGTAAAAGTTTCTTGCAGAAAAACACTATTAGAAATTGACGATATTTTGAACAGGCATAATCTGACATGTCATTTACTTGGATTACCTGTTCCAACGTTAATGCCAGAATTTCCTGAAGTACATATTTTAGATCTAATCCATAAAGAGTTACAATTAACGCAGTGTGAGGGTACTCAACTCATGAATAACACAGTCAATTACTGGACACTCTTCACATTTTTCTGTTTTGCACAGTTCAAAATGCATTATGTTTAACTCATGCAGGTTGTGGTAAGACATTCACCCAAACAGCAATGATTCACAAATTCAATCTTCTGGATCTTGGCTGCACTACAACAGCTTTTAGTCGCAAAGTTTCTACTCTTCCAACTGAAGGTAGAATCTTACATAATGCATTTAAATTGTTCATTCCAGTTTGCACAATGTAACATCAAACAGTAGCTATGGTCAATACATTAACTCATTAATTCTTACTGATCAAATTTCCATGTGCCCACCTCAAATACTCAAAACCATAGACAGATTAGAGATCTGTGTGCAGATGAGTGTAATAAACATAAAACTTTTGGAGGAAAAATTGTTGTTTTGTGCAGAGATTTTCGACCAATTTTACCAGTTGTGCTACATGGATCACATTCAACTTAACGTGAGAACTGCATTACAACGTGGGATCAGTTACTAAATTTTGTCGTGATACTTTATGTGGCAATGCCCTCACATTTTGAGTTAGAGTTTATGAATTCTTTGAAATGAAATTTCCGAAGTCTGGTGATAATATTACAACATTATTGAAATGCCACAGCCATTACTTAGCGATAAAAATAGCATCGATGATATTAGGGGCAATATTTCAGAAAACACTTTCACTGAATTTGACATTCCAGCACCAAAAAATGAGGACTGTGTCTTAATAAATAACGATATACTCATTGCTATGCCAGGTGAAATAAAGACTTATCACAGCTATAATAGATTAAATTTTGATAAATAGTATCCAGTAGAGATTCTCTGTCTGTAAATGGTTTACTACCACACAAATTACAGTTAAAAAATTACCTTCATTGTTTCTCTTATTAGAAACATAAATAAAAAAGATCGATTAGTTAATGGAATCAGAACGTGTGTCTAATGTTTTTGTAATAAAGCTTCTGATTGCCAAGTGTTAACTGGAAACATAAAAAATAAGTGAATTTTGAATCCACAGTTACATAGGATTTATCTTGGTACTATTTTACCTTTTCAGTTTCAAGTACACAATTCCCAATTATTCGAGCATTTACTATTACCATTGATGAATGACAAGGATGAATATTCGAAAAAGTTGAGATTTTATTAACACAGTCAGCTTTCACGCATATTCAGTTATATGTTGCAAAACATATAGTTTGCCGTCGATGGTTTGAAATGTAATATTTTTGAACATGGCGAGCGAGGACATTTAGCGTATTATGTAACAATACTCACTAAAAATATCGTCTATACTGAGGTTTTGCAGTATTAAATTTTAGAATAAGAGTTGTTCTCTTCACTTCCATCTCATTCTCTCATGCTACCCATTCATCCTTCCTTACTTATTTACTCATAGCGTTCAGGAGAGAAGGGCGACCAGTAGAGCCTCTCAGCTAGTGCTTAACGTCGTCACCATACTTATGGAATACTTCATAAAGTGGGCCATGGAGATCTCCAGGAGGGGGCGAAGGGGAGGGGGGGGGGAGGGGAAAGAGAGAGAATCACAGCTGTAGTGAGTGCTGGACTCCAGCAACTGGAGAGGCCGTGAAGTGCAAGAGAGACAATTGACAAGAAACATGTGGAGAGTGATGGGGGGGGGGGGGGGCAAGGGGAGTGGGGTCGCAACAGGGCTGTACAATGTGGAGCAGTGGCTCCTATGGTGCAAGACATCGCTTGATTTAATTTAAACGTAAACATATGTGTGAGTGAAGCTAAATGTTATTATCGTTACTTAAAGAAAAGTCTTATCTTGTCAATAACCTTCAAATCATGTGATACATAGGTCTCCTATATGAATTAGTGAATATACTCGTGGCATTTTTGTTGCCCTATGCACGCAGTCACTTTCAGAAGTCAAATTAATAATCAAATTAAGCACTTAAATAATACTGAATTTTTGTTATATTGTGGCGGTACCAGCAATTACAAGTTTCATTAAACCATTAGTAACTACAACTTTCTGGAGAACTAGTTGATGCATTTTACACAAAAAATGACAAACACAAATCAGTTAAGAAGTGGTGACTGACAGGAAAAGCATACATTTGCGTGGAAGCTACACAAATTCTCCTCACATGAATGCGCTGAGGCCAAACTGTATTTAAATGGAATCAGCTACCATCATCCACACCACAAACTATTGTTCACCTGAGAACAGGGAGCTGTAAATATCATTTAACAACCACATGCCAGTGCATCAGTACTTTACCCTCTAATCGTGATTCAGGCGACAGTACGAAACAGCGCTGTGGGCGAGGAGCAGTTGCTACAGCAGCTGTAATGTCCTAATGCATCCAAGAAAGTATGCAAACCATGGTATCTTCCGTTCTGATTATCGTAGCGTGGGAAAATTCCATATCAGAGCCTTGAAATCGTGGCAGATATCACTGTGAGCCGCACCTGTTTGCTGTTCTGACCAAACTGATTTGACTCTCACGGTCGATGGTGCATGCTGGAATTGTCTAGCGTCAGATGGCTGATTCTGAACGAGTACGTTCATCCTGGTGACACACAATACGCCCAAGATGATATGCATTTCCACAGTCGGTACAGTTGGAAACTGCCACAACTCTTAGTCTGCCACAAGGTGCAGGCCACAAGTCTCACCCACTATGGAAAGAAATGAGGTTCTGGTCCTCCCCTGGAGGAGAAGACGAAGTTTCCTGAAGAATCACAACCACCTTCCATCATGCCTTGGTATGGAAGTCGAATTAGCAAAAAATAAACCTTCCCCATATTGCAGAAATCAAACTCACTTCCACTTATTGAATGTCCCCTTTTCAATGTTCTGTTGGCCTGGTAGCCAATCCAGACGCTGGAGGAGGAAGCCGCTGCTTTCCATATTCTGAGAAGAGCCAATCATTGACTCCAAATGTCTCACGTCTGAAAAAGAAGGTTTTAGAATAGGCAGGCGTTGTTCTCACGATAAGCATGGCCTTGATTTGGCAAAAACCATCTACCTAGATGGGATCAGAGACTCTCATTTATGGAGTGATATAATCTTTCCAGCCCAACCATTTGCAGTTCCTCAGACAGACAGGCCGTCAAATATTTTTTTTCCCCCTCCTGGTCACTGCGTAGCGTCAGGAGTGTGTGTGTTGGGGGGGGGGGGGGGGGGGTTAAAGTCCTACCTCAACTAGACATGTACGCCAGCTGTTTTGTCCGTATCATCCCAGCTTCTAACATGAAAGTGCAAAGAGTTTTATGACCTTCCGACTGTTTGCAAAAGAGCTCAATTTACAACAGTCTCTCTTAAATGGCTTCCTCCACCCACTCTCACCCTTTGGCCATCTTCTGCGACAGAGTGGCACTGGACTATCCTGCCAAGAATGCAGAAACTTGTAGAAGGGCTGACTGGAAGACTTAAATGTCAAATAATTTCCTAGAATGGAAGAGAATTGAGACACGTTGCTCGTGTGATTTTGGGCATCCCATAATTTTTTCGAGTGCTGATGATAACTGCACTGTTCGTCTGTCCTATCATGAGGGAGGTATAGATTCAGCACATCGATTGACATAACGGTAATGTTTTCCTTTTTACATTGCAAATTATGTGCACTATAGATACTGCGATTCATTCCACAGCCACAGCTGTTAAGAGGAGACATTTCCAGCACATTTCTCGGTGTTAGACTGTGGCAGCAATCCTAATGTTTAATTGTAGTTGCACCAGTAAATGTGTGCCTGGTTCCCAATATTCTTGTGAATCGGGAGATGGCCATAGAAAGAACAGAAACAAGCAAGCAAGCAGATCGGGGCCGGAAACAACACCTTAGCGGATGCCTTTGTTGTTACCTGGGTCTTGCCCATCCTTTGTACACCAGTTGAGAGGGTCTGACAAAGCTTCCGGCTTACAACAATTTGGCTCGCGACTCCCCCTGGATGGATGAATAGTGAACTAATACCCAGTATGCGTTTGTGAAGATTCAATACGACGAGTGTTTGCACTTGGAGTATTGATAGTGTTCAAACTCCTATCACTCAGGTCCGCCTGGGGTGGGGGGTTGATCCACAACCAGGCAGCCTCTCTCTGGCTGAGACGCAATTGCGCAGCTGTGACCATGGGTCGCGTTTACAGCTGCAGTTTCCTTCGTCAGTGCTGCACTGTGGCACATTGAGTACGTGAGATTTATTTGACGGTCTGTAGACCTCTTTTGCGGGTTTTAACTGTCAATGCAATACAGCGATCTGTGCAAAACAGTTTTGCTGCTGAAAGTCTCATCTCCAGAAAAAAAATGGCGGACTGTTCTCCCACACTGGCAGCAGCAGCAGTTTGATCAGTAAATTCAGTAAGAACCAATCAGAATTCTCCATTCATTCACAAGACATCCTTTGCACTGGGACATAGAAGCCTCTACAGACTGGTTTGAACAAGATGGAGGCAAGGTATCTACTGTATGTTGGTGTGCTCTCAGTGAATCACTCTCTTTATCTGGCCTGTAGGCAAGCAGTAGATCTCACTCGCATAGAGAAGCCTATCAGGTTAGTTCATGTGAGGAATTTTACCGGACACGTTTCAGTACTAGTGTGTAGGAAAGTTTCAGTACCACAGATATTGGTGCAGTCGCAAGCAGATGGCGTTCGCCTGTCGTTCTCATATACAATTGCAACTCACGGTGACATCGCCGCCCCGCAAAGTACGGACGTAAATGCATTTACTTTCATTATGCTGTAGCTGTATTCGAAGCTGTCAGGTTGAGAGTCGATTTGGGTATCTTCCTCACTAATATCAGTGTTATCCATATTGTGAAATTACTGTCAGATTCCACTGTTCAACATTTTATCAGGGCGAATATTTTTATAAAATCAATTTACCAATCCAAACTCGTTATTGCAGAAATTGGGTAATAATAAACGAAACACACACACACTATTCTGTCCTGTGCTAGCTTCTTCATTTCCAAGTAACTATTGCACACTTAATCCTTCTGAACTTGCTTAGTGTATTCATTTCTTGGCCTTCCTCTACGATTTTTATCCTCCACGCTGGCCTCCAATACTAAACTCATCATCAGTTATCTGCTATATTAGCAGGTCCTTTGCCTCTCCATTTTCTGCGATCCACTGCTTCCTTCTTAAGGCTGCTGTATGTTGTACCGTCCATCATGTCATCCAGTATCTGGAATCTCTTCCTTCCTCGCTTCCTTTTCCCTTCTACATAACCTTCTAAAACTGTTTTTATCAGTCTGTCATTCTTTCTTAATATATACCCAATCCAATTTCTTTTTCTTCTCTTTATTACATCTAGTAACTGCCTTTTCTCTCCCACTCTTCTCAGTACCTCTTCATTTTTTACTCTGTCCATCCAACTTATTCCTTCCATCTTCCGCCATGTCCAGATCTCAAAAGCCTCCAGCCTTTCTCTGTCTTTTTTCCTCATAGTCCATGTTTCAGCGCCGTATAGAAGAACACTCCATACAAGACATTTTATGAGTCTCTTTCTGAGTTCTCTGTCCATACCGCTGCAGAAGATTCTCCTTTTCTTATAAAACGCCTCTTTTGCCATTGCTATCCTTGTTTTAATTTCTGTGGTGCACTTCCAGTCGGTGTCTATCCTGCTTCCAAGATACTTAAAATTTTGCACCTGTTCTAGTTTTTCTCCATTCAGCACAATTTTTAGTTCCTTATTTCCTCCTATTGCCAATACTTTTGTTTTATTTGTGTTAATTTTCATTCCATATTTTTTTTTCCGTTAGTTGCAATGGTGTCCACCAAATCCTGTAATTCTTTTTCCCCTGTGGCTAGAAGGACCATGTCATCAGCAAATCTCAAGCACCCTACTCTTCTTCCTCCAATTTCTACTCCTTTGTCATCTAATGAGCATTGGTCAATCATATTTTCCAAGTACAGGTTGAAAAGAGTAGGTGATAAACAGCATCCTTGTCTTACTCCTTTCCCTAGTCTGATCCAGTTTGTACTTTCTCCTCTCACTTTAACTGAAACTTTTTGATTAAGGTACAATGAGTTTATAAGTCTTCTGGTTTTCCAGTCCACTCTCTTTTCCCTCATAATAGTCGCCAGCTTGTCCCAAACCACATTGTCAAATGCCTTTTCTAAATCGATGAAGCACATATATAGGTATCTTCCTTTTTCAATAAACCTTTCTCCTAAGATTCGTAGGAGCCCTATTGCATCTCTGGTGCCCGTATTCCGTCTAAAGCCAAACTGCTCCTCGCCGAGATTCTCCTCTATTACTTTTTCAAGTCTTTTATTAATTATTCTTAACATCACTTTGGCTGCATGTGAAATGAGGCTGATTGTCCTGTGCTCGCTGCATTTCTTGGTTCCTTGTGGTTCAAGCATTTTAGTATTTCTCCCGGTATTGTATCTGTACCTACTGCTTTGCCATTTTTCATTGCAGCAATAGCAGACTTTACTTCTTCCATTATGATGGTCGGTCCTTTCTCTTCATCACTTACACTGTTGTGTGATTCAAGTTCCAGAGTTTCTGGTTTGCTATTTGTGTCATATAGCTCTTTTATATATTCTTCCCATCTCTGGAGGACATCGTCACGATCTTTATACACTACCTCTTCGTCTTTACTCAAAATTTCCATAGTAGCACTTCCTGCTCTGTTTTGTTCCCATGTCATAGTCTTTACTCTGTTGTATAGTAAGTCGTATCTTCCTTTCCTGTCCAGTTCTTCAATTTCATCACATTCCTCTTTTAGCCATTTTTTCCTAGCCTGCTCTGTTTCTCTTCGCAGTTCGTTATTTAACCTTCGGTATATCTTTCTTGCATCTTCAGTGTTCTTGTTTTTCAATTTTCTTCTCTCCTCCATCTTGGAAATCATTTCTTGTGTGACCCATGGTTTTTTTGACCTTTTCCCTTTTACATATCCTATATTTTGCTGTCCTGCTTTAATGATTCCTTCTTTCAGCATATTCCAGTACTCGTTGGCATTATCAGGTGCTTCTTTGTCTCGTAATGTGTTTAGAAAGTCCCGAGACAGCATTTCTGTAATTTGTTCTTTGTTGGACCTTATCTTCTCTAGATCCCATTTCTTCACCATTGTCGCCTTTTTCAGTTTTTTCATTCTTATTTCTATTTCTGCCATAAGTAAGTTGTGGTCACTATTAATATCTGCACCTGGTAATGTGTGCACCTTCTTGATTCCATTCCTGTATCTTTCTTCTACTAGTATAAAATCGATTTGGTTTCTATATTTATCCCCTGGTGATTTCCAAGTGTAGAGCCTCCTCTTATGGTTCTTGAACCATGTGTTTGCCACTATCAGCTGCCTTTCCCTGCAGAAGTCAATTAACCATTCACCTCTGTCATTTCTCTTTCCAAGACCATGACTGCCTACTATGTTTCCCTCTTTCCCTTCTCCCACAATGGCGTTCCAGTCTTCCATTACTATTTTGCAGCATTTTTTATTTTCATCCATTATTCTCTCTATTACATTGTACGTTTCCTCTACAATTTGGTCATCATGTTCTGAAGTTGGCATATACACCTGGACAATCAGTAAATCTTTTTGTGCTCCTTTCAGCCTTACACCAATAACCTGGTCATTTGCATAGTCTACATATTCCACACATTTAGCCAATTCCTTTGTCATAATCATTCCTACTCCATTAATTCCTTTTACTTCTCCTCCTGAGTAGTAGAATACATATTCATCTGACTGCAACTCTCCATGTCCATTCCATCTTACTTCAGCAACTCCTACGAGGTCCATATGATTCTTTTCCATCTCTCTTTTAAGGTTTTCTAGTTTTCCTGCTTGTAGCAGAGTTCTGACATTCCAGGTACCAATTCTCGTTTTGATTTTTTGCCTCCTTTCAAGTTGTCCCCCCCGGAGATCCGAATGGGGGACTATTTTACCTCTGGACACTGATTTAACATGAGAGGAAGGCATTTTTTTGTGCATAAAATGGAGACTGCATTATGCAGGGAAGATAATCTGCGGTGGTATTCCGTTGCCTTCCGCAGTTCTGGAGGCCGCCCCTAACATGGGATACAGACGCCTTTTGCAGCCGCCCGCTCCGGGTCAGACGCTGCATGAGAAGTATAGGTTGGAAAATGAAAGACCCCTAGCCCTCGAAACCTAATAGCGTCAGGGTCGGAAAAGAACAAGAGCTGGCCGAGGGTGGCCAGATAGGAAAGATAAGAGTGAGAAGCGTGGCATAAGTAAGTGGAAGCAATGCCAGGACTCAGCTCGGGGCCCCGTGGTCGCCAGTCACGTATCACTAGGTGTGACTCCCTGAGGTGAATACTAAACATGTCCTGAGGCATTAAGGGATTAATACTAAACTGATGATCCCTTAATGCCTCAGGACATGTCCTACCAACCGATACCTTCCTTTAGACAAGTCGTTCCGCGAATTTCTCTTCTTGATTCTATTCAGCACCTCCTCCATTAGTTACGTGATCTAACCATCTAATCTTCAGCATTCTTCTGTAGCACTACATTTCAAAAGCTTCTATTCTCTTCTTGTCCAAACTATTTACCGTCCATGTTTCACTTCCATACATGGCTACACTCCATACAAATACTTTCAGAAATGACTTCCTGACACTTAAATCTATACTCAATGTTATCAAATTTCTCTTCTTCAGAAACGCTTTTCTTGCCATTGCCAGTCTACATTTTATATTCTCCCTAGTTCGACCATCATTAGTTATTTTGCTCCCCAAATAGCAAAACTTATCTACTACTTTAAGTGTCTTATTTACTAATCTAATTCCCTCAGCATCACCTGATTTAATTCGACTATATTCCATTATCCTCGCTTTGCTATTGTTGATGTTCATCTTACAGCCTCCTTTCAAGACACTGTCCACTTCGTTCAACTGCTCTTTCATGCCCTTTGCTGTCTCTGACTGAATTACAATGTCATTGGCAAATCTCAAAGTTTTTGTTTCTTCTCCATGGCTTTTAATTCCTACTCTAAATTTTTGTTTTGTTTCCTTTACCACTTTCTCAATATATAGATTGAATAACATCAGCCATGTTTAAAATCTTGACATCATGGAAGGCCACAAACCTATCTCATTCTTTCCTTTCCCAACCATGACTTCCCTTTCATGCCCCTCGACTCTTATAACTGCCATCTGGTTTCTGTACAAATTGTAAATAGTCTTTCGCTCCCTGTATTTTACCCGTGCCACCTTCAGGATTTGAAAGAGAGTATTTCAGTCAACATTGTCAAAAGCTTTCTCTAAGTCTACAAATGCTAGAAACGTAGGTTTGCCTTTCCTTAATCTATCTTCTAAGATAAGTTGTCGGGTCAGTATTGCCTCACGTGTTCCAACATTTCTACGGAATCCAAACTGATCTTCCCTAAGGTCCGCTTCTACCAGTTTTTCCATCTGTCTGAAAAGAATTCGTGTCAGTATTGTGCAGCCGTGACTTATTAAACTGATTGTTCCTTAATTTCACATCTGTCAACACCTACTTTCTTTGGGATTGGAATTATCATAGTCTTCTTCAACTTTGATGGTACTGCGCCTGTCTCATACATCTTGCTCACCAAATGGTAGAGTTTTGCTAGAGCTGACTCTCCCAAGGCTATCAGTGGTTCTGATTGAATATTGTCTACTCCTGGGCCTGTGTTTCCACTTAGGTATTTCAGTATTCTGTCAAATTAGTCACTCAGTATTATATCTCCCATTTCATCTTCATCTACGTTCTATTCCATTTCCATTATATTGCCCTCAAGTACACTGCCCTTGTATAGACCCTCTATATATCCCTTCCACCTTTCTGCCTGCCCTTCTTTGCTTAGAACTGGGTTTCCATCTGAGCTCTTGGTATTCATACAAGTGGTTCTCTTTTCTCCAAAGGTCTCTTCAATTTTCCTGTAGGCAGTATCTATCTTACCGCTAGTGAGATAAGCCTCTACATCCTTACATTTGTCCTCTAGCCATGTCTACTTAGCCATTTTGCACTTCCTGTCGATCTCATTTTTGAGACGTTTTTATTGCTTTTTGCCTGCTTCATTTACTGCATTTTTATATTTTCTCCTTTCATAAATTAAATTCAATATCTTTTCTGTTACCCACATATTTCTACTAGCCCGCGTCTTTTTACCTACTTGATCCTCTGCTGTCTCCACTATTTCACCCCTCAAAGCTGCCAATTATTCTTCTACTGTATTTCTTTCCCTTTTCTTGTCAATAGTTCCCTAATGCTCTCTCTGAAACTCTCTACAACCTCTGGTTATTTCATTTTATCCAGGTCCCATTTCCGTATATTCCCGCCTTTTTGTAGTTTCTTCATTTTCAATCTACAGCTCATAACCAATGGATTGTTGTCAGAATCCACATCTGCTCCTGGAAATCTCTTAAAATTTAAAACCTGGTGCCTAAATCTCTGTCTTACCATTATATAATCTATCTGAAACATTCCACTGTCTTCAGGCCTCTTCCACATATACAACCTACTTTCATCATTCTTAAACCAAGTGTTAGTTATGATTAAGTTATGCTCTGTGCAAAATTCTACTGGGCGGCTTTCTCCTTCATTCCTTACTCCCATTCCATATTCCCCTACTACTTTTCTTTCTCTTCCTTTTCCTACTATCGAATTCCAGTCCCCCATGACTATTAAATTTTCGTCTCCCTCTCCATTTCCTCAATCACTTTGTCGTCTGCGGAGCTAGTTGGCGTAGAAACCTACTGTGGTAGGCGTGGGCTTCATATTTATCTTGGCTACAATAATGCGTTCACTATGCTTTTCGTAGTAGCTTACCGCACTCCTGCTTTTTTATTCATTATTAAACCTACTCTTGCATTACCCCTATTTGGTTTTGTATTTATAACCCTGAAATCACCTGACTAGAAGACTTGTTCCTCCTGCCACCGAAATTCACTAATTCCCACTACATCTAACTTTAACCTATCTATTTCTCTCTTTAAATTTTCTAACCTACCTGCCCGATCAAGGGATCTGATGTACCACTCTCTGATCTGTAGAGCGCCAGTTTTGTTTCTCTTGATAACGACGTCCTCCTGACTAGTCCCCACCTGGAGATCCGAATGGGGGACTATTTTACCTCCGGAATATTTTATCCAAGAGGACGCCATCATCATTTAACCATACAGTAAAGCTGCATGCCCTCGGGAAAAATTGCGGATGTTGTTTCCCATTGCCTTCAGCCTTTCGCATCACCAACACAGCAAGGCCGTTTTGATTAATGTTACAAGGCCAGATCAGACTGTTGTCCCAGCAACTACTAAAAAGGCTGCTGGTCCCTCTTCATGAACCACACGTTTGTCTGACCTCTCAACAGATACCCCTCCGTTGTGGTTGCACGTACCAACAGCAAGGTATGTATATAATGTTAGTTATTTTTTTCATCCCCTTCCACCACGGCGACCCTGGCTAGAATATTCTGTGACTTTGTAGCAGGGAGAAAGTGGTAGCTTGTCCTCAGCTCTTTGTAAAAGTAACTCTCAAACTAAAGAAGAGTGATTAGACTTGTTAATGTAACTTAAAATTTGCAGTTGATTACCCTTTTTTAATTTTGCATTTTGAGCAAAATTCAGGTTTCGCACTTGGTTTATAAGTGCACGTTGGTATTTTTTATTTTATGTGCGTGTCATAGATTGTGTTCTATAGCGATTTGGGGCTAACGGCGTCGAATCAGCGTTGATAAAACTTTTGAAGGGGGTTATTCTAGCGGCAGTTTCAAAACTGGGCAGGTCAGACTGTCCAGAATAATGTGCTCCCTTTCGGGAAACATTGTAAGTGTGTGTGCAGAAGTGGACTTTCCAGGTACTTTGTGCACTCAGGTAAGCTGGTCGGCTGTTTTTTTCTTTTTTTTTGTGGTGCAAAAACAACTACGTTCAAATGGGCCCATGTCAAAACTCTAGAACACGAAGGCAAAGAGAGGAGTTAAAAACGTCTACACGTCAATCCCAGTCGACAGGAGAAAAGACAGTTAAAAACAGGGACGGAGAAAGGTCTCTAAAATACGTCATAGAGAGACGGAGGTCCAGATCCAATAATTAAATGACCTTTGCCTTACTTCTACGACGGATAAAAAGTAAAACGCGGTCGACAGCCTGCGAGTCTTTCGCTAAAACGGCCGATAACTCAGACGGCAAACACAAACGGGAAAGTAAGCGCTTAAAAAAAAGGGCATTCCGTCAGGAAAGTTGGACACAATATGGACAAAGTGGTTGGGGAGGACCACTTAAATGACGATGACTAAAGAGACAGTGGCCAATACGGATGGCATATAAGAACTAGTGGGCTGAGGTACAAGGACGGCAGCCTAGGCAGCAGCGTCAGCGGCCTCATTTTCCATCAGACCGACGCGACTAGGAACCCACATACCATCACAGTGGCTCCATCGAGAGTGAGCATGTGACAGCTTTCCAGGACCCGTTGGAATAAGGGATGGACGGTGTACCCGTGTGTACCTATGTGTTATTAGTGTCATTAATAGTTCTGTGTTTTCCAAATTCTTTTTCCTTTTTTGTTATATCCTACATACATGAAATGTAAGATGGGTAGATTATCATTCTTGAGTTCGAGCAGTAATCAGGCTAGATATTTTAATGAAATTTCGATCTCCCACCTACATAGGGAGAGATAACAATTGTAATGAAATCAGTTATATTATTAAATTTAGTATTAACCTGATAGTACAGCATGCTCATAGCACGCCATCATGAGCCAAAAATGAGTTTAATATTCCAGTCTTGTGACGCAGAACGTAACAGACATTAAGCTGACAAGAACAGATTTCTTTTTACCAGATGAGGAAGTACTTAGAACAAATATAGTCTATGTCGTACTGGATTTTCAAATCAAGTAATGATGTTTTAGCGATGTGGAAACACTTGTAGGGACAGATTTCTTCTTTCTTCGCAAATACACTCCTGGAAATTGAAATAAGAACACCGTGAATTCATTGTCCCAGGAAGGGGAAACTTTATTGACACATTCCTGGGGTCAGATACATCACATGATCACACTGACAGAACCACAGGCACATAGACACAGGCAACAGAGCGTGCACAATGTCGGCACTAGTACAGTGTATATCCACCTTTCGCAGCAATGCAGGCTGCTATTCTCCCATGGAGACGATCGTAGAGATGCTGGATGTAGTCCTGTGGAACGGCTTGCCATGCCATTTCCACCTGGCGCCTCAGTTGGACCAGCGTTCGTGCTGGACATGCAGACCGCGTGAGACGACGCTTCATCCAGTCCCAAACATGCTCAATGGGGGACAGATCCGGAGATCTTTCTGGCCAGGGTAGTTGACTTACACCTTCTAGAGCACGTTGGGTGGCACGGGATACATGCGGACGTGCATTGTCCTGTTGGAACAGCAAGTTCCCTTGCCGGTCTTGGAACGATGGGTTCGATGACGGTTTGGATGTACCGTGCACTATCCAGTGTCCCCTCGACGATCACCAGTGGTGTACGGCCAGTGTAGGAGATCGCTCCCCACACCATGATGCCGGGTGTTGGCCCTGTGTGCCTCGGTCGTATGCAGTCCTGATTGTGGCGCTCACCTGCACGGCGCCAAACACGCATACGACCATCATTGGCACCAAGGCAGAAGCGACTCTCATCGCTGAAGACGACACGTCTCCATTCGTCCCTCCATTCACGCCTGTCGCGACACCACTGGAGGCGGGCTGCACGATGTTGGGGCGTGAGCGGAAGACGGCCTAACGGTGTGCGGGACCGTAGCCCAGCTTCATGGAGACGGTTGCGAATGGTCCTCGCCGATACTCCAGGAGCAACAGTGTCCCTAATTTGCTGGGAAGTGGCGGTGTGGTCCCCTACGGCACTGCGTAGGATCCTACGGTCTTGGCGTGCATCGGTGCGTCGCTGCGGTCCGGTCCCAGGTCGACGGGCACGTGCACCTTCCGCCGACCACTGGCGACAACATTGATGTACTGACTGTGGAGACCTCACGCCCCAGGTGTTGAGCAATTCGGCGGTACGTCCACCCGGCCTCCCGCATGCCCACTATACGCCCTCACTCAGTCCGTCAACTGCACATACGGTTCACGTCCACGCTGTCGCGGCATGCTACCAGTGTTAAAGACTGCGATGGAGCTCCGTATGCCACGGCAAACTGGCTGACACTGACGGCGGCGGTGCACAAATGCTGCGCAGCTAGCGCCATTCGACGGCCAACACCGTGGTTCCTGGTGTGTCCGCTGTGCCGTGCGTGTGATCATTGCTTGTACAGCCCTCTCACAGTGTCCGGAGCAAGTATGGTGGGTCTGACACACCGGTGTCAATGTGTTCTTTTTTCCATTTCCAGGAGTGTAACTCGAATAAAAGGAAGGAATCTACATTTTGCGTGCGAAATTTGAGGTGAATGGATAGCAACATCCCTGTTGTGCATTGGGTAAAGCGGATTTTTTTTTTAATGGGTAGTCTATGTGAGGGTAAAATTGCAGTTAGAACTATGCATCCAGGCCATGCCTGCTTGTTGCTCATTGTTCATTTCTAGTGGCCAACCGGAAAGCACGACTTAGCCTCATACGAGCGGCGGGTACAAAGAATGCTCCGATTTATCGGCCGTTGTCCGCAGCAGCAGGAACAAGCCACAGCGGCAGTGCCCTCAGGATGGTTGGATGCTGAACTAGTCAGTATGCAGACGTGTACGTAATGTGAGAATATTCAATATGGCGACTGTCTAACTGGAAGATTATTTTCTCTCATGTGAACTGATCGGTTGACGGGGGTACGGGGAGGGGGGAGGGGGGCACGATGATAATCTCTCTTGCCGGACAGCGAGTGGTGTGCTTTCCATGACTATGACTGTGGCAAACTCAAGGTTTTTTTCGCCAGATGTGTTTAGTGAAGACATTGTGGTGGAGGTGGGTGCTTGTATTCTCCAACATCAGTACATACACAACCTTCAGATACATTTAGTGCTATGGTCTGTGAACCGTGATTTGTTTTCAAAGAATATTCTTAAGAATTTATTTTATTTACTAGCGATTTATCAAGAACATTAACACATTTAATCACACTATGTAAGCATGGAAGTAGTTGCCGGGGAGTAACTGATGAAATCATAACCAAATTCCTTTTAACAAATGGGAATTTTATTCACCTTAACAGTGCCTAAAAGCACAGATTTAAAATTATAATCAGAAAGCACCCTCTAAATATCAAAGTTATAATTTATTCAGAGGCAGAAAGAAACAAGATTGACTGTATGAGCTTTCGGGCAGAGAACCTTGCCGCTCCCTTTTGACACAGCCGACGGCTCACAACAGCCTCTGAAAGAGTGTGCACCAGATAACTTTAAACTAAGAATTTTAATAATATACACAAGCTCGCAAACTATGCACCCTCTGTAGGAGGGATGGAAATGGTACAAAACACTAACCTTGCCACCGAAGGTGCAACTTGATTTTAACTTCTAAGAAAAGTCTTAAGGTCCAAGGGTGGCAACTTTGTATACTAAAATGATCGTTTAAATAAAAGCCCATGAAATGCAAACTTATATAAAATTCTACAAGGTTGGCCAAACAATAGTTAAGATGCTCTACAGTACACAGATCCAGCCTCTCAAGATCATAGGCAATAATATCAAAGTTTCCAAAGATCAAAACATATTTCAGGTATTTGGCCAGTACACTCCGAACAATAAATTCGTTAACACACCAAATCCGACAAATGTGACAGAGGTAGCTACTAACGTACGGTAGATTGATAGGAAGATTATCGAACAACCCGAACTGCAGGTTGCTCTAACCCACCCCTACTCCACAAGGGAAAAACGGACCACCCAATTTATAAACAACCACTTTCCCGCGGGTGGTCAAACGGAGAAGAATGATGGGACGACCCGAAAGCAAAACGGCTGGTGACCTCACCCAGAAAACAAGCAGAATTTAACAAGAGTAAATCAAACAACATATCACCAATCACTTAACTTCTAATAAACTGCGATTTCTCGAGAAGACCTGGCGCAGCACCCCCAAATCGCTCTCCCGAAGCGTCCGCTGCCGTCGCTTCAACGGACGCAGGAAGGCGCGCCGATCTCCCGTCTCATGGCGTCGCAGCTCGCACCGGCCAGACCGATGTCGTGGGTTGACTCCTGTTGCTCTCGTGTCGACCGCGAAGCCACTAACCCTCGCTACACGCCGCGGCCCACTGGACTCAGGTGGCGACCTCACATGCGCCGACGCTCAAGATGGACAAGCCATCTTGTGTCTCAGTGCGCGACCGACCAACCGATCGATCCAACAGCCAATGATCATTGCCTGAGCAAACTCGAGCAGACTGGCCGACTAACGCGCAGACTCAGATGCAGGAACGAAGTCCCGACCGGGTGACCACTCGCTGAGTTCTCTTACTGGGGTAGAGGAAAGACTCTCTTTTTGCCGGCTTTAAAGGTTGATGCGAACGACAGACATACTAGCACTCCAAACGACAGACAGACACTAACTGCCTAACAAATGCGCACGAGAGACACAGACCAGCAAGCTGGGGACGAGAGACAGACTGACCCACTGGCGAGATTTTCTTTTTTTTTTTCTTTATTGAGTTTCGATTCCCCCTAAAGGGGGCGGGCTGGCAGCAGCTTATTACGCTGCTCTTCAGCCTACAGAATTTGTTTTAAAACGATGAAGATAATAAAAAATAATAACAGTTGGTGATAAAATCGGCGACTTAAAGGTAAAAATGGCAGAAAATTCTGGAGTGTAAAACATAAAACACAGGGTCGATGAGGCTAATAAAATACACAGGAAGCAGAAAAATAATAGACAGACAAGTAAAAATACACGGCGACAGTCTGGGTTCTGTTCGCAAGAGATATAAAAAGCACACCCAGCGACAGCATGATTTCTGTTCGCAACACTGTGGAAGGACGCACAACACCGAACACTCACTTAAGCACTGCGCTAAAAGTTGGCACAAACACGACATACCACACCCGACAGCAGGTGGGGGGAAACTGGTCAGATGACGGGAAAAAGGGGGGGGGGAGGAAGGAGAGGAAAAGTGAAGGGGGAGGGGGGGAAAGGATCCAATGGAAGAGGAGGATCCATAAGAGGGGTGGGGGTGCTGAGCAGACGTGCCAGGGATTGGGGAAGGCAGAGGAGGGGAGTACAAAATAACTCGGGGGGGGGGGGGGGGGAGAGAAAGGAGATAGGGAGAGGAGAGGCGGGGAGAAAACACAGGATGGAAGGGGGGAGGAAGAGGGAGCCCAGGGAAAGGATGGAGGAAAGGAGGGGGGGTGAGGATCAGAGTTGATAGGAAGGATAAATGGAGGGAGAGAGGGCATCATCCGGGAGGGGGAGCTGACGGAAGCCACCTTGGGAAAGGAGACGTAGGGTGTAGAGATGGAGGGTAGGGGAACACAACGGTGAAGACGTGGCAGGGGGCGGGGATGGGAGAGGAGAGGAGCAACCAGGGGGTGAGGGGGTTCAAGACGGCGGGAGGTGTAGAGGATGCGGATATGTTCGAGGAATAGGAGCAGATGGGGGAAAGGAATGAGATCATAGAGGATCCGCGTGGGGGACGGGAGGCGTATACGGAAGGCGAGGCGGAGTGCATGACACTCAAGGATCTGGAGGAACTTATAGAATTTAAGGGGGGGGGGGGGGGGAGCAGATATCCAGGCAGGACTGGCATAACAGAGGACCACTGGCGACCTCATATCGCGCCTTAAATGCACGTGAACAGGCTACCTTTCCGCTTTCCCACCAGAGGGAGACACCAAAGCTGCCATTGCAACAGCGGCGCCACCGCCGAAAACGGATGGCGACTGCTTCACACTATGCGCTGCGGCCCACTCTTCAAAACAGCAATTTTTACCACGGCTCAGTCTGTTTGTGGAGGAAATTTAAACATTCAATTTGCATAATGTTTTTCTCAAAAGTTGAAGATATGTATTATTACGAGGAAGGATCATCATAAGGTGGCAGTTGGTGTTTTAAATGATCTGTTTGACTCCTGTAAACTGTCAAACAATTAATTTGATAGGGTAGTGGAAATGGACTATTCCCGCCATTTTTTATATCGCAGTTGTGCGTGCTCTCTCTTCATCCCCAGCATTAGGTAATAGGATCAACTCATTCTCAGGAGTGATGGAAACCTCCATCTGTGTGTTTGGTTCACATACAAACAGGAAGTAGTCAGTCGAGAGAGAACCGTCGTGCTTTGGTGGGAATTCCCCAGGTATCAAATGTCAAAGGGATACTGCCATCTTACGCGTTGTTCAGAGCTATGATATCAAGAGAGTCTGACGTCCAGTGTGACGCATTCCTTGTGGGATTAAGACGCTGGTTGGCTGCGAGGTCCCGACTACACCGCTTCTGGCGCCCTATTTGCGGCTGTTCTGTGGACCACTACTCAGTATATGTTGGGCTGCCTTTGCGATCGTTTTCATAGGTGACTGTAGATGATTTCATGGGCGCTCCACTAGTATCTGTATACCATGAATGCATAAGCGCCTCTGTACTGTTTGAAATTACAAGCGAGCAGTATCAGTGATGATGTGTCACGTGGAGACTTGCATGGACCATCTGTACTACTGTTAATGGTGAGATGAGGAGACACAGTAGTCGGTTGTGGTGTGTTATGAGTACTGGCCCGTGATAGGCCGAGTGGTGCGATTCCAGTTATATTCTGAGCAAGTAGAACATGTCGATTTACTGATTAACTGAGATGAGTAAAGAGATTGGACTATCCTGAGACCAATATTTTATTACGATTATTTTGGAGAGTAGTAGGAGAGGATTTAATTTAAAGTAACTGATTTAAGATTTTGTATTTTATTTTGGGGAATTGTAGTTACACATTCAGAGACTTGAGTATATTGATAGATAAAAAACCATGCATAATTTTCCATTTGAATTTGGAGATAGGAATAACTATTGAATATTTAATGTCATTTTTATGAGTTGCATTTCTGATAAGACCTCATTTGATTTAAAGATGAAATCCCCTTCTGCAAGCAGGAAGGAAATTGACCTCAGAGCTGGGCAAGCTAGGCAAGACGATTCCTGGATTGGAAGCGACAGGTTGTTTTGACAGGATCTTTTCTATTTGTAACACATGCAACTACATTAGTACTTGGCCTCAATGACTAAGGAAAATACCTTCTACCAACACACGTCACTAGCTGTACAACCCTTTATAGTGTCCAGTAATTCTTTAAATTACCATATAAATGTACATTCTGAAATTGGAAAAAGATATTACAACAGGCAATATAAAAAAATTGAGCACCTTGCGAAATGGAATTACTGCTTGCTCCAGTTCCTCAAGAACGTCTTCAGAAAATTGAAAATTTAAAGTTAGACAGAGTAAGCACACCAAAATGTAAATATTTAAGCTCAGTTTTCTATCTGTGACAACTATGACCGAGTTCGCTCGGCATTCTTGCTAAACTACAATGGGACAAGTACTGGGCTTACATTTGAAATAAGCACTGCCATAGACAAAGACAATGATTTAAGGTGTAAGTTAATATATCAAAATTTTCAGTAGACCCTCTTCATTAGCAACCTAATCACATTAAATACTCGGCACTTGCCCAGCAGTGTCATGCTGTCGTTCTTACAGTGCTAGCAGACGGCTGCCTCCCAGTCCATTGCACAGGTAGGAATTGCACTGACCTAACACGCACCACTTCGTCAGGAAGTAATTTAGTCCTTGTGTCCAACTTAGCAAGAATATACGATTAGGTGACTTGCAACTAAACGTTTCTTAACGTGTACATTTTGCCATTAAACGCGCTGTATAACTTTCCATCACAAGACTCAATAACAAAAACAGGCCTAGAAATAATTGTCTCACTACGTGCCTTACGCTCTCCAAATCGACACACTAAATCGTCACAATTTTAAATACACAAGGTTATCTCAAGATTTAAACATTAATACGGTGATGAATAAATGGCTACAACATATCACCAGATTTTTCCATATTTTTCTTTTTACAGGTTCTTGGGAGTAAAGAACGGATGCGAACCCCCTCTCAAGTTGGCCATCAAGCCTCTGAACTCTGGTACAAACAACTGGCCGCGCAGCTCGTCCTCGCCACAACTGACTGTCTGCAAGCCAACGGCTCCGCGATCGATCACGTGGCCACCGACTTCCTCCAGGCTGACACCGCCCCCCCCCCCCCCTCCCATTACCGCCATCGCACTCCTTACATACACAACAAAATCACGTGGCCGCTGTGGTTCGCACGTCCCCTCACTCGACACAAGAGAAATCGATGCGTGCAAAATCGACCCGAAGCTCGATAGGCACGCATCAAAAGGCTACTTACTTTTGCACACTCAATAGCGTTAATGTTTGTGAAGCAAAGAAAGAGATAATTTTTCAGTCTACAACTTTACTAACCAGAAAACTAATTACAGTGGATACTATAATTTATCCCAAGTCATTGTTCACATCCAAAACCGATGCCAAAATACAAGTCATAATTTTTTTCGTATTCATATGTGTTATGAGCCAAGCATGCTTTTGCCTTTTCTAAAAAAAAAAAGGAAGCGCATTGCAGCAGGCGCAACTCGGTAGTTAGTTGCAACTCAATAAATCCTACATGCTTTCAAGACAGGAGCAGTATTTCGGTGTTTCCATTGTGCAACAGGTGAACCAAATTAAATTATAAAAAAGGAGAACGTAGAGTTTTTCCAGGGCCAGTTTGTAAGTCTAAAAGTTTAGTGATTCACGGTGTTGAATCCAGAGAGTATTGTCGCCATTATGGATGTTTAATCAGGTAGGGAACCAGATGGGCACTTTCAAGTTACTTTCTCGCAGTAAGATTTTGCAACACATTCTGCCAGTTCAATTGTTATGTTCAAAGTTAACGAAATCCTATGCTCAACCTTTACGAAAGCTTACGATAGCTTACACTGCCAGCAAGTAAAACTTTTAATGAATAACTACAATCATATTATTTTAATTAACTTTCAGTGCTTGTTGAGTGGAACGCGTGGAGGAGGGTGCTTACGTTCTCAAACGTCGGCACATAAGAAACCTTGGATGTGTTTAGTGCTACGATCTGTTTGTGGCGGAAATTTATTTACTTCTTTTGTGAAATTTTTGCTCTTGATTCTCAAAAGTTGAAAACTGAAAATATCTTTTATTACAAAGAAGAATGATGGTGGTAAATGTTTTAAGCGACCTATTTGACTCCTGTAAATTGTTAAACAATTAATTTGATCGGGTAGTGCAAGTGGACTATTTCCTGCTATTTCTGATATCGCAGTGTTGACGTCATAAGAGTGGGCTGTTTTTCCCACCCAAATAAAGAGAACCACAATCCATCATTTCCCAGCAATGAAATAATTAATTTAAGTAAATAAACAATACATTGCTCCTATTTACTGCCCATTTCATTCCCAGTCTGTCAGTTTGGCACTGAGTCTTTTTCCTATCAGTTACTAGGTGGGCGATGTATAGGGGTGGAGTAAGGGGAGAAAGGATTTCTGCCTCCCGCAAATTGATCAAATGAAGAATATGCAAACTAAAATGAACAATATATTATTGACGCAGTTTCATGTCATGAGATCCTTATTCTCCATCATCTCAGCATAGACTGTATCTTTTTCCCAATAATTTCCTGATTGGGAGGGGAGAGGAAGTGGGGGAGAGGAGGGGGATAACTGTCTCAGAACTGGACAAGCGTTACTTTTCCCACAGGCGTTGTGGACGTGGAGGGGGAGGTGTGAGAGTTTCCAAAAGAACAGACTATCCATAATGAGATCACAAATAAATTAGCATAACAATAGGTTAAGGGGAGGTGGACTAGTGTAATTTACCCCTGAACATCTGCTTGACCCTCAATGTAAGCAACCCACAGAAACAAAATATTTCAGAACCCCTTTTATCCCAACAGTGACATTGCTTCTGGTGGTGGGCGTTCTTAAATTTTCAGAATATGGTTTCCTCAGTAGTGTAGGAAAAGGGAGAGAAGGAAACGTAGTAGGTGAATATGGATTGGGGCTAAGAAATGAAAGAGGAAGCCGCCTGATAGAATTTTGCACAGAGCACAACTTAATCATAGTTAACACTTCGTTTAAGAATCATGATAGAAGGTTGTATACATGGAAGAACCCTGGAGATACTAAAGGGTATCAGATAGATTATATAATGGTAAGACAGAGATTTAGAAACCACGTTTTAAATTGTAAGACATTTCCAGCGGCAGATGTGGACTCTGACCACAATCTATTGGTTATGACCTGTAGATTAAAACTGAAGAAACTGCGAAAAAGGTAGGAATTTAAGGAGATGGGACTTGGATAAACTGAAAGAACCAGAGGTTGTACAGAGTTTCAGGGAGAGCATAAGGGAACAATTGACAGGAATGGGGGAAAGAAATACAGTAGAAGAAGAATGGGTAGCTTTGAGGGATGAAGTAGTGAAGGCAGCAGAGGATCAAGTAAGTAAAAAGACGCGGGCTAGTAGAAATCCTTGGGTAACAGAAGAAATATTGAATTTAATTGATGAAAGGAGAAAATATAAAAATGCAGTAAATGAAGCAGGCAAAAAGGAATACAAACGTCTCAAAAATGAGATCGACAGGAAGCGCAAAATGGCTAAGCAGGGATGGCTAGAGGACAAATGTAAGGATCTAGAGGCTTATCTCACTAGGGGTAAGATAGATACTGCCTACAGGAAAATTAAAGAGACCTTTGGAGATAAGAGAACCACTTGTATGAACATCAAGAGCTCAGATGGATACACAGTTCTAAGCAAAGAAGGGAAAGCAGAAAGGTGGAAGGAGTATATAGAGGGTCTATACAAGGGCGATGCACTTGAGGACAATATTATGGAAATGGAAGAGGATGTAGATGAAGATGAAATGGGAGATACGATACTGCGTGAAGAGTTTGACAGAGCACTGAAAGACCTGAGTCGAAACAAGGCCCCCGGAGTAGACAACATTCCATTGGAACTACTGACGGCCTTGGGAGAGCCAATCATGACAAAACTCTACCATCTGGTGAGAAAGATGTATGAAACAGGCGAGATACCCTCAGACTTCAAGAAGAATGTAATAATTCCAATCCCAAAGAAAGCAGGTGTTGACAGATGTGATGATTACCGAACAATCAGTTTAATAAACCGCAGCTGCAAAGTACTAACACGAATTCTTTACAGACGAATGGAAAAACTAGTAGAAGCCGACCTCGGGGAAGATCAGTTTGGATTCCATAGAAATACTGGAACACGTGAGGCAATACTGACCTTACGACTTATCTTAGAAGAAAGATTAAGGAAAGGCAAACCTACGTTTCTAGCATTTGTAGACTTAGAGAAAGCTTTTGACAATGTTGACTGGAATACTCTCTTTCAAATTCTAAAGGTGGCAGGAGTAAAATACAGGGAGCGAAAGGCTATTTACAATTTGTACAGAAACCAGATGGCTGTTATAAGAGTGGAGGGACATGAAAGGGAAGCAATGGTTGGGAAGGGAGTAAGACAGGGTTGTAGCCTCTCCCCGATGTTATTCAATCTCTATATTGAGCAAGCAGTAAAGGAAACAAAAGAAAAATTTGGAGTAGGTATTAAAATCCATGGAGAAGAAATAAAAACTTTGAGGTTCGCGGATGGCATTGTAATTCTGTCAGAGACAGCAAAGGACTTGGAAGAGCAGTTGAACGGAATAGATGGTGTCTTGAAGGGAGGATATAAGGTGAACATCAACAAAAGCAAAACGAGGATAATGGAATGTAGTCGAATTAAGTCAGGTGATGCTGAGGGTATTAGATTAGGAAATGAGAGACTTAAAGTAGTAAAGGAGTTTTGCTATTTGGAGAGCAAAATAACTGATGATGGTCGAAGTAGAGAGGATATAAAATGTAGACTGGCAATGGCAAGGAAAGCGTTTCTGAAGAAGAGAAATTTGTTAACATCGAGTATAGATTTAAGTGTCAGGAAGTCATTTCTGAAAGTATTTGTATGGAGTGTAGCCATGTATGGAAGTGAAACATGGACGGTAAATAGTTTGGACAAGAAGAGAATAGAAGCTTTTGAAATGTGGTGCTACAGAAGAATGCTGAAGATTAGATGGGTAGATTACATAACTAATGAGGAAGTATTGAATAGGATTGGGGAGAAGAGACGTTTGTGGCACAACTTGACCAGAAGAAGGGATCGATTGGTAGGACATGTTCTGAGGCGTCAAGGGATCACCAATTTAGTATTGGAGGGCAGTGTGGAGGGTAAAAATCAGAGGGGGAGACCAAGAGATGAATACAGTAATCAGATTCAGAAGGATGTAGGTTGCAATAGGTACTGGGAGATGAAGAAGCTTGCACAGGATAGAGTAGCATGGAGAGCTGCATCAAACCAGTCTCAGGACTGAAGACCACAACAACAACAACAACAACAGTAGGTATTATTACAAGTACCAGTTTCCTGATAGAATAATCAACTTCACTTTGGTTAAAATATCGCTTGTGGATAAGGAAACAGACACCTTAAACAAATATGCTGTTTATGTCTACAATTACTCAAGTGGAATGATAGGAGGTGGGACATGTCCTTGATCCACCAGTACTGATCTGCCTATCCCTTCATCTCTTGTCTGAGAATAACAGTATGTTCACTTGCATCTTATGTTGACCTGCAAATTCTAAGAGAAGGATACGTCCGACGCCTCTGTATGAAACTTTATCATCTCTGACTTGCAATTATGCATGGTTACAGATAAACCGATATATTGATGTTCTGTGCCTCAAATTTAGGTATATCGTGGATTTAACGGGAAAGGCGATACCACCAAACTTATAAAACCCATGAATGTCAATACATCCGCAATATCGAGATATATACTGTTGATGTTTCTTTTAAGTTGTTTTGCAAGCCAGGATTGACCACGCAAAGTAATATTGATCTTAATTTTGGACATTGGCTGCTCTATCATCAAGAACCTTGATAGAGCTGGACCCCCCATGGACTAAATCTTGGACATGCGTATGGTTTTCGAGGTGTATTACTTGGCTGAGAGCTTTACATGAGCCTCTATCTTCCATATATCTTCAAAGCTCCTAGTGATAGCATCTCATTTCTCCCCCAAAATGCAGATGATGCTGGTCTCCCCTGCAGCACCCTTCTTTGGAAGGATGCTGTTTCTGATGTGATAGTGAAGTGGAAATGTGAAGGGACATGTACAGCACAAAAGCGCAGAGGCCGACTTCGTCTGTTGACTGACAGAGACCACCGACAGTTGAAGAGGGTTGTAATGTATAATAGGCAGACATCTATTCAGACCTTCAAACAGTGATTCGAAACTGCATCAGGATCCACTGCAAGTACTATTGAGCCATGCATGGCTCGTGTTCATGCCATATCTCATTTGACATCCTGTTTTTACTGTACTACCACGTCATTATGTTAATTTCTATTACTGGTGTCACCGAGTTGCCACCTTGCCTGTCTGTGAGAGGCAGCCCCGGCGTATTATGTTTGCTGACTGCTATTACTTCCTGGTTGTCATATGTTCGGGTTAGTTCGGATCTGCCAGTGAGTTGGGAGGCGCTAGCAGTGCAGTTCGGATCTGGCAGTGTTTGAGTTGGTATGCGGCATTAGTTTGGTTGAGGCGCCACAGCAGTGGGGTCCGAACCGCCATGACGCGCCTGACGGTTGCTGACACACATGGTTGGAGTCGCAACGACTTTGGTTGATTGTCGGTCGGTCGTCTGGCCGGACGACGTATATTTGGCTGGGGATCGCTTATGGGTTGGTTGAGTGTGCCGACTCCTGATTCGTCTCTGTTATTGTACAGTCACTGCCGTTAGCATTCTTTACTTCTTCGTGCAAGTGTTCGTGAAACTGTGTGTAGTTGTGTGATTTTGATTGACAAGTTATTTTAAATGTTGTCGGCATACTGGCGCTGAGAGGTCAGTCGTCTCATCGGACGACGTGTAATTGGTTCTCTGAGCACTTCTGGGCCTCTTCAGTTATCATCTGGGGAGCTTGAGTCGGTCCTTTCCTGGTGCAGAGATGTCGCTTATCCAGTGGGAGTGTTTTCTCTGCATGGTTGGGGCCGAGCCAGTATTTCCGCCATCGTGTGTCTGGAAGTGAGTAGCAGACGCACCAGCAGTGCAGTCGCGGTGGAGCAGCAGTCACGGACGGACCAGCAGGCAGTTTGGTGTGGATCACCCAGGAAATACACGCCCGGTGCAGTGGGCCGGGCCCGCTGTCAGTCTCTACACAGTGTCGTAGAGTGTGGGAGCTGTTCTGATTTCTACGAGGTCTGTGGCTCACCAAGACAGGACATCAAAGTTGAGTGGTGATGTAATTCCCGAAGCCAGACTGTTCACACTGTGCCGTTGGTTTTCATAGTTGGCTGTTGGAGGTATTCCAGTGAGCAACAGCGAGTGTTCGAGTTGGCGAAAGTTTGACCACCATTGGGTGGAGTTTAACTGTATTTTGATTATTTGAAGTCCAAGTGCACCAGCGTAATTTTCTGGCTTTCGAAAATTTTGCTGTATTGTTTGGACAACTACATAAAGTTATATGTGTTTGAGTAACTGACAGCCCCCTTTTGGCCCCTTTCCACAATTCCAACTAGCTGTTCTGTCCTGCGGATTTAACCAGGCGTTTCAACTATGACAGTTAGGACTGAACTCGTAAGTCATTTTCAACCATGTGTCCGGATGTGTTTGATCACATTTGTGTACATGTATCGGTCCACTAGTGCAGGTGGCCAGAAAACCGAAGTCGCTTCCAGGGACCTGAGTAAAGTTTTGTCGCCTGTACTAGAGGAAGACCATATCCCACAAAGTATCAGTCACAATAAAGGGTTATTGTGTTGTTGTTTCACAACCAGTTTGATACTTTTTTCTTTTGCTACAACACATCGAAGCAGGGTATACCTACAGCTGTGTACATATCCATACGTTTTCTTTTTCTACTATAACTTTGAGGTCTGTGTCAGTTTCTCAGCCGACATTAACATATTTCTATCCACTGTCTCTCACAGAAATCTGGATATCCCATAGGATATAACACACGGGATGGTTGAAATAAAAGAGAGAGACGGTGGTTCTTATTGAAAAAATGTGGAAGATATCGCAAAATATGGAAACTGAAAGAGTTTGCGTCACTGTGAAGCGTTTCGAAACAGCTCTATATTTAATCTCAATTTCCTTAGTGACAGGATAACAGATGTTTCGGTGTTCCGTTTTCGAAGAGACCAAAAGCACTGATTCCTCATATTTTTGGTGATGATTGCAACCATGTGTATGAGCGCTGTTTCGTTGTCCTAGATGGTCGTCATCCTGACCTCCAAATTGTAGGACACTGCGTCTTTCATTTTTTTGACTTACAGTGCATAACCGACTGTGAAACAAGGGGTTGTATGCAGGACTAAACAGATAGAGCACGAACAGTATGCCGCATCTGTTGTCAATCCCACTGTTGCAGGAAAAAAATGATTTTCATACGCCAAGGTGACCATGTAAGTACTCTCATTTCTCATTTTTTGTTGTGTTTTCCTCAGTTTTAAGCATTTTCCCATAATTGTCGTAGCAGGTTTCCGCAATTTCAGCGCATTTTACGCAGTTTCTCTAGTTCCAAACCACTTCTCTCGATGACTTCTGGCATCAGCAAAACGTCTCATAGCGTCAATCTCGTGATGCTATCAGTCAATGATGGTGCTTCAATGTTCTCAGTTTCTGTGTCATTGCTAATCTACCTTCTCCATTACTCTCAGAAGGTCATAAACATGAGAACGTGTTGCGAACCCTGTTACACTGCCTACATCACATGATGCAAATACCGTTTCTTAATGTAGGAAACAGCCATCAGCAGAGAGGAAGTGCAAAAATTACGTTCCTTAGTCGAAACGCTTTATAAAGTCGGTATTATTTTATTATGATTTGTCATCTCCACCTATGTGGATGAGAGTCACAAAATATTGTCACATTGGTACGATTAAGTTACAGATTGAAAGATCTCATCAACAATTTTGATGGTTACCACCCCAACAAACGAATCATATCCATTGCAACACTCTGCCCTCTATTTCGGAATGAGCTGCCCCTTCAGGCTCCAGATTTCACTATGAGTACTGCGTCACACACACTCTCTCTCTAGATGCATGCATGCTGACGAGGCTAGGACTTGTTCTTGGTGTGTAGAAGACATGAGCCTGCTTTATCTGAGAGTGCTGTGGTGCTATAACAAACGATTAAGAAGAGGAAGAACTGTTGGATTTATGCAAGATGTAGCTCCTAACGGATGGAGTTTGAACATTTTACGTAAATCACTTGTGCTATTAATTCTGCAGTATTGTTGCACTATTTGGATATCGTACTAAGAAGATTCTGGAAAGAGAGAAATGATCCTAGAACACAAGCACTCCTAAGGCTGCACAGGTCGTCGCTTAAGAATGCTACGGTGCTATAGAAGTGTTGTCTCCGATATATTAGAGGCATGGAGTGAAACGCTGTTAATAGTCAAACTCAGCAAGTATATTTTCAAAGCCTCACATAAATACACCCTGCAAGTTTTCTATCCAACTCACTATGGTGAGATATTTTCAGATGATAAAACTACTACCTTCTTCACAAAAGGAAAAGAAAAGAAAAAAACAGATTCTTTGTGATACAGGCGCTATATAGCTTTCTGGAGGTGTACAGCGCTCTCTGTTCACATCTGGTTACGGTTCGGAAATTATGCTATGCTCGCATTAGTCCTATGAAATGATTGTCAGCAACGGAAAATGACTAACACAAGGATGTCTCATGAGGAAATAGACAAAACGCGTACCAGCAGTGTTTAACACGAGAAATTACACGCCATGCTATACTAACTCCATGAGCAGAACACAGTCTCTCCCACTCACAACATATGCGAAGAAAATGTACCACTCGAATTGCAGTATCTCAAAACCATTGCTAATAGCTTAGAATCACTGAAATCATGTAACTGAAGATTCGATTTATGTGCAATATGTGGCGTGGAAATGGAGTAGTTCACATAAATCTTTGTTCGCCTAGAGGAGGGTGTCGAAGTAGGCTTACCACCGGTTTCGCGGACATGATTCACCACATATGCGTTGGAAGTTCTCAGTTGACTGTCTTATGCGGAGATTTGCTGTATACGACGGCAGGTAGATAGAGCCCTAAGCCACACAAAGAATACACAATTGTATACGAGTCCAACACAGGTTACATCACACAAATGCTACAACCCGAGAGAACAAGGGGAAAGAAGTGGTTAAATGCGCAATAGATGACACGTCACAACATCTCCCTTCCTCTAGCACTCATCATCAGTGTACCATTAAAACAAACCACTTTCCAAAACCTCTCAATCGATTACTCCACCTGTTTTCTATCATCTTTTAACGCAGAGCCATGTCAATTTAGAAGCAGATGGTTCTCTTTTGTAGGGGCATCCAAGACCGCAGTCAGTTTGCATGTAATCGTGTTACCTCAGTAAATGTACAGCAAAATGTTGTTAAAAGTCATGCAGCAGCTGTTCTGCCTATGAAGCAACAACACAAGAACTGTCTCTTGTGACTGAAAGTTTGTCCGATGTGGCCTCCCTCCAGTACAGACGACGAAACGGTACTCAGGTTCCTGGAAGCCACTTCGATCACTGGCCGCCTGCTCCAGTGCACCAATCACGTGTATTTAATGGGATCGCCACATATGGTTGATGTCAACACGCAATGGTATTTATTTTTCATATATCGGAAGAGAGAGACGTGGTAAATCTTATCGAGTTCTCTACCAGGTGACGATAGCGAAGTTTTCATAGTCCGTAGTTCTACTCCGTTGGATGTCACAAAAGTATCGAGGGGAAAGAGAGAGAGAGACTGCGCTGTCAAGACTCGGACACCAGTACACTGTCGTATTTCTAGCGCCATAATCCTAGGAATACGATAAATGAGATTGTGACATGTACAGGGGGTATTTACAGATATCATTTGATATCAACGAATTACATGGAAGTGAAACATGGACGATAAATAGTTTGGACAAGAAGGGAAAAGAAGCTTTCGAAATGTGGTGCTACAGAAGAATGCTGAAGATTAGATGGGTAGATCACATAACTAATGAGGAGGTACTGAACAGAACTGGGAAGAAGAGGAGTTTGTGGCACAACTTGACTAGAAGAAGGGATCGGTTGGTAGGACATGTTCTGAGACATCAAGGGATCACAAATTTAGAATTGTAGGGCACCGTGGAGGGTAAAAATCGTAGAGGGAGACCAAGAGATGAATACACTAAGCAGATTCAGAAGGATGTTGGTTGCAGTAGGTACTGGGAGATGGAGAAGCTTGCACAGGATAAAGTAGCATGGAGAGTTGCATCAAACCAGTCTCAGGACTGAAGACCACAACAACAACAACAACAACATGCGTTATGCTTCTGAATTTCTTCGTGCAATCCACGTATACTCTGCGTCGTTGTGGATTTCCTCCTGTACGTTAGTGTGCTGTTTTTCTCGTTGCGATAGCTCTCTGCCTAGTCGGTGGCACGTGGGGGACTACACAGCCTTGTATGTAATGGAACATCGGTGTCTCAACGTGATGGGCGTCGAGGGAATTTACAGGGATCTGTGACTTGGCGGGGCATTCGAATGCTACATCTATATGCATACTTCGCGAGCCATCATATGGTGCGCGATGGAGGGTACCGTGTACCACAGCTAGTTATTTCACCGACCGCGATGCTGCGTGACGGTGGAACGTTGTGTGTCTCAGGGAACAGGGCTCTTGCCTTGACCGACCGGATCGCGAGGACGGAATAAACCTCTATAAAAAACCCTCAATCTCAAGGCGTGTTGCGCGCTGATAGGATGCATGACTGTTGAGGTGGAACAGTCGTTAGCGGGCAACACCTGCGGAACCTGCCGCACCTCGGTTGTGCAAGACTTACCTAGGCACGCGGGGCTCCGTCTAGGTGGACTTCTAGTTCCCTAGCTGCTCTTGGGACCGAGATGGATCCTTCCAAATCTTCTCCTCCTCCTCCCAGCGGAAAGGGTGGGCCGCTGGTGGGTACTAACACCAAAAAAAAACAAGAAGGCTCGTGTAGCCAGTCCTCCAGACTTGGGGTTTACGCAGACTCTTTCAGGTATGAGCAACACAACGCATGCTGCTGGCTACAATGTGTTTCTTATAATTAAACGGAAAGAGGGGAGCTTTGAGAAAGTTTCACCTTTTTACATTCAAAAAGGATTAGAGGGAATCACTGGAACTTTAAACATTGTCAAGCGCTTGCAGAATGGGACCCTGCTGATCGAAACAGGTCAAGAACATCCAGAAAGCTCAGTGCCTCGGGGAGCATGCAATCGAAAGTGAACCGCACAACTCGCTCCAAAAGAATTCTACGCAGAACAGAATTGGGCTGTAATTGTCGCACTGTCAGTGTTGTCAACGGCTGAGAGGATGGCGATACTAACTGCACTCTATCGCGTGTTCACAAGAAAAAAATGACATGATGGAGAACCGTAATCGCAGACCTCCAGGATCAATAAATTAAAAGAACTTTTATGTTTAACTAAACGCGGGAGCTGCGTTAGTGAGAAACGAGGCGATGAGATTTAGGAATACAGAGCGCGATCAGAAACTGAAACATGGAAAAACAATGGAACTGAAATATTCCAGAGTAAGTAGAACGTCAGTAACAATAGTTTCTACAGTTCAAAATACTAACGTACACCACAGCGCAGCATTTCACGTGACGAACTGGCGGGACACGCTTCCGGCGGAGCTGCGAATAGACCACAGTGGCGGAAAGTGTAAGAGGCAGTCTCACAGAAGCGGAAGGGCTACATAGAGATTTGGTCTGTATTCCTATTTTCGCCAATTAATTCTCATTACTGAAATTTTGTAAGAAGACAAAAACACGATACACCACAAAGGAATTGTCCAAATGGGAATGAAATCGTCAGATGTCACGTGCATGTAGACAAACAAATGATTACAATTCCAGGAAAAAATGCATGACTTATTCAAGAAGCCAACCTTGGGGAAGATCAGTTTGGATTCCATAGAAATATTGGAACACGTGAGGCAATACTGACCTTACGACTTATCTTAGAAGAAAGATTAAGGAAAGGCAAACCTACATTTCTAGCATTTGTAGACTTAGAGCAAGCTTTTGACAATGTTGACTGGAATACTCTCTTTCAAATTCTAAAGCTGGCAGGGTAAAATACAGGGAGCGAAAGCTATTTACAATTTGTACAGAAACCAGATGGCAGTTATAAGAGTCGAGGGGCATGAAAGGGAAACAGCGGTTGGGAAGGGAGTGAGACAGGATTGTAGCCTCTCCCCGATGTTATTCAATCTGTATATTGAGCAAGCAGTAAAGGAAACAAAAGAAAAATTCAGAGTAGGTATTAGAATCCATGGAGAAGAAATAAAAACTTTGAGGTTCGCCGATGACATTGTAATTCTGTCAGAGACAGCAAAGGACTTGGAAGAGCAGCTGAATGGAATGGACAGTGTCTTGAAGGAAGGATATAAGATGAACATCAACAAAAGCAAAACGAGGATAATGGAATGTAGTCGAATTAAGTCGGGTGATGCTGAGAGAATTAGATCAGGAAATGAGACACTTATAGTAAAGGAGTTTTGCTATTTGGGGAGAAAAATAACTGATGATGGTCGAAGTAGAGAGGATATAAAATGTGGACTGGCAATGGCAAGAAAATCGTTTCTGAAGAAGAGAAATTTGTTAACATGGAGTATAGATTTAAATGTCAGGAAGTCGTTTCTGAAAGTATTTGTATGGAGTGTAGCCATGTACGGAAGTGAAACATGGACAATAAATAGTTTGGACAAGATGAGAATAGAAGCTTTCGAAATGTGGTGCTACAGAAGAATGCTGAAGATTAGATGGATAGATCACATAACTAATGAGGAGGTATGGAACAGAATTGGGGAGAATAGGAGTTTGTGGCATAACTTGACAAGAAGAAGGGACCGGTTGGTAGGACATGTTCTGAGGCATCAAGGGATCACAAATTTAGCATTGGAGGGCAGTGTGGAGGGTAAAAATCATAGAGGGAGACCAAGAGATGAATATACTAAGCAGATTCAGAAGGACATCGGTTGCAGTAAGTACTGGGAGATGAAGAAGCTTGCACAGGATAGAGTAGCATGGACAGCTGCATCAAACCAGTCTCAGGACTGAAGACTACAACAACGACATTCAAGAGATAGAGCTTCATTTCTGCCCAGAACCCTCTACCAGAGTTAGCGTTTTTGTTTCATTCCCATGTGTTTGTTTGACGTTTGTGTGATCCCCCGAGACTAACTGATCAGACCACCAGCCATTTACGCTTATCAGTAAGAACATATGCCCTCCTACCAAATAGTCTTTATGCTCACCGTTGGTACAGATAACAGCGGCGATAGGTCATGGAAGCAATGAGGCCTTGCTAGGTGGCTGGAGGGACTTGGCATCTAATCTGCCCATACAGATCACCAAATTACCGTAAATTCTGAGAAGGGCGCGATGAGCTCTAACGCCACGTCCAATCACACCTGGATATGTTCGATCGGGTTCAGATCTGGCGAGTTGGGGGGCCAGAACATGAATTGGAGAACGCCACTTGGCTCCTCAAACCACTCCATCACACTCCTGGCCTTGTGACATGGCGCATTATCTTGCTGAAAAATGCCACTACAGTCAGGAAGGATGATCGTCATGAGGGGGTGTCAAGTCTGCGCAGAATACCGTGGCAGGTAGAAGTGCAGAAGTCAGGGAGCGCGTGGGGTGAGCGGTAGTGGTGGGGGTTTCAGGAAGGTGCTGCATGGGAAATACAAAGCACTGGAGGGTACGTGCCATTCTGAACTGAAGACTACATTCAGTTTTTTTGTAAATATTAAGTGGGTCTTCTCCACAGTCACACTTGCATGATGACCATTCTAAACGATCACAGTCACCCATGCTTTGCTTAGTAACTGAAAAAGAATTCCGCCATAGATGCGGCGATTTATTTTCGCCTTGCTTCTTAACCATTTTACTTTCAGAGGAGCATCACGAGTGGCAAAACACAGCGGGGTTTACACAGCCTCGCGGCACAAACGTGTTGTGCACACGCGGTTGCGAGAGAATTGTGAAACAGTGGTTTATTAAGTTCATTAAGTGAGGAGCTGAGGAAACGCAATGTAAATGTATTATGAAAAAGCACATCCTCGAGACAAAATAAACATGTAATGTATTCACTTACGTTGTGCCAAAACTATAGCATTTCTCGTTTCACCAGCTACCGATAGCCCTTAAAAATTACATTCTTTCATCTAAAAAGCCTGTAGTTAGTATCTGACTAGCAGTTGTTCCTCGTCAGGTACGCTACCGTCGCTTGGACATGTTTATATATATAGCAGGTCAGTGGTCATAATGTTCTGGCTGGACAGTGTATGTATATATTAATGTTAAAATCACATTACATATTCTGTAAACAAACTCGTTCCACATCATTTCGATAAAAGGATCTTTCAAATATTCTATGGAGCTAACTAACTAACGAACCAAGCCGAGTAACTGCTACCATAAGAGCCTTATTTGCCCCTCACTGACTTGCTCAATTTGCAAAGCTCTTTCTCTTGAATAAATCGTCTATTTCTTTTCTGAAATTGTAATCCTTTGTTTGTCTGTACATGTATGTCACATCTATCAATTTCTCTCTCATTTGGATAATTTATTCTTGGTGCGTCTCTTTTTGTCTTAATTGGCATATGCCGGCGTCTACCATTCGGGTTTTTCGGCATCTCCGTGACCCTCTGCTGTGAATTAGACTCACCTTTGTTTACTCGTGCTGTCGTTCTGTACATACGTTCAGTGTCCCGCACTGCTCCCAATTAGAATGAATCCCACAGCCTCGAGCAATGTCCTAGTAATGAGTCTCTTCTGTAGACTGTGAGCCTCCGTAGGTCGGTGGTCGGCGGCTCTGCCCGTTGTCCGGAGGGCCCGGGTTCGAGTGTCATTACTGTCAGAGAGTTTTCATCGGCGAGACGACTGGAACGGCGTGCTCTCAGCTTCGTGACGCCAACTTGAGTGACAAGTAGCAGCTCCGAGGTCAACAAAAGCAACAATGGCCGGGAGAGAGCTGTGCTGACCCCACAGCGTTCGGTTGGTCCACATTGGCCCACCTGGCCCAGAATGCGGAGCTTGGGTTGCTTTGCTCCTTCCTACACTGACCGCATTTACGTAGTAACTTGCCGGTGAATTGTGTCTTTATATGAGCTCACTAAGTGCAGGAATGACTCACTATAACACTACAGCCACAGGATGTACAACTCTGCGTCTTTTTTATGTGAACAGTTTTACATTTCTGTACATTTAGAGCAAGTTGTTATTCCTTGCTTTACTATCAAATTTTATGAAGATCGATATAAATACTGGCTTAGCTTATTTCAGACAGTACTTCATTGCAGATAACTGCATCGTATGCAAAAAGTCTGAGGTTACTACTAATATTTTCAACCGTTCATAAACGTACAACATAAACAGCAAAGATCTCAACACTCTCCGCTGAGGCACACCTATAGTTAATTCCACAACTGTCAGTATGTCTCCATCCAAGGCAACATGTTGGATCCTACCTATGAGGAAACGGAGATGGCTCCTGCGAGCTTCTGTAAAGTTTGGAAGGTAGGAGACGAGGTACTGGCAGAAGTAAAGTTGTGAGGACGGGGCGTGAGTCGTGCTTGGGTAGCTCAGATGGTAGAGCACTTGCCCGCGAAAGGCACAGGTCCCGAGTTCGAGTCTCGGTCCGGCACACAGTTTTAATCTGCCAGGAAGTTTCCTCTTGAACTTGTTCGATCAATAAAAGTGCAGTAAATGCTGTCTGTGGATGTCATTGAAGTTGTCGAACGACGATGTCCCAGATCTACTCGACTGAAGAGGGGTCTGGTGATTGAGTAGGCAGCCGGCCGCGGTGGCCGTGCGGTTCTAGGCGCTCCAGTCCGGAGCCGCGCTGCTGCTACGGTCGCAGGTTCGAATCCTGCCTCGGGCATGGGTGTGTGTGATGTCCTTAGGTTAGTTAGGTTTAAGTAGTTCTAAGTTCTAGGGGACTAATGACCACAGCATTTGAGTCCCATAGTGCTCAGAGCCATTTGAACCATTTTTTGATTGAGTAGGCCAAGGCAATATGTCAACACTCTGTAGCGCATGTTGGGTTACAACAGCGGTATGTCGGCGAGCGTTGTTCTGTTGGAAAACACCCCCTGAAATGCTGTTCATGAATGACATCTCAACTGATCGAATCACCAGGCTGACGTACGATTTTGCAGTCAGGGTGCATGGGATAACCACAAGAGTCCTCCTGCTGTGATACAAAATCGCACCCCAGACCGTAACTCCAGATGTAGATACAGTGTGTCTAGTTTGTAGACAAATTGGTTGCAGACCCTTCTGACCAACACACGGCCATCGCTGGCATCGAACTAAGCTCAGCTTTCATCAGAATATACAACAAACCTCATCACTGCCTTCCAATGAGCTCTCGCTAGACACTACTGAAGTCGCAGATGATGGTGGGTTGGGTTCAGTGGATTGCAAGTTGCCGGGAGTCTGGCTCGGAGCTGTCCTTGAAGTAACCGATTTGTAAAAGTTGGTTAGACAGCCGTAATCTAGGGGTAGCATCTTCGATTAGTAATCAAAACATCATCGAAACCTGCCACCGCTTAAATTTTGGTTAATAGCATTAGCTGCCGAAGACTTCCGGCATAAGTAGCCAACCTCATCCCACCTTGTCACAAAGGACGGAGGACCGGACAGAGGTTCAGGGTGTGGTGTCACCGCCAGACACCACACTTGCTAGGTGGTAGCCTTTAAATCGGCCGCGGTCCGTTAGTATACGCCGGACCCGCGTGTCGCCACTATCAGTGATTGCAGACCGAGCGCCGCCACACGGCAGGTCTAAGACACTTCCTAGCACTCGCCCAGTTGTACAGCCGACTTTGCTAGCGATGGTTCACTGACAAATTACGCTCTCATTTGCCGAGACGATAGTTAGCATAGCCTTCAGCTACGTCATTTGCTACGACCTAGCAAGGCGCCATTATCATTTGCTATTTATCTTGTGATGCATGTACCGTCAGACCGATGTTCAGCAATTATGGATTAAAGTTAAGTATTCCAACAGCTACAACCTTTTTTGCTAAAGTCTAACTTCCTTGTCCTGTTCCAGACCTCACGCCAGCCTGCGTGAGCTTAACGCGTGCCTTTCGGCTACCAATCATAGTGGCTTGGCTGTCTTGCCAAGTCACAACACAGGGCACTCTCTTGTCCTTGGGGTGGGAAACTGCCCCTACAGGCGGAAGAATCAGCAATGATCAACGGCATGAGGACACAGAGGGCAATGGAAACCGCTGCATTAAAGACACACAACATATACTCACAGGACATGTGGCCCGTAATTGAAAAAGTGTCATCATGATCTCTCCATTGGCAAAAGATCCCGGAATAGTCCCTCATTCTAATCTCCAAGAGGGGAACGCCAAGAGAGAGGTGACCATGAGAAAAAGATTGAATAATCAACGAAATGATAAGGTTCTACGAGTCAGGTCCTGATATGTCAGAAGCTTGAATGTGGTAGGGAAGCTAGAAAAATCTGAAAAGGGAAATGCAAAGGCTCAAGCTAGATATAGCAAGGGCCAGTGAAGTGAAATGGAAAGAAGACAAGGATTTCTGGTCAGATGAGTACGGAGTAATACCAACAACAGCAGAAATTGTATAACGGGAGAAGGATTCGTTACGAATAGGAAGGCAGAGCAGAGAATATGTTACAGTCAACAGTTCAGTGATAGGGTTGTTCTTGTCAGAATCGACAGCAAACAAACACCGACTAAGATAGTTCGGGTATACGTGCCAACATCGCAAGCTGAAGATGAAGAGCTAGAGAAAGTATATGTGGATACTGAAAGGGTAATACAGTATACAAAGGGAGATGAAAATCTAAAATTTACTGAGGACTGGAATGCAGTTGTAGAGGAAGGAGTAGAAGAAAAGGTTACAGGAGAACATGGACTTGGGACAAGGAATGAGAGAGGGGAAAGATTAAATGAGATCTGTAACAAGTTTCAGCTATGAATAGCGAATACTCGGTTCAAGAATCACAAGAGGAGGAGGTATACTTGGAAAAGGCCGGGTGGTACGGGAAGATTTCAGTTAGATTACATCAAGATCAAACACAGATTCCGAAATCAGATACTGGAGTGTAAGGCTTACCCAGGAGCAGATATACTCGTAGACTCAGATCACAATACAGTAGTGATGAACAATAGGCTGTAGTTTAAGACATTACTCAGAAAGAATCAATACGCAAAGAACTGGGATACAGAAGTACTAAGCAATGACGAGATACGCCTGAAGTTCTCTAAGGCTATAAGTACAGGAATAAGGAATAGCTCAGTAGGCAGTACAGTTGAATGGACATCTCTAAAACAGAAGCTGGAAACAACAACATACGTGCAAAGGAGGTAACTGCGAAGAAACCATGAGCAACGGAAGAAATACTTCAGTTGATCGCTGAAAGAAGAAAGTACAAAAATGTTCAGGGAAATTCAGGAATATAGAAATACAAGTCGCTGAGGTATGAAATAAATAGGAATTGCAGGGAAGATAGGACGAAATGACTGGATGAAAAATGTGAAGAAATCTAAAAAGAAATGATTTTCGGAGGGACTGACTCAGCATATAGGAAAGTCAGACATTAAAAGCAAGGGTGGAAGCATAAAGAGAGAACCGGGAATCCCACTGTTAAATTCACAGCAGAGAGAAGATAGGTGGACAGATTATACTGAAAGACCCTATGAAGAGGAAGATTTGTATGATCTGATAGGAGAAGAAACGGGAGTCGATTTAGAAGAGATAGGGGATCCAGTATTAGAATAAGAATTTAAGATAGCTTTGGAGGAATTAAGATCTAGTAAGGCAGAGGGGGTAGATAACATTCCATTAGAATTTCTAAAATCATTGGGGGAAGTGGCAACAAAACGACTATTCACGTTGGCGTGTAGAATGTATGAGTCTGGTTACATACTATCTGACTTTCAGATAAATATCATCCACACAATTGTGAAGACTGCAAGAGCCGACAAGTGAGAGAATTATAGCACAATCAACTTAACAGCTCATGCATCCAAGTTGCTAACAATGCTAATATACAGAAGAATGGAAAAGAAAATTGAGGATGTGCTAAATGACGATCAGTTTGGCTTCAGAAAAGGTAAAGGCACCCAGGAGGCAATTCTGACGTTGTGATTGATAATGGAAGCAAGACTACAGAAAAATCAAGACACTTTCATAGGATTTGTCGACCTGCAAAAAGCGTTCGACATTTAAAATGGTGTTCGAAATTCTGAGAAAAATAGGGGTAAGTTATAGGGAGAGAGGGGTAATATACAATATGTAGAAGAGCGAAGAGGGAATAACAAGAGTGGACGACCAAGCTCTCAGATTAAAAAGGATGTAAGGCAGGGATGTAGTCTTTCCTCCCTACTGTTCAATCTATACATCGAAGATGCAATGATGGAAATGAAAGGAAGGTTCAGAGGGGAATTAAAATTCAAGGTGAAAGAATATCGATGATAGGATTCGCTGATGACATTGCTATCTTGAGTGAAAGTGAAGAAGAATTACATGATATGCTGAATGGAATGAACAATGTAATGAGTACATAATATGAATTGATTGTAAATAGAAGAAAGACTATAGGTTAAATGAGAAGAGCAAGAAACTTAACATCGGGTCTGATGGTCACGAAGTGTATAAAGTTAAGGAATTCTGCTACCTAGGTAGTAAAATAAGCAATGACGGACGTAACAAGGAGGACACCAGAAGCAGACTAACACTGGCAAAAAGGGCGTTCCTGGTCAAGAGAAGTCTACTAGTATCAAAGATAAGCCTTAATTTGAGGGAGACATTTCTGAGAATGTACGTCTGGAACACAGCATTGTGTGGTAGTGAAACATGGACTGTGGGAAAACCGGAACAGAAGATAATCGAAGCGTTTGAGATGTGGTGCTAAAGCCGAATATTGAAAATTAGGTGGACTGAAAAGGTAAAGAATGAGGAGGTTCTGCGCAGAATCGGAGAGGAAAGAAACATGTGGAAAAGACTGACAAGGAGGAGAGGATGATAGGACATCTGTTAAGACATCAGGGAATGACTTATATGTACTAGAGGGAGCTGTAGAGGGCAAAAACTGTAGAGGAAGACAGAGATTGGAATACATCCAGCAAATAACTGAGGTCGTAGATTACAGTGCTACTATGAGATGAAGAGGTTAGCACAGAAGAGGAATTCGTGGCGGGAACATCAAATCATTCAAAAGACTGATTACCTAAAAATAAAAAGTTCGTTGTGTCATTGTGATGTCAGCTGCTGCTCAAATTCCAGCACAATGCGCCACAGCCATAATCTACATCTGCATCTACATTTATACTCCGCAACCCACCCAACGGTGTGTGGCGGAGGGCACTTAACGTGCCACTCTCATCACCTCCCTTTCTGGTTCCAGTCGCGTATGGCTCGCGGGAAGCACGACTGCCGGAAAGCCTCCGAGTGCGCTCGAATCTCTCTAATTTTACATTCGTGATCTCCTCGGGTATAAGGAGGGGAAAGCAATATATTCGATACATCATCCAGAAACGCACCCTCTTGAAACCTGGCAAGCAAGCTACACCGCGATGCAGAGCGCCTCTCTTTCAGAGTCTGCTACTCGAGTTTGCTATACATCTCCATAACGCTATCACGCTTACCAGATAACCCTGTGACGAAACGCGCCGCTCTTCTTTGGATCGTCTCTATCTCCTCTGTCAACCCAACCTGGTACGGATCCAACACTGATGGAGCAATACTCAAGTATAGGTCGAACGAGTGTTTTGTAAGCCACCTCCCTTGTTGATGGACTACATTTTCTAAGGACTCTCCCAATGAATCTCAACCTGGTACCCGCCTTATCAACAAGTAATTTTATATGATCATTCCACTTCAAATCGTTCCGCACGCATACTGCCAGATATTTTACAGAAGTAACTGCTACCAGTGTTTGTTCCGCTATAGCATAATCATACAATAAAGGATCCTTCTTTCTATGTATTCGCAATACATTACATTTGTCTATGTTAAGGGTCAGTTGCCACTCCCTGCATCAAGTGCCTATCCGCTGCAGATCTTCCTGCATTTCGCTACAATTTTCTAATGCTGCAACTTCTCTGTATACTACAGCGTCATCCGTGAAAAGCCGCATGGAACTTCCGACACTATCTACTAGGTCCTTTATATTGAAAGGTATGTGCTGAGATTCGATCAGGATAGAGCCAGTGAAAAATGTCGATAGTTCCCAACCGCAAGGTTGGGCGAGTAGTACATGTTCGAGCAGTAAGATCTTTGGCAGCTAACAGAGCTAGGTGCACGCGGTAAAAGTTTGAGTAGTGGTGAGGAGATGCGCAGAGACAGCAGACGTGTTTCGAGTCGGAGCTAGATGCCTGCAGGAGGCAGCCGGGTCGTGACAGCATCAAAGTAAGAATTGGCGCTACGCACGTAATAAGCTATATAATGAGCGAAACTCGGCACATACCCGGGGAAACTAGAAAGAGTAATTAATAAAATAGGTTTTCTTTGGTTAAATAATGTCTAAAAGCTAGATACAAATCCCATTGTTGATGCAATAAGCGTTTTGTGAGTTTCTCGTAATCCATGCTATAGAAGTTTTTTTAGTTTTTCACATGTGCCTTAAAAGTTTGAACAATAAATATTTTTTTAGATAAAATTAGAGTTTCATCTCACACCTTATGTCGTTCTCCGCATCCTGCGCTTGCATTGAACCAAAAGGTACATTAAAGTAAAGTTCCCATGAGTAAAGCTAATAATTTAATTTATCAGAGTAAAATAATCTATATGCCATTGCACAGTTGGCAAATTATTCAGGTCAGGACAGAATTTTTATTAAGTAACAAACAGGGCCAAAATGAGTAAAGTTATCTAGAACGACAATTTTATGCCATTGCACTACGGCTGAGTTGGATATATGTTTTATTATCGGCTAAACGGGAAGGAGTACACGAGCTAAGTCCACAGACGCAGTCAGATGCAGGTTGGTGACTTTCATTTATTTTTACCACTAAACTTTCATGCAGTCAGATGTGTATTTTGAGTATTAATTTTCCAACAATATTTTCATGCAGTCAGATAAAGTTCAGTTCAGTTAAATACGCAGTCAGATGCAAGTTTTATTAAAGACTAAAGCAGTCACATGCAGTTCAGTCTAGTTTAAATAGAGAATTTTTATTAACAACACTTTCAATATATATTGTGAAAATCAATGGTCCCATAACACTCCCCTGTGGCACGTCCCCTGTAGACGTCTCTCCATTGAGAACAACATGCTGTGTTGTGTTTGCTAAAAACTCTTCAATCCAGCCAACAGCTGGTCTGATATTCCGTAGGCTCTTAGTTTGTTTATCAGGCGACAGTGCGAAACTGTACCGAACGCCTTTCGGAAGTCCTAAGTGGGTGGTCTTCCCTCTCAGTAGTACCACGTGGCCGTCTGCAGCCCCGTCTTCTTGGGACCGTACGTTCTCGTGACTATCGCTGCCAACATTCACGTACAGTGGCTACATTCCTGCCAAGGCCCTATGCAGTATCGCAGAATGAACACCCAGCTTCTCGTATCCCTTTTACACGACGTCATTGAAATTGAGTTTAGTGTTTATAATGGCGTCTTTGTTGGCTTAAAGGTATTCTTGACCAGTATCAACCCACTTTGTCAAATCTCAAAACAAATTAACGCTCACGACCGTTACATCGTGTATTTGAAGCAAATGTCACTCACATTCTTTCAGTGGCGTTACTATTGCCATCCTTATGCGACTCGTGTGAAATTTGAATAAACATCGTCTGTCAGATTGTAACGGAACCTATTAAAGGCTTTACTTTACCGAAGTATGCGATACCCTCCAAATTCAACCACTTTAACGAGTATTTATGATTACAGAAAAGTTATTGTGTATGTTAACAATGATTGCATAACAAGTCTCCATAAACAGTCAACTCATTAAATTATACTGAATGACTGACCCACACAAAAGTTAATACCACTTGATCTTTGATACAGCAAATGTCATCATGTAAAAACACTAAGTTCATCTTAAATAATTAATATGAAGTACGAAAAATAGTGGCCAACTTACGTATTTTGGATCTCGTTAAATAAAAATCACCCAGTGTAACCTATTTGTTCACTAGGACCGTTTTCTCTCAGTATTCACGTAAACACTCCTATTTTGGACGAAAACCAATGTAATTGTTAATAATTCATGTTATTTACTTATTTATGCAAATTAGAGAAGTCAATTGACAAACTTCTAAAAAACGGCTTTTTTGTAACAAAGAATTATTCTGTCAAGTCAAGAAATCTGTCTGTCATTTTAATAACCTTTTAAATTATGTCACTTGATATAAATTAATAACTTTTCTGCACAAATTACGATAACAGATGTACATGTGACTTATAAACTATATCTCTTTTTAGTAGCTCTTTGACACGGTTATAAATACAAGCAGCAAGAAGGGTTGGGGGCGCAGTCGGAATATCACTTTGGTAAAGTGTGTATGTGTGTTATTGTTCGAGGTAGATAAACAATGCAAAGAACATGTAAAAAGAAGTACTACTTTGTGTTGTGTCATTGTCTTTGGTGGACAGTGGAATTAAGATGGCCACCAGAGTAATAAATATTTGAAGTTTAAATATTTGTTCGTTTCGCTCGTTATTTATCATCAAAAGCACATCAAAAACCCAGGACCTCATCATTTTACCCCTACACAACCAGATTTAGAGCCAGCATCAGCATCGAGACACAGCAGCGATCCAGCAAGCAGCAGCGATTACCACAATGCATTTTAATGGCGCCAACCTAACATCAAGTGCTAACAAGCTCCGTAAATGGCAGTGAAATAGTGCGAGTATAGCAATATCTACGACTAGGCGACCATTATAAGATGTAGAAACACGCCTATCAACATCCGCTTATGCCGCACCGATCCTTCTTGGTGCTACGATTTCTTTTTCCGTCGGTGTAGATTCTAATTGGTGCATTGAAGCTCGGGAGTTGCCTGTGGTATCAACAGCAAAGCTTTCCGAGGGTGCAAGTTTTCGTGTCTCTTCAAAAACCTTCATCTTTAACGCTTCTCCCCTACTGTCCAGACATTAAAGCTAATGCACGGCTGACTAACTACCCAGGCTCGTTATCTGGGCTGCGTTGTCAGGGCCAGTGGGTTGCAGGGGGGTCACAGTTTCGTTGTTGCCATTCTGTCCTCCTCCACCTCCCCCAAAATATAATGTGCTGTCAAACAGCTTCAACGCACAACAGTGCTTATGATTTTAGTTATAATGAACTCCAACTGAACTCCATCCACACAGAGCTCTGAAGGCCCAACACTCCCGACTGACCGCCGAGACGTCCTCAACCGATAGGTATCACTGAATGCGGATACGGATGCTCATGTCGTCAGTACTCCCTTTTCCCTGCCATTGTCATTTTTCGTTAACGGAGTAGCTCGTCAGCTGCCTCACAATGGCTGAGTGCACCCCTCTTGACAACAACGCAACCAGACGGTGACCCACCCACGTGCTAAGCCCGAAATAGCTTCGGTGATCTGACGGGAACTAGAGCTACCACAGCGGCAAGGCCATTGCCTTTAATTGTAATAAGGACAATAAAGTATATAAAGTGTTTTGACACAATAATTTCTAAATATTGGTATTTAATAGCCCACTTAGCATAAAATGCAAGAAATTAAAGTTCAGAGAATCACGTCATTTAAACGCATTATACTTAAAATTTAGGAGTTGGTGTGTCATGTTCTCGATATAAGAACTGTAATAGCAATAAACTCTCACGACTGAAATGCCGCAAGTCTAAGTGTGCGCTCTCCGTTACTAGTGTTTCATTTAGCGCTTCCAGTGGGAACGCAGGTCTGGAGGCTACTGATGTGTGTGCGAGGGGAGAACTGTTCCTTTCAGCCATTTTCGCCTGCGTCCAGAAAAGGCCATCGCCCCGTTATTTTCTCGTTCTCAGTTGAGGGTTGAGGACGTTTACCTTTCTGCCTCGTCACGCTCACCATACTGTGGTCTGCTAGAGTAGTTCTACCTGTGGACTAACGGACAGCATCAGATATGTTGTTGGCAGGAGGTATGGTGGTAATGTGAATGCCCACCTTCCCCTGCATAGCATGGTTTCTACTGTTGTCAGAGGAAGAAAGGAAGTTTAAGGTTTAACTTCCCATCGACGTACAGGTCATTAGAGACGGAGCACAAGCTAGAGTTGCTTCAACGATGGAGAAGAAATTCTACCTTGCCCTTTGAAACGTCCCCTTAGAAAATTTATTGAATTATTGTGCTGGCAAACCCCTTACGTTATTTGATTTTCAAACAGCTGAGCAGAACTGAACGTACTCAGACATTTCGCTCTTTACTTATTCTGATCAACACTAAACTCAGGCCGGCCGAGTGGCCGAGCGGTTAAAGGCGCTACAGTCTGGAAGCGCACGACCGCTACGGTCGCAGGTTCGAATCCCGCCTCGGGCATGGATGTGTGTGATGTCCTTAGGTTAGTTAGGTTTAAGTAGTTCTAAGTTCTAGGGCACTTATGACCACAGCAGTTGAGTCCCATAGTACTCAGAGCCATTTTTGAACTAAGACACAATATTTTTAGCGCAACGCAATCTATCAAAAATCCCTACAAAAGAATGGCCCTGACTAACAATAACCTATACCTCTCATGAATCACTTACCTCACAAAAGCCTTCGTTACTCGAACTACTGCAATACAGCGAGCGTCCCTACTGAAAGCTACATAAAAGATTCTAACTACTGAAGGGTCTAATACTGATAGGCATAGTTAGCAAATGAAAGATTTTGATAGAGAACAAACAATGTATTTACCTTAATAGTGTTCAAAATTATATATATATATATATATATATATATATATATATATATATATATATATACACTCCTGGAAATTGAAATAAGAACACCGTGAATTCATTGTCCCAGGAAGGGGAAACTTTATTGACACATTCCTGGGGTCAGATACATCACATGATCACACTGACAGAACCACAGGCACATAGACACAGGCAACAGAGCATGCACAATGTCGGCACTAGTACAGTGTATATCCACCTTTTGCAGCAATGCAGGCTGCTATTCTCCCATGGAGACGATCGTAGAGATGCTGGATGTAGTCCTGTGGAACGGCTTGCCATGCCATTTCCACCTGGCGCCTCAGTTGGACCAGCGTTCGTGCTGGACGTGCAGACCGCGTGAGACGACGCTTCATCCAGTCCCAAACATGCTCAATGGGGGAAGATTCGGAGATCTTGCTGGCCAGGGTAGTTGACTTACACCTTCTAGAGCACGTTGGGTGGCACGGGATACATGCGGACGTGCATTGTCCTGTTGGAACAACAAGTTCCCTTGCCGGTCTAGGAATGGTAGAACGATGGGTTCGATGACGGTTTGGATGTACTGTGCACTATTCAGTGTCCCCTCGACGATCACCAGTGGTGTACGGCCAGTGTAGGAGATCGCTCCCCGCACCATGATGCCGGGTGTTGGCCCTGTGTGCCTCGGTCGTATGCAGTCCTGATTGTGGCGCTCACCTGCACGGTGCCAAACACGCATACGACCATCATTGGCACCAAGGCAGAAGCGACTCTCATCGCTGAAGACGACACGTCTCCATTCGTCCCTCCATTCACGCCTGTCGCGACACCACTGGAGGCGGGCTGCACGATGTTGGGGCATGAGCGGAAGACAGCCTAACGGTGTGCGGGACCGTAGCTCAGCTTCATGGAGACGGTTGCGAATGGTCCTCGCCGATACCCCAGGAGCAACAGTGTCCCTAATTTGCTGGGAAGTGGCGGTGCGGTCCCCTACGGCACTGCGTAGGATCCTACGGTCATGGCGTGCATCCGTGCGTCGCTGCGGTCCGGTCCCAGGTCGACGGGCACGTGCACCTTCCGCTGACTACTGGCGACAACATCGATGTACTGTGGAGACCTCACGCCCCACGTGTTGAGCAATTCGGCGGTACGTCCACCCGGCCTCCCGCATGCCCACTATACGCCCTCGCTCAAACTCCGTCAACTGCACATACGGTTCACGTCCACGCTGTCGCGGCATGCTACCAGTGTTAAAGACTGCGATGGAGCTCCGTATGCCACGGCAAACTGGCTGACACTGACGGCGGCGGTGCACAAATGCTGCGCAGCTAGCGCCATTCAACTGCCAACACCGCGGTTCCTGGTGTGTCCGCTGTGCCGTGCGTGTGATCATTGCTTGTACAGCCCTCTCGCAGTGTCCGGAGCAAGTATGGTGGGTCTGACACACCGGTGACAATGTGTTCTTTTTTCCATTTCCAGGAGTATATATATATATATATATATATATATATATATATATATATATATATCAGTTCATGACATCCAGTCTTACAAATTTACTGTCTCTGATGGACACACGTCCAGATCATCCGCTCTCAAAACTCCGTCATCTCTCTCCCCACGTCCACCACTGCTGGCGGCTAACCTCCACCTGCGCAATGCTGTGCGCTGTTAACAGCCAACAGCCCACACTACAGTAGCAAATTCCAACAATGCAAACCAGCCACAGACTGCACACAGCACAGTTAGTGACTTTCATATAGAGCGCTACATGGCGTTACCAACCTAAACAGCCTACTTACACCTTTCAAATGAATCATTCCGGCATTTGCCTGGAACGATTTAAGTAAATCATGGGAATTCTAACTCAGGATGTCGGGACACAGGTTTGAACTGTATTCCTGCTGAATACAAATCCTGCATGCCAACCACTGTTCCACCTCGCACGATAACACCGGTCTCTCTGCGAGCCCATCTGAGTGGGCAAGCTCGGGCACAAGTGACTGAAAACTTATCCTGCGCTAAACGTACGCTGTAAATTTCTAGAATTGCTTGACACTTTGCAAACAGTTTTCGATCCACTATATTTTCTGATAGTTAGGTGAGCACTTTGAAACTGATATATCTGTATGTGAAAACACAATAGCGTTTCAAGTGATATTTGAAGTTTTCCCAGCAGATAGAATATTCTATCATCTTTCGCTGGGAGGAGGGGGGAGTCATGACCTCCAAAACTAGGTTTCATGCCTGTAATTGATGTGATCTTACTTTACCCTTTACCTGCTGTGGGCTATTTAACTCGTCCTGCTCCATCGCTCGCCATGTGGGTTTTCCCGAAGTGCTGTTGACGTGTTTATGCCTCCCATTCCACAAGCCTATCACTGCTGTGAAACAGTTACTTCTACAGGGTGTTACAAAAAGGTACAGCCAAACTTTCAGGAAACATTCCTCACACACAAATAAAGAAAAGATGTTATGTGGAGATGTGTCCGGAATCGCTTAATTTCCATGTTAGAGCTCATTTTTGTTTCGTCAGTATGTACTGTACTTCCTCGATTCACCGCCAGTTGGCCCAATTGAAGGAAGGTAATGTTGACTTCGGTGCTTTTGTTGACATGCGACTCATTGCTCTACAGTACTAGCATCAAGCACATCAGTACGTAGCATCAACAGGTTAGTGTTCATCACGAACGTGATTTTGCAGTCAGTGCAATGTTTACAAATGCGGAGTTGGCAGATGCCCATTTGATGTATGGATTAGCACGGGGCAAAAGCCGTGGCGCGGTACGTTTGTATCGAGACAGATTTCCAGAACGAAGGTGTCCCGACAGGAAGACGTTCGAAGCAACTGATCGGCTTCTTAGGGAGCGCGGAACATTCCAGCCTATGACTCGCGACTGAGGAAGACCTAGAACGACGAGGACACCTGCAATGGACAAGGCAATTCTTCGTGCAGTTGAAGATAACCCTAATGTCAGCGTCAGAGACGTTGCTGCTGTACAAGGTAACGTTGACCACGTCACTGTATGGAGAGTGCTACGGGAGAACTAGTTGTTTCCGTACCACGTACAGCGTGTGCAGGCACTATCAGCTGCTGATTGGCCTCCACAGGTACACTTCTGCGAATGGTTCATCCAAAAATGTGTCAATCCTCATTTCAGTGCAAATGTTCTCTTTACAGATGAGGCTTCATTCCAACGCGATCAAATTGTAAATTTTCACCATCAACATGTGAGGGCTGACGAGAATCCGCACGCAATTGTGCAATCACTTCATCAACACAGATTTTCTGTGAACATTTGGGCAGGCATTGTTGGTAATGTCTTGATTGGGCCCCATGTTCTTCCACCTACGCTCAATGGAGCACGTTATCATGATTTCATTCGGGATACTCTACCTGTGCTGCTAGAACATGTGCCTTTACAAGTACGACACAACATGTGGTTCATGCACGATGGAGCTCCTGCACATTTCAGTCGAAGTGTTCGTACGTTTCCCAACAACAGACTCGGTGACCGATGGATTCGTAGAGGGGGACCGATTCCATTTCCTCCACGCTCTCCTGACCTCAACCCTCTTGACTTTCATTTATGGGGACATTTGAAAGCTCTTGTCTACGCAACCCCGATACCAAATGTAGAGACTCTTCGTGCTCGTATTATGGACGGCTGTGATACAATACGCCATTCTCTAGGGCTGCATCAGCGCATCAGGGATTCCATGCGACGGAGGGGGGAGGCATGTATCCTCGCTAACGGAGGATATTTTGAACAATTCCTGTAACAAAGTGTTTGAAGTCACGCTGGTACGTTCTGTTGCTGTGTGTTTCCATTCCATGATTAATGTGATTTGAAGAGAAGTAATAAAATGAGCTCTAACATGGAAAGTAAGCGTTTCCGGACACATGTCCACATAACATATTTTCTTTCTTTGTGTGTGAGGAATGTTTCCTGAAAGTATGGCCGTACCTTTTTGTAACACCCTGTATATCTTGGCGAATATAAACGTTTCGAGTGTTTATCATAAACATGTATGCCTCTTTGTGTGCTATCACTTGAGAAAAACCTCGTTTCGATATCTTGAATCGTTTATGAAATATGACAGTTGTTATGATCCTATAATTTCTGAAGCACAGGGGCGTAAATGGGTCCATTGTGCAGAAGCGCCCATTGGATATAAAAATCAATAACTCGAGAATGAAACGAGATATCGTTCTGTTCCCAATTTTAAATGAAATATCAGTATCTTATCTATATTTCATACACTGCATGCATGAGCTAAAATTAATCAGACGCAAAGTTTAAGAAATGTGTTTTTACTTATGCAAACTCTTTCAACTTCCGAGCAACGTTTTACCTTGATGCAGCGCAGTAAATATGACCAATAACGAAAATAAATTCAATCTTTTGTTGAGACTAGATACCTGATTGTAAGACGTGCAAAAGTAAAATGTTTGCACTTAATAGCTTTTTGTTAAAAAAACATCGGATGATATTTCATAGAGGACGGAATGGCATCTCTTAGCACATACAGCAGCATCTGGCGAGCAGTACAGCTATAACAAAGTTACGCACAGCATGGAATGCAGAGAGCACGACTGTAGCTGCGATAGGCTTAAATAACGGTTTTTTGGATAACACAATTAGGACCCACGCCAGTGCTACGGTGCAGTCTCTAAGTCGCTAGATGGAAGGGTGTAGTTTATGGAACACTCTACAGGTGGCAACTACAGTAAGTGTGAAGCCTTTGATATGGAGAAGGCAGTTAAGGCGCAATCTAGGTTAACGATTCTATAACCTTCAAACTTTTCATTGTTGTCATACAGAGGTTTCAGCCCTGTTGCTGTCGAAACCATTTAGTGATTTGATAAAAAGGGTAGGATGTCAAATCAAACGGCTGCTGTCGCACCTGTAAGTACACGTTTCTTACTTTCATAATGAGAAATGCTTCTAAAGAAAACTGAGTTTCATATTTTATTTGTAAGTCATCTACAAGTATCAAGAGAAAAAAGTATTCGACGAACGTAAACTGTTAATGGACTAATGAAAAGTTTTCTCTCCGGACTAATAAAACTTTCTACCAGCAGAAAGACTACGGCAGCGTTTTACCATCGTGAATGTAAGACGTCCAGAGCCCAGGAGTCAGTCAGCCGTATTTTTGTGACGCCTGGCAGCCTCACTGGGGTGTGTGGGTCGGCAGCTCTAAATTGTTTTAGGACTCTCTGACGACAGTTTTAACTCTTCGATGCAGAAAATAGAAGAGAGGTGACGAAATTGGCAAACCCTCCCAAGTTTGGTCCCTAACAGCTATTGCCTCAAATTGTGACACACAGTGTGGTTTTTCGATATAATCGTCACATTTCCTCTTCACCGACTTAAAACAGTCATTATACACGAGTCAGCCGAACCATACATAAGACCAGAGATAAACATCTACTGGCGTGGTTTTACATGGCTTTACATGGCTTGTCCCACAACGAACACTGATCAGCGATTCCACAGCCAGCTTATAGGTAACACAACAAGAGGCATTCATGCCGCCGCCGTCACTCCTCAGTAACTATTTCATCATATAAGTCATGGGCACGAAAGAAAAAGTAACTGTGCATCAGGGAAGTTCAGATGTAAATATAAAGAAGAGCTACACCTACGAAAAGGAGAAGTATTGCAACAGAGAATCTCTAATTGGTTCACGCGCCATCTGACATGTTAATGGACATGCAGCAAGCGATATTCATCCTAACGTAACTACATTCAAGCTTGTTCTACAGCAGAGAGTTATCCAGATACCTTCAGTGTCAGCAGATTGACCATACTGCGACTTTGTTCAAAAATGGTTCAAATGGCTCTGAGCAGTATGGGACGTAACAGCTGTGGTCATCAGTCCCCTATAACTTAGAACTACTTAAACCTAACTAACCTAAGGACACCACACACATCCATGCCCGAGGCAGGATTCGAACCTGCGATCGTAGCAGTCGCACGGTTCCGGACTGAGCGCCTAGAACCGTGAGACCACCGCGGCCGGCACTGCGACTTTGTATTTGTTTTCATTTTATGTAAGTCAGTCAAAACACGGTGCATTGAGAAGTGTTGCTCAACGAACTTGAGTCGAAAGTGAGTGTAAGTATGAAACTGAAGAGCAGTATAAAAGCACTTCTTCGAGAAAGACGACAAAAACAAATGCACTTGGTGGTCGTTTAACGTAAATTGCGCTCTAACACGTACCTTTAGAACAAACTGCACTGTCAGCTTTTAAAATTGTGGCTGCTTGGTGCTGTGTATAACCAACATTCTGCATTAACTTTACTTCCTTCTGTGTTTGAACAAAATGTTGGATTTCAAGCAGAGTGATAGCTTGTTTTTAGTAGTGGGACAAACCAGTTACTGAGACAATTGGTTAGTGCAGGTTGCATGGATTTGGGGACAAGCTTGATTGATTTATGACTCCCTCCTCCTCCCCGTAACCTATTGTTTTGACCTCCTGCCTATAATCTGTCCTTCTGAGAACGCCCCCACTCTTCTGCCTCCCCTCCTGCTCCCCACCCATCTGGAAAACCCCTCCCCCACCGATACAAGCACACCTTTCATATCAAATTAATTGACTAATTAATTAAATCGATAAATTAATAAACTCTTCCCCATCTAGGAATTCCCCACCTTCCCCTCCACACCCCCCCAACTCCCTTAGCCTTCCCCATCTGGACAGTGGCAGGAAAAGGACTCAGTCTGTAATGGAGAGGAAGGATCTCATGGCAGGAAATTCAAATCATTGTCAATTACATAGCAAAGTATATACTGTTTATTTGAGAAATTCAGTTCAAGGTTTGGATATCTCTCTTATTTGGTGGGAAATGCTCATCGTTCACTGCTGTTTTGGAAGGTGCAGGTCTTGTAAAATACAATGAAAATAAGTAATTAAATAGATCGCTTTCTTTCCAATCGCACAAGAAAGACAACCACGAAATCGATGTCAACATAACTTACCACACGTAATTACACTGTCGAAAGCCTTTTGATAGCATCTTCGCATCAACTGTAAGGCCAATGTGCTGGCAGCTGCGCCAGCCAGGACGTTGTGTGCCCGCACGCCAGCCGCCTTGCATATTAGCACACACACACTGCTGACTCAAGAAGTGCACAGACCGGAGGTCGCGCTGGTCCTCGAATAAAGTGACAGGGGACGAGAAACCTCTGCGCAGTTGTGTCGACAAGTAACAGCCGGCACGGAGCCACATTTCTGAAATGCTGACTAGGTTTAGTTTATATTTGCTGCTGGAGTTAGGGATTTTTTTATTTTTTATTGTTGTCACATTCAAAGCAGACGTGTCTAAGCACAGACAGGACAATCAGAAAAATTACATACCTAAAAGTTCATTACACATTTCGAAACCCACAAAATGTCGTAAAAAAAAACCGCAGACACAATTCGAAACACTGTCCTACAGACGAGAAAAATGGCTGGAATTTTCGGTGAATTCTCGATGTCCTACAACTACTGGTCTGGAGATGTTTTAAAGTCACAGTGGTGTGTGGGGGACAGCATCCCACCAGTCTGAACTGTAGGCAGCTGGTCTGCCTCGACATGCCACTGAACGCCTGAACAAAGAAAAAGAAGACATCATGTGACTCTCAGACGTCAGGGAACATTCCATAGATACCTTGCCTCTGTTTTGTTCGAACCATACTGTTGGGACCTCTATTCCCCCCCTCCCCACACACACAAAATATGTCTTGTGACTCTCTAACATCATGGAACTTACTGCGATTAGAGCGTTCCGATCGGTTCTTATTGAATTTACCCACCAAACTGCTGCTGCTGGTGGTGGGGGGGGGGGGGGGGGGGGGGGGGGAACTGTCCCTCACTTCAGTCTGGAACCACCCGACTGCTACGGTCGCATGTTCGAATCCTGCCTCGGGCATGGATGTGTGTGATGTCCTTAGGTTAGTTAGGTTTAAGTAGTTGTAAGTTCTAGGGGACTGATGACCTCAGATGTTAAGTCCCATAGTGTTAAGAGCCATTTGAACCATTGAACTGTCCGCCGCTTTCCGCTGACAGAAAATTACGAAAATTTCAGCGCAAAATTACTTCGTACAGACCGAAAAACATATAGCAGTCATACTGCACTGACAGCTAAACCCTTGATAAAGTAGTCTACAGATCATAAAACATGGAAACTATCACCCAAGACACTTCCTCAATTACACTGTTCTACTACTGTCGATAAGAGCTTGAATTTTTCGGTGTGAAACCGATGTCCAACCAGGCTATATAACCACAAAGGAATGTAACACCATGCCATATCGTTGTAGTAAACACAATTCGTAACTTGTACCATACAAAATCATCACTTTTAGATCCTATATGTAGGTATCGACCAACAGATGCTCATACGTGTACCGTGAAGACAGATATATCTCAAAAAACCTGATCTCATGCACTGTGTATAGTCGCAGTACTAGAGGATATTTCACATAAGGTCCATCCACCATGGCCAACGGTCACGAGACAACTGCTCCCCCGCCCCCCCCCCCCCCCCCCCACACGCTGGACCGACAGGCGAGCTCCCTCCACAGACAGTGGCCACTCTCCAAACTGCTCCACAAAGGCTGGGCTGGTTCCCCCAGCACAAAGCCGTCTGCTAACAGTGTTGTTTCCGGTATGGCCTGCCTGCTGCCGTGGTTTCTGCAACGAATTGCGATCATCTCCAGACTCTGACATTACAAGATCATTTACTTTCTGAGCTCTGTCGATGAGAAATTTTTCGTCAATCACGAATTAATTTACCGATCTGGAAACAGATATCAGATGCAATACCCGATTTTACAAGCCAAAAAAAACTGGCTCTGAGCACTATGAGACTTAACATCGGAGGTTATCAGTCCCCCAGAACTTAGAACTACTTCAATCAAACTAATCTAAGGACATCACACACATCCATGCCCGAGGCAGGATTCGAACCTGCGACAGCAGCGGTCGAACGGTTCCAGACTGAAGCGCCTAGAACCGCAGGGCCACACTGGCTGGCTTACAAGCTAAAAAGGGACCTATTTATTACACTTCTAGCCGAATTTATCGAGTAACGTATGAAAATTTCCGGCATTTCACGTATTTCGACATGGTTTGCCAGAATATCATACCAATTACGCGACTGTTCTCGATATCAACCACAAAGCAGTATGTTACCGATCGCTTGCACTTTATAATTCCGAAGATAAAGAGTGGTAATTATATCTATGGAAAAGCGAAACTTTAGCGAAGTCATTATATGGGAAGTGCTGCAAATCATTGAATGACTAGAAACTTATCTCCTTTGCGAAGGTTTTTATGTGAAAACTCGAAAGAAGAGGAAACTGGTTGTTCCACTCGTATTTTCTAACTAATATCGATGTTAATGATGCAACAGATTCTAGATCATCCTCATACTTTACAAAGTCAACTAACGTTTTAACACTTATAATTGTTTGGTGTTTCTCATTCCTAGAGACTCAGCAAAAGGCCGCACCACCTCTTATTCATCATCTAGATGCAAACAACATATCAAAAACGATGTTCTCTCAAACAAATAAAGACGCGCAATGTGTAGAATGGCAGTACAAGCAGCCAAATGGTCAATTTACATGTGAAGGAATAGTTGTCCAGCGCAAACACTCCCCATATTGAATCTTCCCGAATTTCCACATAAAAATCGGAGAAGACGTGCGATCACGAAGGCTGCCCAACCACGTACTGAGTATTATTTCGCTGTTAACCCGCCTAGAGGGCGGCAATGCTAGGTCAGCTGCACACTTATTCCCCGACTATCCGCTTCGGGCAGCTCAGCAGCAGTGCGTACCTTAAGCAGAAAATGTCCATTCATTCCCATCTCCGGCTATCTCGACCATACACCGAACGCTAGGCTCTGCCGTCCTAGAAAACCAACATCATATTTATCGTTGCAATTACAATTAAATATTACGACTGTGGCCTCAATCTAGCGACATTCGACAATGACAACCCTAATCACACTATTTTGTGTGCTAGATGTCCGTTGGACGGAGGGAGACAGTCCTTCGTGAGTATCATTCTTCTGTACGAGATAGAACAGCACATTACTTGGACGGAATAGTATAGCACTGTACTCGAATGCCTGCAGTCACTTCTAACCACATAGTATACAGTTGTTCTATTTCCTGCATGGCTGTTCGTCTGTCATTCTTATGGACCAAGAAGCTGTCTGCAGTCGACCACTGTCAACTAACGAATAGCTTATTACTGTGGTAATAAAAATGTTGTTGTTGTTGTTGTTGTGGTCTTCAGTCCTGAGACTGGTTTGATGCAGCTCTCCATGCTACTCTATCCTGTGCAAGCTTTTTCATCTCCCAGTACCTACTGCAACCTACATCCTTCTGAATCTGCTTAGTGTATTCATCTCTTGGTCTCCCCCTCTGATTTTTACCCTCTACGCTGCCCTCCAATACTAAATTGGTGATCCCTTGATGCCTCAGAACATGTCCTACCAACCGATCCCTTCTTCTGGTCAAGTTGTGCCACAAACTTCTCTTCTCCCCAATCCTATTCAATACTTCCTCATTAGTTATGTGATCTACCCATCTAATCTTCAGCATTCTTCTGTAGCACCACATTTCGAAAGCTTCTATTCTCTTCTTGTCCAAACTATTTATCGTCCATGTTTCACTTCCATACATGGCTACACTCCATACAAATACTTTCAGAAATGACTTCCTGACACTTAAATCAATACTGGATGTTAACAAATTTCTCTTCTTCAGAAACGCTTTCCTTGCCATTGCCAGCCTACATTTTATATCCTCTCTACTTCTACCATCATCAGTTATTTTGCTCCCCAAATAGCAAAACTCCTTTACTACTTTAAGTGTCTCATTTCCTAATCTAATTCCCTCAGCATCACCCGACTTAATTAGACTACATTCCATTATCCTTGTTTTGTTTTTGTTGATGTTCATCTTATATCCTCCTTTCAAGACACTGTCCATTCCATTCAACTGCTCTTCCAAGTCCTTTGCTGTCTCTGACGGAATTACAATGTCATCGGCGAACCTCAAAGTTTTTATTTCTTCTCCATGAATTTTAATACCTACTCCGAATTTTTCTTTTGTTTCCTTTACTGCTTGCTCAATATACAGATTGAACAACATCGGGGACAGGCTACAACCCTGTCTTACTCCCTTCCCAACCACTGCTTCCCTTTCATGTCCCTCGACTCTTATAACTGCCATCTGGTTTCTGTACAAATTGTAAATAGCCTCTCGCTCCCTGTATTTTACCCCTGCCACCTTTAGAATTTGAAAGAGAGTATTCCAATCAACATTGTCAAAAGCTTTCTCTAAGTCTACAAATGCTAGAAACGTAGGTTTGCCTTTCCTTAATCTTTCTTCTAAGATAAGTCGTAAGGTCAGTATTGCCTCACGTGTTCCAGTGTTTCTACGGAATCCAAACTGATCTTCCCCGAGGTTGGCTTCTACTAGTTTTTTCATTCGTCTGTAAAGAATTCGTGTTAGTATTTTGCAGCTGTGACTTATTAAGCTGATAGTTCGGTAATTTTCACATCTGTCAACACCTGCTTTCTTTGGGACTGGAATTATTATATTCTTCTTGAAGTCTGAGGGTATTTCGCCTGTTTCATACATCTTGCTCACCAGATGGTAGAGTTTTGTCAGGACTGGCTCTCCCACGGCCGTCAGTAGTTCCAATGGAATATTGTCTACTCCGGGGGCCTTGTTTCGACTCAGGTCTTTCAGTGCTCTGTCAAACTCTTCACGCAGTATCGTATCTCCCATTTCATCTTCATCTACATCCTCTTCCATTTCCATAACATTGTCCTCAAGTAATAAAATAATAAATATATAAATAATAATAAAAATAAGTATCCAAAAACTACAGTTATGAGCCGTGCGTGGCTCGTGTTCCCACCATCATGTATTTTACACCCTGTTAATTTAAATTACTTCTGTCACTGAGCTGCTGCTTTGCCTGACCGTGAGCGGCGTTAGCTGCGCGTATCGATATACCCCCTCTCGTAGTATCTTTGCTTTACTGCTATGACTTCCCAGTCGTTGTCTGCCGTAAGAGAGTTCGGGTCGCGGTTCGGATAGGCGAGTTCGGGTCTGCCAGTCGGGGAGTTGTAATGCGGCACTATTGCAGTCGGGTTGGAGCAGCAGTGAGGTCTGCGTCGACATGGCTCGGCCGACCATTGCCGCCACGCGTCACTTGAGCCGGGCCGCGGCCTTGATGGATCGTCGGTCGGTCGTCCACACGGACGACGCGTTTTGGCTCGTCGATCGTTCATGAGACGGCTTTGTGTGTGTGTGTGTGTGTGTGTGTGTGTGTGTGTGTGTGTGTGTGCGTGCGCATCGACTCCCGATTCGCGTTCGTGCGTGCTTAGTTACTCTTGTATATCGTTCAGGTCTTCGGGCAAGTGTTTGTCAGGTTGTGTGTGGGGTTGGCGTGATTTCCTTTGACAAGTTATTTTAAGTGTTGACGGCATACTGACTCTGAGAGGTCGGTCGTCTCATCGCGCGACGTGTAACTGGTTCTCTGAGTGTTGTGGACTGACCCGATAGCCAATCCACTAAATAGCCGAATAGCACGCGTTAAGCTCACGCTGGATGGCGTGAGGTCTGGAACAATGACGGGAATTATAGTAGCCAAAAATAGTACATAGCTTCTGGAATACTTAACTTTAATTCATAATTGTAGAACATCGCTCTTGATGATACAGAAGTATAATAGCAATAATAATTGGTAATGGCGCCTTGCTAGGTCGTAGCAAATGACGTAGCTGAAGGCTATGCTAACTATCGTCTCGGCAAATGAGAGCGTATTTGTCAGAGTGGCATCGCTAGCGAAGTCGGCTGTACAACCGGGGCGAGTGCTAGTACGTCTCTCTAGACCTGCCGTGTGGTGGCGCTCGGTCTGCTATCACTGACAGTGGCGACACGCGGATACGCCGTATACTAACGGACCGCGACCAATTTAAAAGCTACCACCTAGCAAGTGTGGTGTCTGGCGGTGACACCACACTGAGCGCTTCTGGGCCCCTTCAATTATCCTGTGGAACTTGGGTCGGTCCTTTCCTGGTGCAGGGATGTCGTTTAGGCAGTGGGCGAGTTTCCTCTGCATGGTTGGGTCAGAGCCAGTATTTCCGCCGTCGTGTGTCTGCAAGTGAGTCGGAGACGCACCAGCAGTGCAGTCGCGACGAAGCAGCGGTCGCGGACGGACCAGAGGGCAATCGGTCTGTTGCTGTGGACCAGGGGAGATATCTCCGCGCAGTGCAGTCACTGGGTCCGTTGCCGGTCCCTGTTCAGTGTCGGAGCGTGTCTGGAGCTGTCCGATCGCTACGAGCTTCGTCGTTCACCCACCCAGGACGTCAAAGTTCAGTAGTAGTTTCAACTACACAAGCCACGTCGAATCATGTTGTGTGCTTCGTAACTTTGGTGTGTTTGAGTTCTCATGTACCGGTTGGTGGTAAGCAAGGCGTTTTGTCGGTCGGTCCGTGGCTGTCCCTTGGTTACGTTCAGAGGGCTCAAGTATAGTTGGGCTCAGCACCTGTCTCGTCTACGTGAACGAGGGCAGACCAACCTCCCTGGAGGCTTCTGAGTGCCACCGGTGTTTAATTATCTGTTGTCAGCTACTTTAAATTAAAAGCTTATGGTTATTTTTTAATTTTCTTAAAACTATGCAAAATTAATTTTTAAGTTTATGTTTCAAGCTTAAACATTGCGGCCTTCTGCCTTTAAACGATTGTGGTAATATATATTAAAATTTTGAAACCGAGTTGTGGCCTTCAGGCATTGGTATTGCACCTTGCATATGTATGTTCTATCTGCTTAGCCTTAAGGTTTTGCACGTAGCCGTGATACTTTTTTTTTATTTATTTGATTTGCCTCTTTAGTTGCATTTTAATCTTGTTGATTTAAAGATTTCTTGTTGTTAAACATTCTGGCCTTCTGCCTTTAATATGGTAATATATTCTAAAAATTTGAAATATAATTGTGGCCCTCAGCCATTTGTATTGCACTTCATATACATTTGCTGTTTTTTAATTATCTTATTGCTGTCTTAACTGGATTTTTGTCTTGTTGATTTGTTAAGATTTCTTGTTTGGAGGCCTTCAGCCGTGAAGGTGTTGCATTTGGTAAAAGTCCGGCTATGTGCCGCTTTGGTTGTAAAAGTTATTAAAGTACAATAAATAACAATTAAAAGAAAAAACTGACCTCAAGCTTTGGCCCTTTCCTCAATCCTCTTGCCTGTTCTGCCGAGCGGGTTTAGCGGTCGAGACGAGTTCCTGGCAAATTTCAAGTCTGTGCGCTTTCTTTTCAGGAGTCAGCATCTGGGGTAACCACCATGCACAGATCTTCCGATAGCCAAGCAAAGCAATAATGTAACCCACACGATCTTGCGAAATGCCGATTCTGCTTGCAATTTCTCTCCGAGTGATACGACGATCGTTCTGAAGCAATCTGTCAACATTTTGCTTGTGAAACTCGGTGGTTGCTGCCACAGGACGTCCAACTCTTCGTTTGTCGTGCAGATCAGATGTTCACGTCTTAACATCTTTAAACTTACTCGCCCAACGACGCACAGTACTCACATCAACACAATCACCACAAACTGCTTTCATTCTCTGATTAATCTCCTTTGGGGTGACACCTTCTGCTGCCAAGAATTCAATGACTGCTCGTTGCTTAAATCGCATTGACCGAACGTCTGCGCAGTGTTCCAAACTTTACACTGTAACAACACGACCGTTCAATGTTAAGGCTTGCCGCCAACTGGAGCTGTAGAGAAGAGGCTACGGAACAAGCCAGTACCTGCCGCATACCAATGCTGCCAACAGTTGAAGAGTTACGGAGGTGGAGGCATTATTTTTCAGTCAACCCTCGTAGAACTGCTTCCAGACTTTGGGTTTCCATCAAGTACAGCACTACACGAGCCTGCAGATTGTTTCTCTGATGGCTTGGAGCAGTACAAGGAATTGTTCCCAGACTTCGAGTTTCCATTGTATCCATTACCTGCACTACTCAATGAGTCCCATATACGTAGTTTATTTTTCAAGAGCGTCCTATCCTAAACGCATGCATGTGGATCATCAGAAAGATGGAATTCTTAGGTTTTTTAGAAAACTGGTGTATTAAACACAAATATTCTCGTATAAAAACAATTAGTTCATGGGTATGGCAGTAATATGACCATATTCTTATGCGTAACTATCGAAATAACACGAAAAATAGCATAAATTCGGAAAAATTCGTAGAAAACCTGGTTTAATCACAAAAAATTGATGGGAATACGACGAAATATGTAAAATGTCGAAAACCCATCAAAATTACAGAAATTGACAGAGAGTACATAAAATTAGAGAAAAAATACCGAGAAATGAGTACTGACCGAAATCAATAAAATTGCGTGTTCTGGAGGAGTGTGAACTGATGCTGCAGATACACACCTTAATAGTGGAAAGATGAAGCATTGTAGACACGTGGGGTCATATTATTCCGCACGTGAAAAATACAGCTTAACATCGGACCGCAACTTGTGTGTGTAAGAGGAAGGTTACCAGGGGTGGTGATAAACTGCGATAAGACTGTTACGTCTCCTCTGGCTATTGCATTTTCAGTTGCGGATGATCACTTTATAGTGCTGTTGTGAACATACCATAGTTTCTGATCCGTAATCGGGCTTAAATTTCGTAAACAGCTGGCGTCATACGCCTCCGGAAACCTATGTAGTGTTTGTGATACAAAGAATCGATGTTTTCTTTGGTGTGCGAGGTAGTTGTTTTATCACACAGTTTGCCACCATAGTTTATCGGAGAGTAACTGGCGGGGAGAATGTATGTCAAGCGATAGAAATCTATTTCTTACATTAGTATATTAACAGCGTTTCATTCCATGCGACTAATAGATCTGAAACCGCACGAATATAGTATTATAGTATGTTTATTTGCAGAACAATGTAGCCCTTGGAATATGCTTTTGTGATGTGTGGCTACATTTGTTTAAGGGATATAAAACGACACTTTTATATCATGTGCAGTTATGTGTATAAACCGTTTAGGTTCGTTGGAGAATTGAGGGTGAATATCAGTTGATTAATAATGCTAACTTGAGAGTAACATCTAGCAGAGGGCTATCATATCCACGAAGAGTGAGTGCTGCCTTGCATGAGAAAAATAAACAGAAATATTAGCCAGCAATGCCTGATGTGGCAACAGGTGAGGATTCAGAACACACATGTGATGGTCCTGGTGTGAGGAACTGTAGGCAGACAAGTAACGAGTCTAGCATACACATATGCCATGGAGCATGAGAATTTAGCATACTCCAACGAAACACTGTCATTCACCTACAGTCAGCTTGAATTACTGCTGTGTCAGGCTCACTAACTGTGTAGATAGAGAATTCTGTCTGGAATTAAACCGTGGACAGAATGATCGGCCACAGAAATGAGATGAGTAAATCGATGCATTGGCAAAATATGCACACACTTGAATAAAGTATACAACAGGAAACTTCCTGGCAGATTAAAACTGTGTGGCCGACCGAGACTCGAACTCGGGACCTTTGCCTTTCGCGGACAAGTGCTCTGCCATCTGAGCTACCGAAGCACGACTCACGCCCGGTCACACAGCTTCACTTCTGCCAGTTCGCAGGAGAGCTTCTGTAAAGTTTGGAAGGTAGGAGACGAGATACTGGCAGAAGTGAAGCTGTGAGACCGGGCGTGAGTCGTGCTTCGGTAGCTCAGATGGTAGAGCACTTGCCCGCGAAAGGCAAAGGTCCCGAGTTCGAGACTCGGTCGGGCACACAGTTTTAATCTGCCAAGAAGTTTCATATCAGCGCACCTCCGCTGCAGAGTGAAAATCTCATTCTGGTATACAACAGGAATTTACATGACCTTGTATATAAGAGACAAACTGTGTATGGTTTGACATGGTATAAGAAAGTTTTGTATTTATATTCTTACTATGCAGATGTACACTATATGATCAAAAGTAAGCGGACACCTCGCTGAAAATGACTTACAAGTTCGTGGCGACCTCCATCGTTAATGCTGGAATTCAATATGGAGTTGGCTCACCCGTAGCCCTGATGAGAGCTTCCACTCTCACAGCCATACGTTCAATCAGGTGCTAGAGGGTTTCTTGGGGAGTTTCAGCCCATTCTTCACGGAGTGCTGCACTGAGGCGAGGTATCGGTGTCGGTCGGTGAGGCCTGGCACGAAGTCGGCTTTCCAAAACATCCCAAAGGCGTTCTATAGGATTCAAGTCAGGACTCTGTGCAGGCCAGTCCATTACACGTATGTTATTGTCGCGTAACCACTCCGCCACAGGTCGCGCATTATGAACAGGTGCTCGATTGTGTTGAAAGATGCAATCGCTATCCCCGAATTGCTCTTCAACAGTGTTCTTAAAATATCAATATCTTAAAATATCAATGTAGGCCAGTGGTGTGATAGTGCCACACAAAGCAACATGGGGTGCAACCCCCCTCCATGAAAAACACGACCACACTATAACACCACCGCCTCCGAATTTTACTGTTGGCACTACACACACTGGCAGATGACGTTCACTGGGCATTCGCCATTCCTCCACCCTGTGTTGATTTTCCAGCACCTAGCAGCAGAATACGGAAGAACAGTTTATGGGACCAGATATTCAGTCACCTATGGCATGAAACTCGTTCACTGTATCAAACTGACACAAGAGATTCTAACAAATTATCATGAAGTGACGCAGAAGTGTCTGTACTCTGTGAATATGCCTCTATACTGCGTGGCTGGTGTTCTCCTGTCGATGGTTTTCCCCCTGTGGTGATTTTCCAGCACTCAGCAGCAGAATAGCGAGGAACAGTTAATGGGACCAGATATTCGGTTGTCTATGGCATTAAATCTCTTCACTGTAATGAACTGAAACAGAAGAGATGCTAAAAAGCTGTCATGAAGATTGACATAGAAGTGTTGGCTCAGCAGAAAGATAACATTTGTGTCACCGACACTGGGGGCAGTGAGGCACCCCCAGGCAGCTATTTGCTCTTATTAGTAACTTTCATGTAGTGTATAACCTCTTCTGAATTAATTCTTGATGCAAATGCAAATATTTCAACAACAATCATCGTAGTAGTATTGTAGTATCTCATTCTTCTGTAATGTGGAAGACGTCCACTGACAGGAATTATATGACTACAAGTATTTATAAGAGTACTCATACTTTACGAAAAATACCACGGAAAAAGTATCACTGGAAGCTGCAGAAGAAGTTCTTTTACTTACTGCTACGTTAGCCTCTAAACGACAAAATATTGGCAATAATACGAAAGGAAAATGCAAGCATACTGAGTGAACATTAATAAAACCGACAAACTGCAGGGACGGATGAAAATGACTCCAGAAGTGCAAAGTTGCCACAGCAGATGGCGCTGATGTATGACGGTTCGTATGACCATGAGTAGTGGGGCAACCTATGTACGTACGATGACACGCTGCATTGTTGCCAAATTTATTCAAGATGGCGGCGATGACGCCATCCGAGATGGCGGCATGTAGACTTGGCAACAGTGCATGACGTCATCCAAGATGGCGGCTTTGGTGGGAAAATAGGCTAATTGAGCTACATCCACTAACCTAACCTTCAGAAAAAATAGCGGGAATATTGCATTTTGGCAGGAAAATAGACCAATTGGGCTACGTCCACTAACCTAAGCCTCCAGAAAATAGGCGCGAAATTCAAATTCCAACAGGATAACACACGCAACACCATACTTGTCTTTATTATCATTTATCATCACTCATTATCATTTATTATCATTCATTATCATTTATAATCATTTATTGTCATTTATTATTATTTATTATTATTGGCCTGCCTCCACTAGAAAATTCCCTCCAAATTCAAATTCCAACACGATAATGGCTGCAAAACCTTACTTTTGTTTATTATTATTCATTATCATTTACTAACTTTCATTATCATTCATTGTCATTTATTATCATTCATTATCATTTATTATTATTATTATTTTTTATTATAGGCCTACCTCCACTAGAAAATTGTGCCAAATTCAAATTCCAAACTGTACTTCTATTTATTATTATCATTTATTATTTATTAAAGATGTTCGATTTTCTCGGCGAGAAAGTCCTTTTCCTTACATCCATAATAAAAATCTATCACAAGTTCTAATCCCAACACCATAATCGATCACACGTATGAACTTTCTCCGACACTTACCTTTTTTCACTGATAACCTATCAGAATCGCGTCAAATAATAAACTGTGCTTATAATAACCTAATTTGATTTTGCAGGGGGGAAGGGACTGAAGACTTTATTTCAAGCAGTACAGTCACCACTTGTTCTCCAACACAATCAGCACACATCTTTGATATCGCAGTGCAGTCGCCATGACGTCCACACTCCAACTGAATTAGTTCAAATCCTCGCCACCCCCTGGCCCCACCGCCAGCATGCGGAGCCACAACCGACGCCTGTCATGTGAGGTGGCCCCACGCACTGCACTGCCGGTACACTGCGGGCGAGCCCAGCGATCGCTCCCACGTCGTAAACATGTTTTCGCTGTACACGCTGGAAGTTTGACGTCACAGCAGTCCCTTGTCCACTCACCACGTGTATTCGTCGCCTCTGCACGTTTCCTGCCAAAATTGTTTGCCTCGGAGCCGAATCACACAACGGTCGGCCGTTCCCTGCCACACTTTTGGCGCCAAAGTAGTTTTCCTGGGCACGTTCAAACCTGTCAATGTCGACCACTCACCGTCCAGCACGTGTCCTTGTGCGAGTGAGAATGCAGTGCTACACTTTTGGCGGAAAAGTTTGCTCGAGAGTGGAATCCGCCATGACTGTATAACAGCACGTTTGGTCGGCACTAGAACGCTCGCTAATTGCCTCTCTCTCGTGCGCGCGTTATAAGTGGACAATCGCTGCGCCGCCACCCCGCTTACGTCATACACCCTCCATACACGTCACGAACATAGTCTTCGTAAATATGCTAACTCCCACATCGCTGATCTAACCTATCAATTACCTAAGTACTTAATTCCATTTCAGTTTTAACCATATTAAATAATTCAATTTGCAATTTCATATACATATGCAAAGGTATTCAACTACCTAATTTCAACTACTTTTCGAGGACCAGACAGCCACCTCTTCCTAGGAACCAGCGCCGAGACTGAATTCTGGCAGTAAAGAAAGGTCACTTCCTCTTTCTCTACCAAACTAACGAAATTGTTGGAAAGGAAGGGCACTTGTACTAACCTCAGCAACCCGACTGCCACTTGCTCCTAGGAACCAGCGCCATGTTTGAAATCTGCCAGTAAACAACGCTCACTAGCGCTTCCGCCACCAACCTAAGAAAATTGTTGCAAACGAAGTTCATCACCACTAAACTAAGCCACCAGCACTCAACCTCTTCCTACACGTTTCAGGTAAAAGGACTCACCCTGCACTAGGTCCATGGATGGAGGAACCAATTTACTTTATTTAGGAATGGAGTATATGTATCACACCGACATGTTCCACACCATACAGACCTGCAAAACATTCCTACATAACTTATTTATAATGCTCTAGACACACACTTGCTAATTGTAAACAGTTAAAAATAACTCATAGCACAGCCTACAGACATGCGAACCGCTCGTAAATAATGCAAAAACAACTCCTAATTTTCGGAAATAATCTCAGTCCATAGGCTGATGGAAGGAGGAAGGAGTGTACTTTATTTATTTCGGACATATCTTTTGGAAACGTTTGCATCTCATAGGTTTCGATATGTAAGGCTGACATATGGCAGATTCTGAACTCCAGTAGTGCACTACACGTGGCAACACAACCACACTCATCAAGATATTCGTTCCAATCCAGACCTCTAACTCCTCTACAAATAAATTTGTCCAGTTATTTGTTGATTCACTCAGAGTCTGATCAGATTGCAGTTTTTGCGCAAAAACCGCTCAGACTGCATTGTGCTGCTCGGGGAAGTAAGGAAGGACTGCAATCTATTTATTTGGAGCCGTTTTATTTAGTCATGGAGTATATTTGTCTCAAAACACCCGCACTGATCCGACTGTGGGCATCTGACACAGGCCACAAACACATAAACAACTCCTTTCACCACACAATAGCAAGCAGCTCTTATATAATGCGGTACACGATATCAGCAGACGAGCTCTGTACTCTCAAACTGTCCAAATAAAGCACAGCACAGTGCACACACATGCTCGCAAAATAGTGCAACAGACGCGCCTAAACACCCCCAGCTGCCAAACCGACCAAAAGTCTCTGCTCGGCCTCCCCCAAACATGACCTCAACACAATCGCATTCGCGCCTAACACCGGAGAAATTGATATCGCCTACGCGCCTTAGATTACGCTCCAAGGCAGGCCACGCGCGCGTGCGTTCGGCGGGGGAGGGGGTTCCAGAGCCTCCAGCGAAGTTCAGCTTCCGAGCGCTGGTGACAGCCGACCAGAAAGGGCACTCTCAGCCACGTTTAAATTAAAAGTGCCAACGAAATAGCCGACTATGCTGGTGGCGGAATAGCCCAATCAATAGAGACCAAAGAAGGTCATATATCGGCAATAGTTCGTGTAGTCGGAAATTTTTGTCCAGTGGTAGGAGAGACTGCCACAAACGACAAACTAGAAACTGTGACTGGTGACAGATGAGTGTAAGTGTGGAGGCGTGATTGGAGGTCACTTTTGTACATTTTTCTTCAATAATTCGAAAACTATGGCCTCCAGCGAACCACTATAAAATCTAACCACAGTAATTTTCTTAGAAAAAATTCCTCGTCGTTTTTTCCGGAGGACCAATATCTCGTGAGCGAGAGAATATGAATATCTCACACGTGGTTTTTGGAGACAAGGTATAGTATTGAAGGTCACATAATGCGAATCATCCTGTATAAACTTAACACACTGAATTCCCAGTCTTTCTAAATAATTGTTTCCTGATATACTAATATGAGATAGTATAAATATCACAGAAATCTTCTAGCTCAACCCTTTATCGTGAAATGATCGTAAGAACAACTTGTAACAATGAAGTGCTCTTTATGCTATTGTAAATAACTGGCAAGCTCTTTATGCTATTGTAAATAATTGGCAACATTCACGCTCATTTGAAGTTACTTGTACTTAATATTATAGTTTGAACATGCTGTCGAAATATCTGGTGCCGGCCGAAGTGGCCGTGCGGTTAAAGGCGCTGCAGTCTGGAACCGCAAGACCGCTACGGTCGCAGGTTCGAATCCTGCCTCGGGCATGGATGTTTGTGATGTCCTTAGGTTAGTTCGGTTTAACTAGTTCTAAGTTCTAGGGGACTAATGACCTCAGCAGTTGAGTCCCATAGTGCTCAGAGCCATTTTTTGAAATATCTAGTGCAGTACCTCAACAGTGTACTGGAACAAATAATCTTAAAACTACACTCCTGGAAATGGAAAAAAGAACACATTGACACCGGTGTGTCAGACCCACCATACTTGCTCCGGACACTGCGAGAGGGCTGTACAAGCAATGATCACACGCACGGCACAGCGGACACACCAGGAACCGCGGTGTTGGCTGTCGAATGGCGCTAGCTGCGCAGCATTTGTGCACCGCCGCCGTCAGTGTCAGCCAGTTTGCCGTGGCATACGGAGCTCCATCGCAGTCTTTAACACTGGTAGCATGCCGCGACAGCGTGGACGTAAACCGTATGTGCAGTTGACGGACTTTGAGCGAGGGTGTATAGTGGGCATGCGGGAGGCCGGGTGGACGTACCGCCGAATTGCTCAACACGTGGGGCGTGAGGTCTCCACAGTACATCGATGTTGTCGCCAGTGGTCGGCGGAAGGTGCACGTGCCCGTCGACCTGGGACCGGACCGCAGCGACGCACGGATGCACGCCAAGACCGTAGGATCCTACGCAGTGCCGTAGGGGACCGCACCGTCACTTCCCATCAAATTAGGGACACTGTTGCTCCTGGGGTATCGGCGAGGACCATTCGCAACCGTCTCGATGAAGCTGGGCTACGGTCCCGCACACCGTTAGGCCGTCTTCCGCTCACGCCCCAACATCGTGCAGCCCGCCACCAGTGGTGTCGCGACAGGCATGAATGGAGGGACGAATGGAGACGTGTCGTCTTCAGCGATGAGAGTCGCTTCTGCCTTGGTGCCAATGATGGTCGTATGCGTGTTTGGCGCCGTGCAGGTGAGCGCCACAATCAGGACTGCATACGACCGAGGCACACAGGGCCAACACCCGGCATCATGGTGTGGGGAGCGATCTCCTACACTGGCCGTACACCACTGGTGATCGTCGAAGGGACACTGAATAGTGCACGGTACATCCAAACCGTCATCGAACCCATCGTTCTACCATTCCTAGACCGGCAAGGGAACTTGCTGTTCCAACAGGACAATGCACGTCCGCATGTATCCCGTGCCACCCAACGCGCTCTAGAAGGTGTAAGTCAACTAACCTGGCCAGCAAGATCTCCGGATATGTCCCCCATTGAGCATGTTTGGGACTGGATGAAGCGTCGTCTCACGCGGTCTGCACGTCCAGCACGAACGCTGGTCCAACTGAGGCGCCAGGTGGAAATGGCATGGCAAGCCGTTCCACAGGACTACATCCAGCATCTCTACGATCGTCTCCATGGGAGAATAGCAGCCTGCATTGCTGCGAAAGGTGGATATACACTGTACTAGTGCCGACATTGTGCATGCTCTGTTGCCTGTGTCTATGTGCCTGTGGTTCTGTCAGTGTGATCATGTGATGTATCTGACCCCAGGAATGTGTCAATAAAGTTTCTCCTTCCTGGGACAATGAATTCACGGTGTTCTTATTTCAATTTCCAGGAGTGTATATGTATCTAATTACGTACAGACACATACATATTACTTTATTATTACATCTGTGTCGTTTACCAGCCATGACTGGACAGACTGCGTGAAGATTAATTACATATATACATTTAAAAAAAATTCACAAAATTAAGACATTTATACTTGATAGAAACAATATTTGTTTGTCCATTCACTTTGGTCGCTATTAAAGAATTCACCAATGGAGTACAATGGGCGTTCTTTCAGGTCCTTTGCTGCTCTCCTTCTGAATGTTCCTAGCGGCAGCGATTGCACTTCTTGAGGCAGTGAGTTGAACATCTTTAGGCAACCACTGGAAAGCTGTCTTGCGTTCCCGTCAGTCTGGGTATGTCGATGCTCCTTTTGTTACGGGTTTTGAGATTGTGTATATCTTGCCTTATGCTGAAGACTCCTTGGTTTTCTTTCACGCTGATGAGACATAAAAACACATACTGCCTGAAGACTGTCATAATTCCTAACTGCTTGATATAGTCCTGCAGTGCTCATGTCTTTTGCTTAATGTGATTATTCTTAGAGCTTTTTTATGTAGAATTAGCAAATCCTTACAACCTGCAGAATGTACCCATAATAGTAGGAATAGGGCATAATATACTGTTATGAGATATTGGTCACTTAGTACACCTTTTAACCTTCTCAAAGGTATATTACACGGGAGAGCTTGGAGCACACGTACACTGTATGTTCGTTCGTTGTTAGTTTCCTGTCTATCATGAAGCCCAACAGTTTGACAGCCTCCATATTATCATGGCATCTGATGTTGTTAGGGGTGCATATCAGATGTTGTGTTTTTTCTTCATTCATGTTCATTTTATTTTTGATGAACCATTCTTTAATGTTTTGGAAGAGTTCATCTGTTTCTTGGAGTGATTCTGCAGCAGTTCTACCTTTGGCGAAAAGGGTGGTGTCATCAGCAAATTGTAACATATTGTTGTTATAACCCATATCATTGACATAAATAAGTTACAGGAGAGGCACTATGAGGGACCCTTGGGGTACTCCATGTTCCAGCTATTGTTCTTGTGATGTTGCTCCATGAATTGATACCACTTGTCTCCGGTTTTCCAGATAAGACTGAAAAGTTGCCAGAACAACACCTCTGACACTGTAACACTTCAATTTATTGTGCAGCATCTTGTGGGAAATGCAGTCAGATGCCTTGCTAAGATCACAAAGTGTCAGTGCCACACTTTCTCTGTCTTCAAATCCTTGCCTTATTTTTCCGGTTAAGTCCAGTGCTTCTGTAAACGTCGACTTTCCCTTGCGAAAACGATGCTGTGTGTCCTGGAAGAGCTTATTTACTTCAAAATAATTCTGTAACTGGAGTTTCATAACAGACTCCATAACTTTAGCTAGAATAGGAATGATAGAAATTGGTCTGTAGTTGGACACTTCACACAGGTCACCTTTTTTGTAGATTGGTACTGTCCATGTTAGTTTAAGAAATTTTGGGAAGACACCAGAGGATAAGCATTTGTTAATTGCTATAGATAATGGCTGAGGAAGCTCTAGAATAATTTTCTTCAGCATTGTGCAAGACATACCATAGATACCTTCGCTCTCTGAGTTCCTGTATGACTTAACTATTTTTAAGATATCCTTAAGGTGGACTTCCTTCCAGTTTCCAAAAGTGCTACTGGTTATGTTTTTCATGTGACTTGTGTGGACCAAGCCTGAGTCAGGTATTTCATTAATAGTATCTTTCACTATCCTAACAAAGTACTGATTGAAGGTGTCGGGGCTACCAGAATTTAAGGCTGAGGTGGGCTTTTTTCTGCACTCATTTACCAGATTCCAAGCTACTTTCTTGGATTGTGAGCCTCTTTAATGAACCTGTCATTGTATCTCTTTTCTCCTTCCTCCACTTGCTTTCTGTAAATTCGTTTGGCTCTTACATAGTTACAATGAAGCAGGCCTCTAGATGGGAGATCTCTAGCTGCTTTCATATGGTCCCTGAAAATTAGCACAATGCATTTTAATCTGTTTAGCTCAAGGGTATACCACATCTTCCCTGTAGTAGGTTTGTCCCTTCCTTTAGCTTTGCCTGTAGGATACTTCTTGTGGATTTCTGGAAATAAATCATCAAATTTAGCTTTTAATGATTGGAACAGACATTCGTATGAGGCAATGGCCCCCATTCCTTCAATTTTTTGCTGCCTGTTTACACCTGACAGGGCTATTTTAAGATCATTTAGTCTTTCTTCTTTTATGATCCTTTTACTAAATGTGTAACTGGAGTGTTATGAGCTTGGTTGCAGTTGGCTCGAGCATTTCATACTTATTTCCATTACTAATCACTATGGTCAGCAATCATTGGTTCAACTATAGTGATATTATAGTCCCAGATATTGAGGTTAGTGATAACTGTGTCTAGGCAGGCATCACCTCTTGTTGGCAGTCGGTTTGCAACAAACAGCCCATAGCTATTTATCAAAGTCACGAAGACTCTCTCTTTAGTGCTTCCATCACCTATATGTATGTTGAAATCTCCGCACAGTGCAATTTTAGATTTAAGATGTGTTAGGTAGGACAAACAGGTTTCCATTTGTGCAATAAAGTTTTAAAAATTACCATCTGGTGAGTGGTACACAGAGACAATAATAAGGTCAATATCTGTTAACACTAGTGAAGCTAATTCTAGATCTAGGTCTGTGGAAAAGTTTTTTAAGTCTATTTCCTTTACACTAAGAGTCTTCCTTGCATATACAGATACACCACCATGAATTGTAGTAGTTCGATACCATGAATTTACCATGTTTAAATATTCAATGGGTCTGTAATAGTCACCTTCTGCTTCATCTAACCAGAGTTCACAGATACACAGATAGTTTGACTTCTTCTACAAAGAGTGATGGAAGTTCCACCTTGGTTCTTAAACACTGTATATTAAGAACTGCTATAACTATGGGCATATATCTATCATCTCTACTGTTACATCTGTGAGATATTATGGGGTCTTGGGGTTTCATTTCAGGCACTATTTTACTGGGGCACTGGTCGATCTCCGGAATAAAAAACGCCTGACAGCAATAGTCTTTGGCCATAGTGTTGTGTCCATCACCTTGACCTTTAGATAGAAGTCCACACCAAACTTGAAGCTGCTGTTCACACCCTTTGTTTGCAGTCTTTCTACGTGAAAGTTGCTAGGTCCTGGAAAGATTTTCTCAAGGAATTTGGTTACTTTTCAGTTGTTGTCCCGTTTTTCACTTTTCCTAAATGAAACCATGTTTTCTCGCCATATAGCATTCCTTGTTCTTCACCAGTGCCTATTATCTGATTTTTTCTTACTCTAGTACTTGAATTTCTGACTGATGCTATGGAAGATACTTGAGGTCTTTCTTCCTCTACAGTTTCCTTTAGTGCAGTTGCATACAGCATTTTTGGTAGTGCAGATGCATTCTGCTTCGATTTGTGTATGTTGTACATTTGTTGTTTTCGTATTGTGAATGATACTTGCTGATCGGTAGGTCGAAAAATTCTTTTCCTACACTGTACATCACACCAGTTTGTATCTGTATTGGGTGAAGGTTTCTCATCTGAAGGTCTGGGGAAGATGTAGGAACTGGTTTCATTTATACTGGCTCCAATTTTCGAATTGTTCAAAGAAGTATTGGTAACACATCGATCTTCTGTCGCTTCGTGGACTGTAAGCTCTTTATTGATAGGCCTATTTGTTTGTTCCGATTTGTTACATACATCTGTCGTTGTTGCAATGTTTTCTTGCCATCTTTTTGTTTTGTAAGAGGAAATACTGGTAGTATTCACACACAGATTCTGGTTTACACTGTGGGTTATTGATTCACTATCGTTTATTTGTTCCAACTCGCCTATTGTGGTCAAATTTTTTTTTTCGTTTGCACACTCAGTTTGTTTTTCAAGTAATACAGGAGGTTGTGACGAACTTACATTTGCATTTCGAACAAATGGAGCAGAGCCGCGTGCTGCAGGCTCAGTAGTCGACCCTAGATTTGCTATTGGACATTTAGTGTTGCTATTTTTAGCAATCAGTGTGATATTTTTTCGTGGTTTTCAACTTTTTTGCGAGGTGATATTGTCAAATGTGATGCTAGCTTTCCTAATCTACAGTTTGTGGCGATCACTGTACTGAGTTGCATTCTCATTTTCGAACTGTCTTTTATTAGTTGATTTACTGTTTTTGTTAAACCTTCAACTGCACTGGTTAATCTCAGGTGGTTTTTCGTATTATTTGCATCACAAGCATTGTTTTCTATTTCCAGCAGTTCAACTCCACTTCCTTTACAGGTTTGTTTTTGTGAGTTGTCTTGCATATCAGAACTTTTGCATTCATCGCTGATTGTTATATCGTCACCTACCTTCAATTTTTCACTGCTGCTATGACTGGTTCCAGCTGTTGATATGTTGCTGCAGACGCCATTTTCAAAGGTCCTTTGTGAAAACTAACTTCACAGCACCACAGCAGAACTTAATTTTTCCTCTTGAACTATTTACTAGGCGAACATCACTGTTGGTAAGTTCAACACATTCACTGTGAAACAAGTTCCCGTGCCATAACCCACAAATCACACTTATGTCCGTTTGTTTTACTATTTTCTTACACGTTTCACATAATATGCCAACTTCACTTTCCGCCATATGCTGTGCTGTGCTGTGCAATCTGGTGGTGGCTAACATACACTGTACGAAACGAGTTTCGTAAAAGATCCCATTCTAGAGCAGCTTTCATGTAAATAGATGGGCTTACCAGTGCTGTAAAAGTATTACAAATGTGCTGAATCATGTAGTTAGACACTGAAGCGCCAAAGAAACTGGTATAACAAAAACAGAGATATGTAAATTGACAGAATACGGCGCTGCGGTCAGTAACGCCTGTGTAAGACAACAGGTGTCTTTCGCAGTTTGTAGATAGATTACTGATGCTACAATGGCAGGTTATCAAGATTTAAGTGAGTTTGAACGTGCGTTAAAGTCGGTGCACGAGAAATGGGACACAGCAACTCCGAGGCAGCAATGAAGTGTGAATTTTCCTGTAAGACCGTTTCAAGAGACAAGGACTACCATCTTAACGTTGGTGGGGAGGTCTGTGTGTATCAGTGATCCACTGAGCTGTGCTGGTGGGAGGTATGCAGCCCTTAGGGTCACCCATGCCAGACACGTCAATTGGTGAGATTCCAGACAAGGAGTAGCCCCACAGGGGGCTTCTGTCTTGGGAATATGTGGGTGGCAACAACATAGGCCCTTAGCTAAGTCTGACATTACTTCCACTTACTTGTATCAGGCGTCTTCTGTTTTCTTTCATATTGGCCTCCCCTGGCCAACTATTACTCTTTCGACCCAAATGGTATTAGGTTTCGAGGCCTGGGGGTGTATTTCGTTTCTCTTTTCTATTCTCCAAAAATCAAATGTTGGCAAAGAACTCTGGTGTCTGCTCAGGTCGCCGATACCTGTTTGCAGAAACAAAACTCTGGGAAATGTCAACTGAAATTTGAGAAATCAATCAGACCTCAAGGATTTCAATGCAGCTCTGCCAACAAACCCTACTCCCACATCCTTGAAGCCATCAGTCGTGAGACCCCTAGACAGTGTATGACACACAGTGGATACAGGCTACAAAGCCAATGGGGAGGATGAAAGGCGATTTCGAGCGCCTTTAATTATCGGGAACATATCTGCTAAGAGGGATAACCCTGAAAGAAAATCGTGGTCCTCCTAGAAGGGAGTTGAGCAAATGGTTGGTAACCAACTCTCATAAAACACGGACTACTCCCAGTACCCAAACGAGCCTCGGAAACAGCTTAGTAAATTCAGCCGGGTATGTGGAACAATTAACAGAAACCTAAAAAATAAAACCAGGAAAGACACTCAAATTAAATTTTACAAATCTGTTGCGGTTCCCACACTGCTCTATTGAAGTGAGATCTGGGCGATTACCAAGAAGCAAGAAAGTCGGATCCAGGCACAAGAAATTAAATTCCTTGGAGGTGTTAAAGGTTGCACAAGAGAAGACATGCTAAGAAATCAAGATATTAGAGAAGAACTGCAAATCTTTAGCCTCATTGATAAAATTCAAGACTACAGAAGAACATGGAACGAACATCTGCATAGAATGGAGAGTGAGAGACTTCCCTTAAAGGCAAGAAATTATACATGCCGTGGGAGAAGAGACAGGAGAAGACCCCGACAGAGATGGGTACCTTAACAGGCAGTTCCTGCCTAATACCTGAAGAGAAGAAGAAGAAGAAGATTAAGATGTAGAACACCATTTAACGAGTTTACCGTGAATATCAGGAATCCAGTAAAACATAAAATTTCCGACTTCACTGCAGTCAGAAAAAGATCCTGCAAGAACAGGACCAACGACCTGTTAGAGGTTATCTGATGACTGAAGAGAATCGTTCAATGCGGCAAAAGTGCAACTCTTCCGCAAATTACTGCAGATTTCGATGCTGGGCCATCGAAAAGTGTCACCGTGCAAACCATTCAACGAAACATCATCGATATGGGCTTTTGGAGCCGAAGGCCCACTCCTTTACCCTTGATGACTGCATGACATAAAGCTTTACGCCTCGACTGGGCATGTCAGCATCGACATTTGACTGCTGATGACTGGACACATTTTACCTGGTCGGACGAGTCTCGTTTCAAATTGTATCGAGCGAATGGGCCTGCACGGGTATGGAGACAGCCTCATTAATCCATGGACCCTGCATGTCAGCAGGGAACAGGTCAAGCTTATGGAGGCTCTGTAATGGATTAGAGTGTGTGTGGTTGGAGAGATATAGGATCCCTGATTCATCTAGACGACAGGTGACACGTATGTAAGCACCCTGTCTGATGACCTCCATCCATATATGTCCATTGTGGTTTCCAATGAATTTGGGCAATTCCAGCAGAACAATGGGACACCCCACACGTCCAGAATTGCTACAGAGTGGCTCCAGGACCACTCTTCTGAGTTTAAACACCAAAATCCCCAGACTTGAACATTATTGAGCATGTCTGGGATGCCTTGCAACGTGCTCTTCAGAAGAGATCTCCACACCCTCGTACTCCTACGGATTTATACACACCCCTGAAGGTTTCGTGTTGTCATTTCCTTCCATCACTACTTCAGACATTAGTCGAGTCTAAGCCACGTCTTGTTGCGGCACTTCCCATGCTCATGGGAGCCCTACACAATATCAGGCAGGTGTACCAGTTTCTTTGGCTCTTCAGTGTGTAAAGAGCAGTGTGACTAATGTTAAGCGCTCACAACCACTACGTCCGATTCAAGCAGACTTATTAGTGGATTTTGTAAGTGAAATTGTAAATTGTGTACCTTCCTACTAGTTGTAATTCTTCACTTGCTTTGTAATGAGTAGCTCGCTGTGAACTAATGAATTATTTTGTCTAGAAAATATTTTCATTGACTGCTGTGAGAACAGGCTCATTGAATTAAATAAACATTACAATTTCTATCAAGAACAGAGCGTTAGAAACATGTACTTACTGTGTAGCACCACATTTGTGGCAGTATTCCTTACTATATATGAAAATATAACATTTCTATTTTTAAATACTTCAATTAGTTAGTCAACGTAGAGGAGTCTTGTACGACAAAACTAGAGCAGATTAATAATCAAAGCTACACAGTTTTGGGACGTGACCATTTCAGTCGATTCGTCAACAGATTTTCGGTACTGCCACATTTGATTCGAGTGCAGACAGAGCGTGTTAACGGGCACGGGACTCCACTGGCCATCGTCAGGTCGAACGTGGGTTCTCTGCTGGGTGCGAGGAATAGGATGGTGGGAGTGTGTCCATGGATGGCTCCTGAAGACAGATTAATAACTTTAATCAACTGCAATGCGTTGGTTGTGGGTTCCCTGAGCAAGGTTTGCTTCCACTCGTAATATTCTTGGCGGCGACGGACGTGGCTGGCGGACGTTCACATGTGCGACCGCTAATGCGTCTGTATCTGCGTTGGCGTAACTCGAAACAGGACCTACAGCGGTGGCTGGAAGCACGTTCCACTGTTGTGATCGCGGTTGAGGGAACTTGGTGGCATTGGGACGAGTAAGTGCCCATCTCACCGGCCATCTCAAGTGGCAGCTGCGTGGCGTCAGCAGGGGCAAGGGTCCCCGGTCCCTGCCCCGGCAGCGTCCCAGGACGATGGCGACAGTGCATTACCACCATGCACATCCAACAACGACTCCCTTGACAGGCGGCTGCCTGTTGACGGTGTCTGGCGATGGTTACGGCGGTTGTGTCACTCTGGCGCCTCCTAGGCGATAGCCTGCATTACGACGGTAATCAGTACGAAGGTTGCGACGGCAGTGACGATTACGACCTGGTGGCGGCGCTAAGTGACCGAGACTCCAATGCCCCATGACAGACGATGTTGAGGACCAGGCTGCCGGTCCTTAAATACGGTTTTCTGCCTCTGATGTCTGCGGTTCTTCCCCAGTAGGTCGGTGGGATATTCTGGTGTCGCTTGGCTGGGTAACTGACTCGATTACTGCCCTTCATGTTGACACCCTGGCCTGCGGCGAGCTGGCCAGAGACGCAGTCTCCTCCTTTATGTTGCTTAAATCGGCACTCCGCTGACCCAATTACGCCACGGTATCGTAGCACTGAACAGCTTCTGGCTCCCAGTAATCCTTCGCATTTTAACTACCGTCATTACTGCAGAATTCCTACCTTAATCACTCTCATCCTTCGACTCTGTACACTGAGTTACACTGTTCGCCGCCCAAGGTTGGGAAATAAATTTATGCAACACACAAGAGTGTGTGTGCACAAGTAGACGATGCCATATCACATCTTGACAATGCACACTTCTCACATGGCTTTCTACCTACTGCGCCATGGAATTTCGAACCTTTCCACAAAATCCTGTTGTGTAAATGAAGAGAACTGGCATTAAAGGTATAACGTACAAAGTTTTGGCTGGATGCTTTGTACACCAGTGTAGAGATTTTTGCAGTAATGGAAGTCCGATAATACCACATGTAGAGAGATTACAGACAATCTTTTTCGCTGGCCCAGTAGTGAAAGAAATCAGTCACAACTGGTGTGGTGTACACTCTGCCCTTTACTGTACATTACTCAGGAGGGATTCTGCATATTTCCTCATCTCTACAAACCACTCGTGCGTATGGCAAAGTGTACCTCCATGGTAGTGTCTCTTCCAGTTCCATTTGCATATGGAGCACAGCGAGAATGACTGCTCAGTTGCCTATGCGTGCACTGTAATTACCCTGACATTGTCTTTGGAGTCCCTTACGTACAATGTAATAGTATATTCCCATGACCTTCACGTAATACTAGTTTCTGAAGCCTTAAAGTGTGGGCATTTGGTAGACACCACCCGCCTGCCACTTCCATTTATTCGGCATTTGTGTGACACTCTCCCACCCACTGCCCTTTTTGTTTATATTCAGTATCACCTGTTACTTTTATTCCGTTTGGATACAATACACCAGCATAATATTCACGTATGAGTTGCACAAATTATTTGTATGCAGTCCCCATTGTAGAATCACTGAATTTTTATGTATCCTGCTAGTGAATGTGGTCTGCCACCTGCCTTACCTATGACTGAGGCCATGTGATCACTATTTTTATATACCTGTCTTTTATTACCCATATGAGTCAACTGATTCCAATTTTGATCCACATGCGTTGAAACCGTAGGATCTTTGTATTCTGTGAAATGCACACTTTTACATTTCTGATTATTTTCGAACCACACATGTACACCATGGGCTGTGTGACACTTCGGATGCATTCTCTTGTTGCTGCATGGCGCCTTCCAGAATGACGAGATGCCACGGAATGCCACAAAAACATATCCCAGATCATAACGCTCCCTCCCCCAGCCTGGACTCTTCTGACGATTGTTGCAGGGTGGTTTCCACGTGTCCAATGGACATAAAACGTGGTTCACATGAAAATGCCCCCTGTCGCCACTCAGTGGGCAGTAAGTTGCAGTACTGACGTGCAAACTGCAGCCTTCATTGTCGATGAATAGCAGTCAGAATGGGTGCCTGAACCAGGCATCTGATATGGAACCACATACGCTGCAACGTTCCCTGAACAGTCGTTAAGGAGGCACTGTAGGTAGCCCATTCATTCATCAGGGTGGCCAGTTGCTCAACTGTTGCACATCTATTCACAAATAAATATTTCCGCAGCTATCGCTAACCCATCAGCTCTGGCTCATGGTGCACCACAGTTGCCTTCGCACCAGATGTGGGTGTCATCATTTTGCCATGCACGGTATCTTTAACAATGGTGGCATGTGAATAGTTTACAAACTTCCCCATTTCAAAATGCTTCCATCTTTCACCGCAAAGCCAATGATCATGCGCTTTTGGACGTGAGATAAGTCATTCAGCATCCGCATGATGACAACTTCACAATTTTCTGTGTGCCCAAACATGATTTATGAACCCCTCTGCCCCATACCCAATTCCTACTTTTGCCAATTGCCGTTTGTGAGTAGTTATAGCATGTTGATATACGTCAAACATAGATGCTGGCCACATTGGGGAAACTGGACAGTGTAATTTTATTGTGGATGGTACAGGATAGAAATTTTATTTCTTACATGTGTTACCTTTTATTACTGACTGTGTTCCTATATCTGCCACTGCATAAACTGCTTTATTGCAAAAAAAATGGAACTGTGGTATATATTTCTTTTTAGACTGCTCCACTAGCTCCTAATTTTGTAGCTGTATTTTCTAAGTTTTGAGCAACATTACTTTGCAGTGTTCTTCTATTACAGTTTTGGAAGACAGGTTGCAGCTAGTACCCATGAGTCTGCAGCAATACCCTGTTTTGAAAATTCAGACTTTTATTATTATTTCAACACTGCCTTTGGCAAACTGCGAAGTTCATTAGATCTATATAGCCATTTTTTTTAAAAAAAAAACGATATGAGCACCATTGCTTTATGTTCCTTCAGAGCAGCATTTACATATTGTACGACATGTACAGTTTTCTGATTCGGTTACCTATACAAATAATTAAGTTTTACAGCTCCTGCGGTCTATAGCTCGGCAGAATGCTGGGTCGGGCAGCGAGAGTGCTGTCAGAAGTCCCACTCATGTGGCGTTGCACGGCGAGTTGCGTCACAGCCCCTGCAGAGTCCCTTCCAACATGACGTGAACATGAAGGAAATGCACTGAAGATGGACAGAAAGAAGATGTGGAAAGAGGGAAAATCTGCTGTAGCAGTGTGATAGTACTCTGTGTATCTTGAATATTGCAGTGGTTTCAAATGCACCAAACATGCTCCTATCAAATAATTTTCAGCAATCAAAAATTTGTAGGAAATTGGTGTTTACTACTAATGGAGTATTTTAGTTGAGTTTTCGCAGTAGGAGTGTTGCTCATCTTACATTATTTAGTAGATATCGATCATTGTTGCCCTTGGGCTGATACTGGAGTAATTACATGTACTACATTGTACAGATGGAAAGAATAGGTGAGAGTTCATTTTTTATTTTTAATTTAAAAAGTAACGAAAAGTGAGGCAGTTGAGCTCCTTTTGCCTTACTGCCGCGATGTTTGTCGGACCGCTTGCGTCACGTCAGCATGTCTACCAGCTTCTGCTTCTTGCTCTGCCTGGCCTTGTCCAGCGGTGTGTCCCCGTCGGCGTCTCTGGCCCCTCTGTCGGCGCCCGCCTCCAGAAGCGCTGCCGCCGCCTCCGCGTGGCCCCAGTACGCCGCCCAGTGCAGCGGCGTACTCGCATCGTCAGCCCTGGCGTTGGGGTCGGCAGAGGACCAAGCCAGTAGCCGCACCACAGCCGCACTGCCGTTCCATACGGCGTAGTACAGAGGCGTCTCGCGCCTGTTGTTCCTGGCGTTCACAGACGCCCTGGCCTGCAGCAGACGCCTCACTGCCTCCACACTTCCACTCGCTGCCGCCCAATGCAAGGCGGTGTTCCTGTTCTCGTCAAATGCCCGCACATCTGCACCAGCTTCGAGCAGCACCCGCATCTCCTGCACTGCCCCCTTCTTAGCTAACTGGATCAGTCTCCTGTCCTTCTCTCGTTCAGGGAGCCTCCTGCGCAAAATCCATAAATGCTCAGCTTCTGTCAAAGCACACACCCCTGATGAAGAAAAGTGTCATAAATACAGAACTGCTAGCACTTCTAGAAACACATCTGCCCAGTGAATCTACAAATTCTCCCTTCTATGATACTTAACAGTGGGGAAATCTCTGTATATTACAGTACAGATTAACAACTGTACCATACTCAGTCACGCACATTTCTGACAGTGGAGCATGCAGACGTTAAACTCCATTGATACAGACACTTTATGCATACAACACTACTGTTTTAAGTGCATCAGTCCTTTCTTAAATAATCAGATCTCGAGGTACGTAAAGAAAATTTCCTGCCATGGCAGAAAAAAATTTTACTTAGTTATTCAGAAAGTTTCTTGATAGAGTCTTATCAATCATAGAAAGCAACCATTTACCTATAAAGCAGTTATCCAAAGTATTTCAGATGTAGCAGTGACACACACACAAACACACAAACTTCCCACCTAAATTCGCGTGGCTGCTGTGTTTCTGAAGACAAGAGTAAAACTTGTTGCCTATGGGAGTAAATTAATGTTTCATGCACTTGTCTAGAATACCATACAAAATACTGCACCAAGTAAACCTTGGCTTCCTGAACACGCTGTGCACTTTGCACCACTGATGTATGCACTGTGAAAGGCAGCGTCTCATTGGCATGTCACAGCTTCACTGCAATGAGCCTAATAAAAATACCTATTTTTATGCTGAAAATTGTGTTTTGCATGTGCTCAGGAGTAATGTCCACAAATATTTTAGTAGCCGATCTTTCTAAGACTACACTTGATTTGCTATTTATTGCAATGTTTGTATCATTGGCAAACAAAACGAAATGCCCGGAGGAGCACAACTGATTTAATGAGCAGGCATCTGAAGCTAATTGCAGAATGATTGTACTTCCTCCGACATAAATTGTGCGTAACGACCACGAAGATATGATATGAGAAATTAGGGTTCATACGGAGGCACATAGATAGTCGTTTTTCTCTCGCGCTATTTGCGAGTGGAACAGGAATGAAATGATTAGTAGTGGTACGGAGTACCGTCCGCCAAGAGCTGTATGGTGGATTGTGGAGTATTAATGTAGATGCACATGTAAAGAGTGTACGTTCGTAAGTCTAAATAGAAACTATGAAAGATTATCTTGAAACAAAAGAATTAGATACAAACGAATGAACACTAAACAGTTGGTTAAGACACGGTATGTAATGTTGCTGACATCATTGGGAAAGCAATTTTATTTAGAAATGCAGTAATGTGCAAAACATGCATACTTTTAAAAGATGTAAGATGCATAGTGGAATCATGGCTACAAGATCTGTAGCTACTGGATACTTTTTTACACTCTGTGACGTAAAAGAGAACAAGCGAGAAGAGTTTACTTACAGAATACACAGCTATTTTGTCTGATTCAGCTCTCTGTATGGGACAACATGTAAATCGTGAGATTAGAAAATAAGACAGAAACCAAACTTTAATTTTAGTACAAAGGAGAAAACTTTGTATATGCACAACACTTACCTCTCATTATACATATGCAGCAGGCCACAGTAGGTGTATATTGATACTGTACACTTGCCGGTGACGTCGTGGGCACGTGACGTGATAAAGAAAGTATATAATTGGAGCAGGAACAAATGAATAATTCTATCGATGGTGAATGCAAACCACAAACTGGGAACTCCACTGACATAGCGATTTTGAAAAAGGAGACTGAGTATATTAGCTTTGCAACAACAGCATCTTGCTTTGCCATGCACACACACACACACACACACACACACACACACACACACACACACACACACATATATATATATATATATATATATATATATATATATATATATATATATATATATGCATATATAGATACACACATATATATAATTCTCTGTCCTACTTGTATCACTTGCTATAGATGCTCCGTCCTTCTTTTATCACTTGCTATGCATGCTGAGGGATTGTAGCACGTGAACAGTCATCTAGCTTTGCCATTTCTGGTAGACACGTCCTAGAGTCCATCTATAGCAAGTGATAAAAGAAGGACAGTGAAGCCTGTGTAGACGGCGAGGTTTGGGCGCCTACATCCCAGTCAGAGTGTGGAGTGCTCAGGCCTGCCAAGTCTGTAAAGTAGGATAAGCGGTGATCTGTCGCAGATCTGACGATAGAGTACAAAGTTGCTGCAGGCACAAGTGGTTTGGAGTGTACAGTTCAACGCACATCACTGAACATTGAAATCTGTAGCAGACAACCACTGCGACTTCCGATGTTGACCCAACGACATTGTCAGTCACAATTGCAGAGGGGAAAGGATAATTGAGATAGGAGCGGAGAGCAATGTAAACGTGCTACTGGTCATATGACTTAACGTTTTGGACTGCTCGGAACGCGCACCGTGCCACAGACACAGGACACTGAGGGCTGTATTGTGATGCAGGGGACATTCACCAGCGCTTTCTGGGGTAAGGATCTATGGCACGCTGACGCCGTATGACTGCGTGAACATTAATGATGACCAGCTACATCTTTTTGCATGACTTGCAGCGGCGATGTCGTCTTTCAGCAGGACAACACTCTGTGTCACAATGCAAGACTAGTGGTACATTATTTTGAGCAGCATCATAGCGAAATTTGCCTAATCTGAATCCGATATAGCAACGTGTGGGGTGCCACTGGAAGTCAGCTTCACATCCCCAAACCACCAATCCGTAATTTATGAGAATTATGTAACCTATGTGTAACAGTGCTGTGCTTATAAAATTTGGATCAACCGATCAGTAGGAAAAATATGCCATGGAAGAAGCATGTGGCGGCTGAACCCATTCCATCTGCACTTTGAGAGTAGCGTTGCACAAATGGTGACAACACGTGTAAACACAGCAACGACACTGTGACAAAAGGGCGACAATAGGAAACCACAAAACGTTATTCCACATGCCTCCAAGGGATAAATAAACACTGAAATAACACAACAACGTCATATTTAGAGGATTTAGTGGACAAAGGCTATGATAATCAGCATAATATGAGTAATACTTACAAGCGGTGCCATTATGTGTGGCAAAGAACTGCAATGAAGATGAAATAGGGCTTTACGCATTACGCAGCAGAACTAAAGGGCAAAGTAGCCTCGAACAGAAGAGACAATGGACGAGGATGGAACGCAGTCCTCGACGTGGGAAGCAATTACACACTGTCTTTACCTTTCTATAACCCTATTTGTGAATCCAGAGATGAGTGGACCCTCAGGAGCATATCATTACAGGGGGAAGTACTATGGAAGGCTAAGACAGCATCGTACTTACTTTTACCAGGAAGAAATATGTAAGATGATGAAATCATTTTTGAAAATAAAGCAACGAGTGTCAATAGAATAAATGTGGTTTTTTTAAAAGCAACTATTGGCTGTAATTGGTAGAGAGTTTACATGTACATACGAGTGTTATGAACATTTTACCAGAACCAATATTTCCTAGCGAATTTATTGTGGGCTTGCAGTGTCCATGACAGAGAAATGAAACAGATCATAATTGCAAGGTTCTAGATTGACAATATTACGCTATGCTGACTAAATATTTTGGCATGGCTAGTAAATAGCATAGTTAAGCCATCACAGAATTCACAATGCCTGGTTTCAGCTTATTGCCAATCTGTTACAAAACGGAAGAAACGCTACTGTAACAATAAGATTCAACTGGCTGAAGATTAAGATTAGAAAGAATCTAAGAATTTATAAAGAAGTAACCCCTGCATGCCATAACATACCAAAAAGGAGTATCCCGAAACGGGTATGACCTCTTAGGCTGAGAATGTAAATAAAATATGAAGCTGCATGAAAGGTCATTATGCAAAACAGTAGTTATTTCGTTAAAATTGTCAATGCTCGATAGTGCATTCAGAGGACTGTCCACCTAGCACTACCTCACGGCCTCTCTATGGAGTGTTTTATTTGGCTTTCTATGCAGCCAGTGGCCACTGTAGTTAGTCCCATTCTATCAGGTTTTTTTTTTAAATTGCTTGCTAAAAAGGTTTCTATTAGGTTTTACTCTGATTTTACATATTTCTTTCTCTTTTTCTTTTGTTTTTAGCTTTGTAATATACTTCACAATTTACTGTTGGATACACACTTTAGCTGTGTGGAAACATTTTAATTAATGACGATACATATTTGCTTTAAACAACTGGGACACTGACGCAGGAAATTAGTTTTACTATCTCAGTAGCGACTTCTGCCAGCTACAGCTCGTGTCTGTATATCCACAGGACGCTTTCAGGCCATCTCCAGTACTTGCTCATGTAACTGCGTGTACGAACTGCGTCATGTTTATATCCGTATCAGAATATTCCTGATGGTATGTTATGGCTTGAGGCATATCAACTTTTCTATATATTCGTAGATTATTCTGCTGCCAATTAATCCTATTATTGTGGCATTAGCGTTTTCTGCATTTAGTAACCGCTCTGATGATGGCTGCAACCCGTTACTGCTCGTTGTGTCTTGTACAGTAATGTGCAATACGGATGGACATTCATGAACAAAATACCTGATCATGTCCACATGGTAGCCTTCATGACCGCGAATATCATGAGCAAAATAAGACATTACAATCAGCACGCCTTCTACTGACCACCACATGTGTTAACAGAACAAAGTCTTATATCAGTTCATATGATGTCACGACACCGTTAGGACTACAGGTTTGTTTATAAATAAATCTTCTGCTACCAGTCACGATTTTTCATTATTTACTTTTCGCACGACGCACTTCGGGAAATGATTCCCATTTTCAAGTGCGCTTTTTGTGTGCATTAAGCCATTTCTATTGATGTTGTCAATGTGTGAGAGACTACTTCATTTCGTTGACTTTTAAGTTTTCTAATGGTCCATTTGTGGAGAGTCTCACACACACTAAACGTCACACACAATTTGTTGTACACTTTATACTTCGAAAATATCTTATATAAACAAAACAGTTACAAAGATGGCTTAATACACATAAAAATCGCACTTGAAAATGGGAATCATTTCCCGAAACGCGTCGTGCGAAAAGTAAAAGAACAATCGTGACAGGTAGCACAAGATTTATTTATAAACAAACCTATTGTTTTCACAGTCGCAGGCTTTCAAAAAACATTTATAATGGATCAGATCAGATCTTTAAGACTGCCTTTAGTACCATAACACAAGACTACTGTTGAGAGTTGCAGGCCATGGACGTCAAGCAATGTATCTGAATGTCATAGAAGACAAGAAAACAGTGGAAAACAACATCTATCCTAGATCCATACGGCTTTTCATTTCATTGGAACACCACAGGAAGGACAGTTTTATGATTGTAGGCCTGATGACCCACAAACTAGATTATCTTAGATGATATTACAAGGTCACCAGGTACTGACAAGGAATAAAACAAACAATGTCATGCTGAAAACACAAATCAAAGCTGTTAGGTAGCAGATAGTAACAGATCTCAGAGAGAAATTATGCGGATTGTATTAAGTTTATGTATGTAATGCCATATAGTAGGCTAAACTCAGTATCGAGCTGGATGATTGGAAAAAATAAGTTTAAATACCAGAGAAATGTACATTCACATAAAATTGAAACAAAAAATTGAATGATCACCCTGGCCCTAAACCACTATTTCAGGGATAGTATGGTTAAAGACACTCACGCGTGAGCAATAAATAACTACTTTTAATTATCTCCTAAATTGAAAGCTCTAAAACAAAGTTTAAGATATCTGATCATGCTAAACAACAAATCTCGAGTCTAGTCGTGATGTGGTACAAATTTCAAACTGTCACTACAAATACATTACATTATAGTCCAGGTTAAGCATGTCAGAACGGTTTTCAATGAAGTCAGTGCATATTTGTTCATTCTATGGTGAATGATTTAATTATCTCTATTCAGTGAATTAAATTGATATCAGTTACATTTTTGCTCATGCAAAGTACATTTTATCGAAACTACTAACCACAACAGAATGATATTTTTACGTTAGGTTCTGGTTGCTGCCGCCTACGATCAGATGGAACGTTTTGATAATATTTTACAAGAGTCGTTAGAGAAAAAATGAAAGCTAAAAATTATAAATGAAAAACGTTCGCAGAATCATAAAGTTAAAACTACATTATCATAAACTTATTTGTTTAGAAGGTGTCAATTCTCTATCACTAAACTTTGAAAAAATACACTCATGCAGTTCAGAACTTGTAAGGGGTGTCCCACGAGTATATGCCTAACATACGATGACAAGCAGATAGAAGAAGTGAACAGTGTTAAATTCTTGGGGCTACAGGTTGGTAATAAATTCAACTGGGAGGAGCACACCACAGAACTGCTGAGGCGTCTTAACAAATCTCCGTTTGCAACGCGAATTGTGTCGGACATAGGGGATACAAAAATGAAAAAGCTAGCATACTATGCTTACTTTCATTCCATAGTGTCATATGGGATTATTTTTGGGGTAATTCATCAAGCCAAGCTAAAGTTTTCCTGGTACAAAAACGTGCAGTAAGAGCTGTATGTGGTGTGTACTCAAGAAAATCTTGCAGAAGCCTGTTTTGGGAACTAGGGATACTAACTACTACTTCCGAATATACTTGTTCCTTAATGAAATTTATCATTAAAAATTATCACTTTTTCAAACCAACACCTCAGTTCATGGAATCAATACTAGAAATAAGAATAATATTCACAAGGATTTAAAGTCACTTACTCTTGTACAAAAAGGTGTGCATTATTCAGGAACACACATTTTCAATAACTTTCCAGCAGCCATAAAAAGCTTAACAACCAATGAAATTGAGTTTAAGGGAAGCCTAAAGGATCTATTGGTGGCCAAATCCCTCTACTCCATTGATGAATTTCTCAGTAGAACCAACTGATTATATATATATATATATATATATATATATAGTGACCAGGCAAAATATCTCACGAAATAAGAATCAAACGAAAAAACTACGAAGAACGAAATTCGTCTAGCTGCAAGGGGGAAAACAGATGGCGCTATGATTGGCCCGTTAGATGCCATATATCAAACGGATATCAACTGCGTTTTTTAAAAATTGGAACCCCCTTGTTATTACATATTCGTGTAGTACGTAAAGAAATATGAATGTTTTTGTTGGACCACTCTTTTCGCTTTGTGATAGATGGCGCTGTAATAGTCGCAAACGTATAAGTACATGATATCACGTAACATTCCGCCAGTGCGGACGGTATTTGCTCCGTGATACATTACCCGTGTTAAAATGGACAGTTTACCAATTGCGGAAAAGGTCGATATCGTGTTGATGTATGGCTGTTGTGATCAAAATGCCCAACGGCCGTGTCCTACATATGCTGCTCGGTATCCTGGACATCATCCAAGTGTCCGGACCGTTCGCCGGATAGTTACGTTATTTAAGGAACCAGGAAGTGTTCAGCCACATGTGAAACGTCAACCACGACCTGCAACAAATGATGATGCCCAAGTAGGTGTTTTAGCTGCTGTCTTGGCTAATCCGCACATCAGTAGCAGACAAACTCCTCGAAAATCGGGAATCTCAAAAACTTCGGTGTTGAGAATGCTACATCAACATCGATTGCAACCGTACTATATTTCTATGCACCAGGAATTGCATAGCGACGGCTTTGAACGTGTACAGTTCTGCCACTGAGCACATGGGAAATTACGGGACGGACAGATTTTTTGCACGCGTTCTATTGAGCGACGAAGCGTCATTCACCAACAGCGGTAACGTAAACCGGCATAGTATGCACTATTGGGCAACGGAAAATCCACGATGGCTGCGACAAGTGGAACATCAGCGACCTTGGCGGGTTAATGGTGCGGTATTATGGGAGGAAGGATAATTGGCCCCCATTTTTTCGATGGCAATTTGAATGGTGCAATGTATGCTGATTTCCTACGTAATGTTCTACCGATGTTACTACAAGATGTTTCAATGCATGACAGAATGTCGATGTACTTCCAGCATGATGGATGTCCGGCATATAGCTCCCGTGCTGTTGAAGCGGTATTGAATAGCATATTTCATGACAGGTGGATTGGTCGTCGAAGAACCCGCACGTTCACCGTATCTGACGTCCGCGGATTTCTTTCTGTGGGGAAAATTGAAGGATATTCGCTATCGTGGTCCACCGACAACGCCTGACAGCATGCGTCAGCGCATTGCCAGTGCATGTGCGAACATTACGGAAGGCGAACTACTCGCTGTTGAGAGGAATGTCGTTACACGTATTGCCAAATGCATTGAGGTTGATGGACATCATTTTGAGCATTTGTTGCATTAATGTGTGTATTTACAGGTAATCACGCTGTAACAGCATGCGTTCTCAGAAATGAAAAGTTCACAAAGGTACATGTATCACATTGGAACAACCGAAATGAAATGTTCAAACGTACCTACGTTCTGTATTTTAATTTAAAAAACGTACCTGTCACCAACTGTTCGTCTAAAATTGTGAGCCATATGTTTGTGACTATTACAGCGCCATCTATCACAAAGCGAAAAAAGTGGTCCAAACAAAACATTCCAAACAAAACATACACGAATATGTACTAAAAACTGTGGGTTCCTATTTTGAAAAAGCGCATTTGCTATCCGTTTGACCTATGGCAGCGCCACCTAGCAGGCCAACCATAGTGCCATCTGGTTTCTCCCTTCAAGCTAGACAAGTTTCGTTCTTTGTAGTTTTTTCGTTTGACGCTTATTTCGTGAGATATTTGGCCTGGTCACGATCAATGGACCACCCTGTATATATAACTTATGCACAATTTCAGTGCAGTAATGTGTTCATTGTAAATAAGTATTATGGTAGTTCAATTACATGTTTATTAGCTTGTAGATAAGAAAAGACTTTTTTTTTTAAATTCAGTGCATTAGTGTTTGTAAAATGAGTCTTTCATACAGTGTTCATTATAAAAATGACGATCATTCCACTTGGCACCTGTGGAATGGTACATTAGCTTATTTGTTTGAGTTGTAAATATTTGTCATGTATTATTGCTTTTCTGACATGTTGTGCATCCCGGAGGACCTCCTCACTACGTATCAATTGGAATGGAATTAAATCTAATCAAATCTCATTTGAGTTCCTGAAGCATTTCCATTGTTGTTGTTGTGGTCTTTAGCCCTGAGACTGGTTTGATGCAGCTCTCCATGCTACTCTATCCTGTGCAAGCTTCTTCATTTCCCAGTACCTACTGCAACCTACATCTGTCTGAATCTGTTTAGTGTATTCATCTCTTGGTCTCCCTCTACGATTTTTACCCTCCACACTGCCCTCCAATACTAAATTCGTGATCCCTTGATGCCTCAGAACATATCCTACCAACCGATCCCTTCTTCTAGTTAAGTTGTGCCACAAACTTCTCTTCTCCCCAATCCTATTCAATACCTCCTCCTTAGTTATATGATCTACCCATATAATCTTCAGCATTCTTCTGTAGCACCACATTTCCAAAGCTCCTGTTCTCTTCTTGTCCAAACTAGTTATCGTCCATGTTTCACTTCCATACATGGCTACGCTCCATACAAATACTTTCAGAAACGACTTCCTGACACTTAAGTCAATACTCGATGTTAACAAATTTCTCTTCTTCAGAAACCCTTTCCTTGCCATTGCCAGTCTACATTTAATATCATCTCTACTTCGACCATCAGTTATTTTGCTCCCCAAATAGCAAAACTCCTTTACTACTTTAAGTGTCTCATTTCCTAATCTAATTCCCTCAGCATCACCCAACTTAATTCGACTACATTCCATTATCCTCGTTTTGCTTTTGTTGATGTTCATCTTATACCCTCCTTTCATGACACTGTCCATTCCGTTCAACTGCACTTCCAAGTCCTTTGCTGTCTCTGACAGAATTACAATGTCATCGGCGAACCTCAAAGTTTTTATATCTTCTCCATGGATTTTAATACCTACTCCGAATTTTTCTTTTGTTTCCTTCACTGCTTGCTTAATATACAGATTGAATAACATCGGGGATAGGCTACAACCCTGTCTCACTCCCTTCCCAACCACTGCTTCCCTTTCGTGCCTCTCGACTCTTATAACTGCCATCTGGTTTCTGTACAAATTGTAAATAGCCTTTCGCTCCCTGTATTTTACCCCTGCCACCTTCAGAATTTGAAAGAGAGTATTCCAGTCAACATTGTCAAAAGCTTTCTCTAAGTCTACAAATGCTAGAAACGTAGGTTTGCCTTTCCTTAATCTAGCTTCTAAGATAAGTCGTAGGGTCAGTATTGCCTCATGTGTTCAAATATTTCTACGAAATCCAAACTGATCTTCCCAGAGGTCAGCTTCTACCAGTTTTTCCATTCGTCTGTAGAGAATACGCGTTAGTATTTTGCATCCGTGACTTATTAAACTGATAGTTCGGTAATTTTCACATCTGTCAGCACCTGCTTTGTTTGGGATCGGAATTATTATATTCTTCTTGAAGTCTGAGGGAATTTCGCCTATCTCGTACATCTTGCTCACCAAATGGTAGAGATTTGTCAGGACTGGCTCTCCCAAGGCCGTCAGTAGTTCTAATGGAATGTTGTCTACTCCCCGGGCCTTGTTTCGACTCAGGTCTTTCAGTGCTCTGTCAAACTCTTCACGTAGTATCATATCTCCCATTTCATCTTTATCTACATCCTCTTCCATTTCCATAATATTGTCCTCAAGTACATCGCCCTTGTATAGGCCCTCTATATACTCCCTCCACCTTTCTGCTTTCCCTTCTTTGCTTAGAACTGGATTTCCATCTGAGCTCTTGATATTCATACATTTCCATTAACACTTACATTTGTTCGAAGCTATCAGTAACAAATCTAGCAGCCCGCCTGTGAATTACTTCGATAGTTTCCTTTAACCCTACGTGGTAACCATGCCAAACGCTCGAGCAGGGTCCTACATGGGATCTCCTTTATAGATGAAATACACTTTACTAAAATTCTCCCAATAAGCCGAAGTCGACCACTCGACTTCTCTTCCACAGTCCTTCATATCGTCTTGTAACGTTACGCTCAGATATTCAAACGACAGGACTGTGGCAAGCGGTACACTACTACTGCCGTGTCAGAACATTACAGATTTATCTTCTTACTCATCCACACTAACTTGCATTTTTCTACATTTAGAGCTAGCTCCACTCATCACACCAACTAGACATCTGATCTAAGTCATTCTGTATCCTCCCACAGTTACTCAATTTCGACACCACAGCATAATCAGCAGACTACTGCCGACCCTGTCTGCCAAATCATTTACATATTAAAGAATAATAATAAATAATAATAAAAGAATAATATCGGTCCTATGACACATCCCTGGCACGTTACCGACGATATCCTTGTCGCTGATGAACACTCGCCATCGAAGATAACATGCTGGATCCCATTACTTAGGAAGTCTTCAAGCCACTCACATATCTGTGAATCTATTCCATATGCTCGTTACTTCTTCAACAGCCTGCAATGAGGCACCGTGTCAAAAGCTTTCCGGAAATCTAGAAATATGGAATCTGCCTGTTGTCCTTCATCCATACTACGCAGTATATCATTTGAGAAAACAATGAGCTGAGTTCCACACAAGCGATGCTTTCAAAAGCCATGCTGACTGGTGGACATAAGTTGCTTAATCTCAAGAAAATATATTATATTCGAACTGGGAATGTGTTCGATTCTGCAGCAAACCGATGATAGGGATATCGGTGTGTAATTTTGCGGGTCCGTTCTTTTACCTTTCTTATATATTCCATCCAGACCTTATGACCGTAGGTTTCAACTCGTTCAAATGTTTTCTCTACGCTAGGGATGCTTAGTACTATGTCGTCTAAATGGAAGTCTGTCCAACGGTCAGACGGCGGTATTTTTGTACGACTCTCCTGCGTGAACGATTTTTTGAATGTGAAATTTAAAACTTCAGCTTTCGTTTTTCTATCTTCAACTTCCACACCAGATTGCTCAATAAGTTACTCACTTGCCAATTTTACATAGGACTATAATTTTTCCCGCCTCTCCGACAGATATTTTGCTAAGGTGTAACGGTGGAAGTTGTGTGTTTCATGCATAGATCTTTTCACAGACGCACTAATCTCTACTAACCTTCGCGTGTCGCCATTTGAACCGAGAGTCACTGCTTCCTCAGCATTTTCCGAATTTCTTTATTAAACCATGGTGGGTCTTTTCCGTCCTACTTACCGGGCACATAACTCTCCAGACCACGATTTACAATGTGCTTAGACTTTGCCCATAATTGCTCTACGTCATCTTGCCGGAACTAACTGATGTCAGTTCACAGTCTGAGATGCTAGCAACTGCTTAAAGTAGTTCAGTTTAGTCTTCTGTGGCTTGTAATTATTCATTTAAGGTCTTTTACTATCTCCCACAACCGTCTACCGCCCAAAAAAGAGCGAAATCTTCACTTTTTTGGCCTACATCGTTTTTCCTATTAGTACCTTGGCTACATCTTCTTTCCCAAAACGCGCTCTACTTCAATGTTGATTTTTTTATCTTCTTCACCAACTAATTTTGGTGCTGTTTTTCAAGTCTTGTCCTGGTTTGTTTTATTTCCCTCTCCATCTCGTTTATTTACTCTACCGATTGCTCTCTTATCGCGTTTTATGGTTTTTTATGACCATCCGCAGTAATTTCACTTGTAATGATATCCTTCTGATGCTTCAATTGTCTCTTGATACAGGTGTAGGGTAGTAGAATGGCTAAAACCTGTTTCTTACATTGAGAGATTCCTGACTTTTTCGGAAGTAATGTTCACTGTGAACTGTCTGTTTAATCTCTTCCACGATACACTCTTCTCTTTTTTTGTTAGGACACACTACATCCTGTGACTAATAACTCACGATATTTGTATGCACAAAACTGTGCAAATATGTGTCGAAGTCGAGCTCTCCAATTATTTTCAGGATCAGTTTTCTGTCTGTTCAACGAACAGCAGACACCGTTGGTGAAATTCTGTTGTCTTACTGTGCTGCATTAGGCTTTTAGTCAAAGCCCGAAAGTTTTAATTCACTATGTAGGAGGGAATACTTCTTAAGTCCAATAAAATAATTTTAATCCATTATCAATGTTAAAAGTCTTGTTTTGCTGCCATTTGTCCCCTTGAATAGTTGCGGAGACTACCATATCACGTAAAAGTTTGTTGTTTTCTGCTGTGATTAAGACTAAAGACATATTGAATACTCTGTTGCTACTCATGGTCCTCTATATCTATTTTTCAGGTACCAGTTGGATTGCCTTTGACTTTAACGTGAAATGACTGTCATTGAAGCCATGTTGCCACCATACCAATTCACTGTCATATAGCAGTTTATTTCGATAAAGACGAAGTCAAATATCAACGTCTGGTACCAGTGGCCTTTGATTTCCGAAAGGAGAAGGTATCCGTAGAATGGATTTACGCAGAAAAAGACAAAAACTAGCCAGACAGGTGTGAAACTCTGTGAGCTACAAGGAGTCGTTTACAGCTGGTGGGGCGTGTACTGTGGCATCAAAAGGACTGCATCGCTTTCCTGGTCAGCACTGACATCCCCCTTAATCAGTAGCGCACCTCCAGGTCTGAGTATCGCTTTCATTGTTGGTGATGTTTTCACTGCCACCAGAGGTTCTCGCATACATCCCTCATAGTAAAGTAAGCCCCAATCCACGGTGCTATTCCCACACACTGTGTATCTTCAAATCTGATTTTGTGTTTTGAAAAAAAAAAAGAAAAAAGAGTAACTATAAACGACAATGGGAATTTCAGCCATGAGTCTACGTGAGATGAGGAAGCCTAATAGTTAAAGCGGCTGCTTGTGGTGTGCAAGATATCCGCTTTTGACAAGCAATGTGGCATACATTTTCCAATGGTCACTGCGTATGGAAGAGTCTGAACAAGCGATTTAAAGTAAAATATCCAAATTTTATATATTTAAACACATAAACTACTCAGCATGTTGCTTATTGCGCTGCTGCATATCATTTTGTTTTTCTATCTGTATTCATCAGCGTTCCAACATTTCTTTTGAAGGCCTCCATAGACGTAAATTAACCTTTACATATTCGGATAGCATCAAAATGTTGAGGAGCTGAGGCGCGTCAAAACCGTTTTTCAGATCCATTCCCTGTAGAATTAATTCTCAAGATAGAAAAAAATCTTTGGAAACAGAAATTGCACCCAACACACGAATGTATCACGAAATAATTTAGTTTTATTGCATTTTTCACGTGCAGGTACATCGTGTGACTCATTTCTGTTCCGAACTGAATAGGTTGAAATTTATAAAAAGAATAACTGTACATGAAAACCATGACTTCCGCTTCATCAGACTACGTTTTTTTTACGGTAACACTTGCGTAACGTCCCCTCACGTTGGACTGTGAGTGTGGACAGTGCATGCACAAAGCGAGGGTACCCACCACAGGAAAGAGACGGCCTCGTCAGAAAGTTGTGTACTGGCCTGGGAAGCCGTGGGCGGCGCGGCTGTGGCGGGAGTCCGTCCGCGGTCGCTGTGTGTCCGGGGGGCGGCGCTGGTGCCGCCGTCCACAGTGGGCGGCGAGCTGAAGAGAGACACTGCTGGGGAAAGGGTGCGCACACAGAGGACAGACAGGTGGCAGTGCTGCTGAGAGACAAATAATACACCGAAGGAAAAAATGTTCAAATGTGTGTGAAACCTTATGGGACAACTGCAAAGGTCATTAGTCCCTAAGCTTACACACTACTTAACCTAAATTGTCCTAAGGACAAACACACACACCCATGCCCGAGGGAGGACTCGAACCTCCGCCGGGACTAGCCGCACAGTCCGTGACTGCAGCGCCTAGAGCGTTCGGGTAACCCTACACTGAAGAGCCAAAGAAACCGGAACACATGCTTAATATTGTTTAGGGACACCGCGAACACGCGGAAGTGCCGCAACACGACGTAGCATGGACTCGACTAATGTCTGAAGTAGTGCTGCAGGCAACTGACACCATGAATCCTGCAGCGCTGCACATAAATTCGTAAGAGTGCGAGGGGATCGAGATCTCTTCTGAAGAGCATGTTGCTAGGCATCCCAGATATGAAACTTCCTGGCCGATTAAAACTGTGTGCCGGACCGAGACTCGAACTCCGGACCTTTGCCTTTCGCGGGCAAGTGCTCTACCACTGGCTAAGCCATGTCTCCGCAATATGCTTTCTTTCAGGAGTGCTAGGTTCGCAGGAGAGCTTCTGTAAAGTTTGGAAGGTAGGAGACAAGGTACTGGCAGAAGCAAAGCTGTGAGGACGAGGCGTGAGTCGTGCTTGGGTAGCTCAGTTGGTGGAGCACTTGACCGCGAAAGGCAAAGGTCCAGAGTTCGAGTCTCGGTCCGGAACACAGTTTTAATCTGCCAGGAAGTTTCATATCAGCGCACACTCCGCTGCAGAGTGAAAGTCTCATTCTGGAAACATCCCCCAGGCTGTGGCCAAGCCATGTCTCCGCAATATCCTTTCTTTCAGGAGTGCTAGTTCTGCAAGGTTCGCAGGAGAGCTTCTGTAAAGTTTGGAAGGTAGGAGACAATACTGGCAGAAGTAAAGCTGTGAGTACGGGGCGTGAGTCGTGCTTGGGTAGCTCAGTTGGTAGAGCACCTGCCCGCGAAAGGCAAAGGTCCCGAGTTCGAGTCTCGGTCGGGCACACAGTTTTAATCTGCCAGGAAGATTCATATCAGCGCACACTCCGCTGCAGAGTGAAAATCCCATTCTGGGGGAATCCCAGATATGCTGAATAATGCTCGTGCCTGAGGAGTTTGGTGGCCAGTGGAAGTGTTTAAACTTAGAAGGGTGTTCCTGAAGCTACTCTTTAGGAATTCTGGAAGTGAGGGGTGTCGCATTGTTCAGCTGTAATGACCCATTGGGCATGAATGGATGCAAGCGATCAGACAGAATGCTTACTTACGTGTCACCTGTCAGAGTCGTATCTAGAACTATCAGGGCTCTCATATCACTCCAACTGCACACAGCCCACGCTATTACAGAGCCTCCACCAGTTTGAACAGTCCCCAGCTGACATGCAGGGTCCATGGATCGATGAGGTTGTCTCCATACCCGTACACGCCCATCCCCTCGATACAATTTGAAACGAGACTCGTCGGACCAGGCAGCATGTTTCCAGTCGCCAACAGTGCAATGTCAGTATTGATGGGCCCAAGTGAGGGGTAATGCTTTGTGTCGAGCAGTTATCAGGCGTGCACGAGTGCGCTTTCGGCTCCGAAAGCCCATATTGATGATGTTTCGTTGAATGGTTCGCACGCTGACGCTTGTTGATGGCCCAGTACCGAAATCTGCAGCATTTTGTGGAAGGGTTCCACTTCAGTCGTCGTTGGTCCCGATCTATGCAGGATCTTTTGTTGGCCACGCATGTCGGAGATTTTATGTTTTACCAGATTCCTGATATTCACGGTAACTCGTGAAATGGTCGTACGTAAAAATCCACACTTCATTGCTACCTCGGAGATGCTGTGTCACCTTCACTAGTGCGGCGACTACAACACCACGTTCAAACTCACTCAAAGCTTGATAACCTTCCATTGTAGCAGCAGTCACCGATCTAACATCTGCGCCAGACGTTGTCTTGTATAGGCGTTGCCGACCGCGGCGCCGTATGGCTATACCAGTTTCTTTGGCGCTTCAGTGTATGTACGTAATGTAACAGAAATAATTACTAAATAAGGATAACATAATACTGAAGCCATGAAAAACCAGGCTGCTCCGTGATGTTAGGTAGCTAATCTATTTGCTAATAAACACTGTTTTACCTAGAGATTCGGCGAACTTGTCGTAGATGTTGTAAGGTAGCAGTATTTTGCACCTTACTGTAATACAATAATTGTTGCAAAGACGAGTTAGATATCGGTTATTATGTTATTTATCAGGCAATCAGCCTGTTGTTGTTGTTGTGGTCTTCAGTCCTGAGACTGGTTTGATGCAGCTCTCCATGCTACTCTATCCTGTGCAAGCTTTTTCATCTCCCAGTACCTACTGCAACCTACATCCTTCTGAATCTGCTTAGTGTATTCATCTCTTGGTCTCCCTCTACGATTTTTACCCTCCACGCTGCCCTCCAATACTAAATTGGTGATCCCTTGATAGGCAATCAGCCTATTGAAATTAATATAGGGAGTATCAGACGGCATAAGAAGCGTATTAACTTTAAGAAATTCGCATGTTGCATTAAGTCGTGGTTCAGGTGATATTTTCACGGAGTTTGGCTGGAGCGGACGAGCGGAAACTGCTCAAAGGCAGGGCAGAGGGGTGGGGAAGTTTACAACCGACCATTACTAGTCGGCATGCGAAAGCGTCCCACTGGGGGAGACGCGCCGCCGGAGCAGGTAGGCACCCATTGCGCGGGGCCTTGGAGGGACGGCGCCTCGTTGGCGCTGGACTTTACGCCGACGCCACTATTTTGAGATGAGCTAGCGCCTAAGGGAGCCTTCCCATGAATCTTAACGTTTTCTGGGGCTTTCTAAGATTCGCGGTTAAGCTAGTGCACTGATCTTTCCCGCGCGAGGGCGACACGATTGGTGGGTTCAGTTTTGAACGGAGTTTCAGTTTGTTCCAGAATAATCTAGGCGCAGTAAGGCGCAGAATGTTGTAATTGGCGGGAAGAAGCCAGGAAATAATAGTGGGAGCGAACTGTGCTGGTCTAGAGCCACGAGATTGGCCAACTCGAAAAATAGCGTGCGGGTGCTGATGTTTGCAGAGGGAAGCTTTTGGAGCTGTTATCGTGGGGAAGCGTCTTAGCTGCTGTAGCGAGCGGACGTCGTGCTTTCGGCTGTGCTGTAGGAGAGTAAATTCTTTTCAGTGTGTTGTGCAGAACTTTGAATAAATCTGCCAGCTGCAACTGAAACTAGTATTCAGTTAGGGGAACTGTCGTGTTTTACTGCTAGAGACAGGCTGATTGCGCTAGTTGCGGTTGGGAATACTGTCTCACAGGAAGCATACAGGAGCAGAGCAATTTCCTTGACCCACACTTTATTAAAGACGTTACTGCATTCCGCCTTTGGGTTGCTGAGTCCCGTCTTAACGAATGCGAGACGATTGGAAAGAAAGCAGAATTAGCTTTTGAATAGGAGTTTACGAATAGGAAGCCTGTTCGCGAAAATAAATTCATTTTATTGCAATTGAGGCTCCTCGTCGACGCAGAAGCCATCGGCAGCTTGCTGACCTGTCCACGACGCTGCTTTTGGTAACGTGATGCTCAGCTTCGGCATTTAATTCGATATTACGCACGCCTGTGATTACCAGAGCTCAGTTTTCCAGCCACGCTCTTATTGAAAATTTGGTAATTGGAGTAGGTTTGTCTGACGTATTTTATGCCGTCTGACAAGGTGAGAGAGTAGAAAATAACAAGTACAGATGCGTTATCCGACCTTAAGAGTTAGTTTTGGAATTTAAGGGCCAAATATTTAGTTATTAAATACTAATCAAAATTAATAAAAATGCAGTAAATGAAGCAGGCAAAAAGGAATACAAACGTCTCAAAAATGAGATCGACAGGAAGTGCAAAATGGCTAAGCAGGGATGGCTAGAGGACAAATGCAAGGATGTAGAGGCTTATCTCACAAGGAGTAAGATAGATACTGCCTACAGGAAAATTAAAGAGACCTTTGGAGATAAGAGAACCACTTGTATGAATATCAAGAGCTCAGATGGAAAACCAGTTCTAAGCAAAGAAGGGAAAGCAGAAAGATGGAAGGAATATATAGAGGGTTTATACAAGGGCAATCTACTTGAGGACAATATTATGGAAATGGAAGAGGATGTAGATGAAGATGAAATGGGAGATACGGTACTGCGTGAAGAGTTTGACAGAGCACTGAAAGACCTCAGTCGAAACAAGGCCCCCGGAGTAGACAACATTCCATTGGAACTACTGATGGCCCTGGGAGAGCCAGTCCTGACAAAACTCTACCATCTGGTGAGCAAGATGTATGAAACAGGCGAAATACCCTCAGACTTCAAGAAGAATATAATAATTCCAATCCCAAAGAAAGCAGGTGATGACAGATGTGAAAATTACCGAACTATCAGTTTAATAAGTCACAGCTGCAAAATACTAACACGAATTCTTTACAGACGAATGGAAAAACTAGTAGAAGCCAACCTCGGGGAAGATCAGTTTGGATTCCGTAGAAACACTGGAACACGTGAGGCAATACTGACCTTACGACTTATCTTAGAAGAAAGATTAAGGAAAGGCAAACCTACGTTTCTAGCATTTGTAGACTTAGAGAAAGCTTTTGACAATGTTGACTGGAATACTCTCTTTCAAATTCTAAAGGTGGGAGGGGTAAAATACAGGAAGCGGAAGGCTATTTACAATTTGTACAGAAACCAGATGGCAGTTGTAAGAGTCGAGGGACATGAAACGGAAGCAGTGGTTGGGAAGGGAGTAAGACAGGGTCGTAGCCTCTCCCCGATGTTGTTTAATCTGTATATTGAGCAAGCAGTAAAGGAAACAAAAGAAAAATTCGGAGTAGGTATTAAAATCCATGGAGAAGAAATAAAAACTTTGAGGTTCGCCGATGACATTGTAATTCTGTCAGAGACAGCAAAGGACTTGGAAGAGCAGTTGAATGGAATGGACAGTGTCTTGAAAGGAGGATATAAGATGAACATCAACAAAAACAAAACGAGGGTAATGGAATGTAGTCGAATTAAGTCGGAATTAGATTATGAAATGAGACACTTAAAGTAGTAAAGGAGTTTTGCTATATGGGGAGCAAAATAACTGATGATGGTCGAAGTAGAGAGGATATAAAATGTAGAGTGGCAATGGCAAGGAAAGCGTTTCTGAAGAAGAGAAATTTGTTAACATCGAGTATAGATTTAAGTGTCAGGAAGTCATTTCTGAAAGTATTTGTATGGAGTGTAGCCATGTATGGAAGTGAAACATGGACGATAACTAGTTTGGACAAGAAGAGAATAGAAGCTTTCGAAATGTGGTGCTACAGAAGAATACTGAAGATTAGATGGGTAGATCACATAACTAATGAGGAAGTATTGAATAGGACTGGGGAGAAGAGAAGTTTGTGGCACAACTTGACCAGAAGAAGGGATCGGTTGGTAGGACATGTTTTGAGGCATCAAGGGATCACCAATTTAGTATTGGAGGGCAGCGTGGAGGGTAAAAATCGTAGAGGGAGACCAAGAGATGAATACACTAAGCAGATTCAGAAGGATGTAGGTTGCAGTAGGTACTGGGAGATGAAGAAGCTTGCACAGGATAGAGTAGCATGGAGAGCTGCATCAAACCAGTCTCAGGACTGAAGACCACAACAACAACAATCAAAATTAGTGAATGGGCAATTTTAATTAACAGGTTGGGTCTCATAACTGGCCTTCAGCCAGAGCCAACGACCCGATCCAGTAGGCAAAGTGAACAAGTAAAAGCATTCGTGTTAAAACCCGCCGACATTTGGCTGACCCGCCTAGAGTCCCTAACTTTCATTTTATTGAAAGAAACCCCGTCCAATGTCAATGAAATCAGTATTAGCTACTTGTGGTGTGCGTACTGTAAGACCTTCGGTACACACACCATCAGATAATTTGACTTGTCGCTCTAAAGAACTAGGCGAGTGTCAGCAATATGTCTTGTGGTCTTATCGTGGCGTGTTTATCTTCTGCCTTTAGGTCAGACGATAGAAATGTCACTTGCACACTTAGAATAGCAGATTGACAGTGACCAACTTTAAACAGAACTTGATTAAATTTTACACAGATTTATTAAAATAATAAAAAATCATAAACCTTACTTAACTTGATTCTGGATGCTATTAACAACTGACAATCTGAAGTTCCTTTGGTCTTGGTACGTTGTCTTATTCTCACATATCTCTGATACTTGACAAAGTGTCTATACATTTCTCTCCATGGCTATTTACAGGAATGTGATAGCCTTATTAGGCGCAGACTGAAACTTGACTACAGACTGGTACAGACTAATGCAGACTGGTGCAGACTGGTGCAGACCAATGCATACTCGTACAGACTAACGTAGTCTGACTGATCGGAGGTCTGTACACTCGTTACAATACCTCGCGCGTTCAGGTATTACTGCGCGAGTGTGATCCTCGAGGAGAAAAGGTTCTACGTTAGCAGCAATCTCATTGGCTGCATTACATATTAATACGCGGATCGGCAGAAGCAGAATTTGGTCCGTCTCTAAGGCAGCGCCATCTCGTAGTGCGGAGACGGACGAGCGCTACGCCTGCACTGTTGTGCTTAGTGGGGCGCGCTCTAGTGGGAAAGTTGTGTACGCACTGACTACGCCGAACTATGTACTCAACACTACTAAAAACCGGATTTCAATGATGGAGTATTTCATGGCATAGGTACATCTAGCGAAAGTCAGTGACAGACACACACAGCTCTCTCGCTTACCTGGTTGCTGCTGGCAGCTCTGCAAGCAGGCGAGACAACTGTACGACGAGGTGCGGGTAGTGGAGTACAGCGACGGACCAGCCCCGCGTGGCCATCACGGGGAGCAGGTTTTCCCTCAGGAAGGCGACGGCGGCCTCGCCGAGGCTGCGGCACGAGTAGTTGAGCGCGATGACGGCCGTGGCCGCCGCCGTCTGCACGTTGAGCGGCGCCACCCCCCGCCACCCGCACTCCGGCGGCTCTGGGTCTCCGCGCCACTCGGCAGCCCTCTGCGACCGCGCCGGGGCGGCGGCGGGGGCGGCGGCCTCGGTGCTCGCGTCAGCCAGGAGAAGGTCTGTGCCGAGCAGCGGTCGCTAAGTGCTCTCCGTCACACGTCACCGGCGGCTGTGCCGTGCGTGGCTCGTGTTCCTGCCGTCGTGTATTTTACACCCTGTTTTTTTTTGACGTACTTCCACCTCACTGCGTTAATTTAAATTATTACTGTCACTGAGTCGCTGCCTTGCCTGACTGTGACCGGCGCTAGCAGCACGTATCGTTATACCCCCTCTCGTAGTATCTTTGATCCACTGCTATTACCTCCCGGTCGTTGTCTGTCTTAAGGGGGAGGGGGGGGGGGAGTAGGACAACAAACGAGCCGACTTGGAGCAGGAGAGTCACCACAGGACATTTTAATTTCTACTATCTACAGGCTGTTACAAAAAGGTACGGCCAAACTTTCAGGAAACATTCCTCACACACAAATAAAGAAAAGACATTATGTGGACATGTGTCCGGAAACGCTTAATTTCCATGTTAGAGCTCATTTTTGTTTCGTCAGTATGTACTGCACTTCCTCGATTCGCCGCCAGTTGGCCCAATTGAAGGAAGGTAATGTTGAATTCGGTGCTTGTGTTGACATGCGACTCATTGCTCTACAGTACTAGCATCAAGCACACCAGTACGTAGCATCAACAGGTTAGTGTTCATCACGAACGTGGCTTTGCAGTCAGTGCAATGTTTACGAATGCGGAGTTGGCAGATGCCCATTTGATGTATGGATTACCACGGGGCAAAGGCCGTGGCGCGGTACGTTTGTATCGAGACAGATTTCCAGAACGAAGGTGTCCCGACAGGAAGACGTTTCGAAGCAATTGATCGGCATCTTAGGGAGCACGGAACATTCCAGCCTATGACTCGCGACTGGGCAAGACCTAGAACGACGAGGACACCTGCAATGGACGAGGCAATTCTTCGTGCAGTTGACGATAACCCTAATGTCAGCGTCAGAGAAGTTGCTGCTGTACAAGGTAACGTTGACCACGTCACTGTATGGAGAGTGCTACGGGAGAACCAGTTGTTTCCGTACCATGCACAGCGTGTGCAGGCACTATCAGCAGCTGATTGGCCTCCATGGGTACACTTCTGCGAATGGTTCATCCAACAATGTGTCAATCCTCATTTCAGTGCAAATGTTCTCTTTTCTGATGGGGCTTCATTCCAATTTGATCAAATTATAAATTTTCACAGTCAACATGTGTGGGCCAACGAGAATCCGCACGCAATTGTGCAATCACGTCATCAACACAGATTTTCTGTGAACGTTTGGGCAGGCATTGTTGGTGATGTCTTGATTGGGCCCCATGTTCTTCCACCTACGCTCAATGGAGCACGTTATCATGATTTCATACGGGATACTCTACCTGTGCTGCTGGAACATGTGCCTTTACAAATACGACACAACATGTGGTTCATGCACGATGGAGCTTCTGCACGTTTCAGTCGAAGTGTTCGTACGCCTCTCAACAACAGATTCGGTGACTGATGGATTGGTAGAGGCGTACCAATTCCATGGCCTCCACGCTCTCCTGACCTCAACTCCCTTGACTTTCTTTTATGGGGGCATTTGAAAGCTCTTGTCTACGCAACCCAGGTACCACATGTAGAGACTCTTCGTGCTCGTATTGTGGACGGCTGTGATACAATATGCCATTCTCCAGCGCTGCATCAGCGCATCAGGGATTCCATGCGACGGAGGGTGGATGCATGTATCCTCGCTAATGGAGGACATTTTGAACATTTCCTGTAACAAAGTGTTTGAAGTCACGCTGGTACGTTCTGTTGCTGTCTGTTCCCATTCCATGATTAATGTAATTTGAAGAGAAGTAATAAAATGAGCTCTAACATGGAAAGTAAGCGTTTCCGGACACATGTCCACATAACATATTTTGAAACTTCCTGGCAGATTAAAACTGTGTGCCCGACCGAGACTCGAACTCGGGACTTTGCCTTTCGCGGCAAGTGTCTACCAACTGAGCTACCGAAGCACGACTCACGCCCGGTCCTCACAGCTTTACTTCTGCCAGTATCTCGTCTCCTACCTTCCAAACTTTACAGAAGCTCTCCTGCGAACCTTGCAGAACTAGCACTTCTGAAAGAAATTATGCTGCGGTGACATGACTTAGCCAAAGCCTAGGGGATGTTTCCAGAATGAGATTTTCTCTCTGCAGCGGAGTGTGATCTGATATGAAACTTCCTGGCAGATTAAAACTGTGTGCCCGACCGAGACTCGAACTCGGGACCTTTGCCTTTCGCGGGCAAGTGCTCTACCAACTTTTTGTTTTTTGTTTTTTGCATCTTGTTCGTTATTGATCGTTGTGTTTGGTCGTTGCGGACGTCTCAAGACATCCCGTTCAAGTTCGGTGGTTGATCCTTCTACTCAGTTTTTTATTACAGAGGCCAACCGGCTCTCTGACCGAACACGCTGAGCTACCGTGCCGGCCCAACTGAGCTACCGATGCACGACTGGCCGACTCACGGCCGGTCCTCACAGCAGTACTTCTGCCAGTATCTCGTCTCCTACCAGATGAGATACTGGCAGAAGTACTGCTGTGAGGACCGGGCGTGAGTCGGCCAGTCGTGCATCGGTAGCTCAGTTGGGCCGGCACGGTAGCTCAGCGTGTTCGGTCAGAGGGTTAGCTGCCCTCTGTAAAAAAAAAAAAAAAAAAAAAAAAAAAAAAAAAACTAAGTTAATCGATCAATAACGAACTTAAACGGATGTCTTACGACGTCCGCCCCGAGCAGATGCAACGATCAAAAGCGAACAAAATGAGATTTAAAAAAAAAAAAAAAAAAAAGTTGGTGGAGCACTTGCCCGCGAAAGGCAAAGGTCCCGAGTTCGAGTCTCGGTCGGACACACAGTTTTAATCTGCCAGGAAGTTTCATATCAGCGCACACTCCGCTGCAGAGTGAAAATCTCATTCTGGATAACATATTTTCTCTCTTTGTGTGTGAGGAATGTTTCCTGAAAGTATGGGCGTACCTTTTTGTAACACCCTGTATACTTTTACAAATAAATTCATACTTTGTCACCATGACCAGGAAGGATTGAGGACTCACACTCATCGCAGTGTAAGTTCAAAAACGTAGCAAAATACCTTTTTTTACATGTGAAATTTCATCATTTTTTCACTTATTACTGGCTGCATTTGTTGCTATAGCTACACTTTTCTTCCTGGGTAAGAGAGATTCTTCTGTGAATTTTTCATAGCATACGAACAGTAGTTACAGGTGTATGAAACTCTAGAATTTCCCAAATCTATTAAAAAACTGTGGAAAAAATAGAGATAATTAATTATAAAACTTGATTTTTTTCTAAAAATGAAGTTAAAAATGTAACAGTTCATTCATTTCTTCATAAATTAAATAACTTCTAGAGTTTCATACACCTGTAACTATGGTTTGTATGCTGTGCAAAAGTCATCGAAGAACCTCTCTTATTTAGGAAGAAAAGTGTACCTATAGCAACAAATGCAGCCAGTAGGAAGTGAAAAAATTATGAAATTTCACATATAAAAAAAAGTGTTTTGTTACGTTTTTGAACTTCCACTGCTATGAGCATGAATCCTGAATCCCCCCTGGTCATGCTGTTAAAGTTATATGAATTTATTTGTAAAAGTATAGACAGTGGAAATTGAAATGTCCTGTGGTGCCTCTCCTGCTCCAAGTCGGCCCGTTTGATGTCCTACCCCCCTTAAGGGAGCTCGGGTCGCGAGTTCGGGTCTGCCAGTCAGCTGGAACGCGTCTGGAGCGCAGTCCGGACCTGCCAGTCGGCACTAGTGCAGTCGGGTTGGAGCAGCAGTGAGGTCTGCATCGACATGGCTCACCTGACCATTGCCGCCGGACATCACTTGTGCCGGGCCACGGTCTTGGTGGATCGGCGGTCGGTTGTCCTACCGGACGACGCGTTTTCGCTCGCCGATCGTTCACGAGTCGGCTGTGTGTGTGTGCATCGACTCCCGATTTGTCTTCTTGTGTGCTTAGTTACTGTTGGGTATCGTTCAGATCTTCGTGCAAGTGTTTGTCAGGTTGTGTGTGTAGTTGGCGTTATTTCCACTGACGACTATTTTAGTTGTTGTTGGCATTCTGAGGGCAGTCGGTCGGTTCGTGCGGACCAGGAACGATATCTCCGCGCCGTGCAGTCTGCTGGCAGTTGGAGGGTGTGTGGAGCTGTCCGATCGCTACGAGCTTCGTGGCTCACCGACCCAGGACGTCAAAGTTGAGTGTGTTTTATCCAAGCGGTGGTGTCACTGCTAGTCACCACACTTGCTAGGTGGTAGCCTTTAAATCGGCCGCGGTCCGTTAGTATACGTCGGACCCGCGTGTGGCCACTATCAGTGATGGCAGACCGAGCGCCGCCACACGGCAGGTCTAGTCTAGAGAGAATCCCTAGCACTCGCCCCAGTTGTACAGCCGACTTTGCTAGCGATGGTTCACTGACAACACACGCTCTCATTTGCAGAGACGACAGTTTAGCATAGCCTTCAGTTACGTCATTTGCTACGACCTAGCAAGGCGCCATATTCAGTTACCATAATTACTATCTTCAGGAATGGACAGATAATATTGTGAATAAAGTACCGTCAAGAGCGACGATCATCATTAATGGATTAAAGTATCAAACTAATTACGTTCGCTTTCTGAATTCTCATTCCTTGTCATGTTCCAGATCTCACGTCAGTATAGTTCTTCCCTCCTCACGCCAGCCTGCGTGAGCTAAAACGCGTGCATTTCGGCCTCCACTCGTAACACGGTGTTGGCTCTTCTGCTAACACAAAACACGCCACATCCATTCATGGTGTGTGGCTCGTTTCGGTAGTTCGCTGTTGTGGAGGTTTTCCTGTGAGCTACACCGTTTGTATTGATGAAATTTAGCCGCTGTGCGGTGGAGTTAACTATATTGGTTGACTACAATTCAAGTGCACGAGCGGAATTTTCTGCCTTGTGGCCGTTAGTGTTCCGGTTACCTACCCTGGCTCAAATGGCTCTGAGCACTATGGGACTCAACTGCTGTGGTCATAAGTCCCCTAGAACTTAGAACTACTTAAACCTAACTAACCTAAGGACAGCACACAACACCCAGCCATCACGAGGCAGAGAAAATCCCTGACCCCGCCGGGAATCGAACCCGGGAACCCGGGCGTGGGAAGCGAGAACGCTACCGCACGACCACGAGATGCGGGCACCTACCCTGGCCGCTAACGTAATTTCAGGCAGTCTCCTTTCCTCACCTGTTGTCGCTGACACACGCGGTGTGTAGTTTTGACAGCTTAATACATATACATATTTGATTGTGGTTAATTACGCCCGTAACATTTTGTGTTTGAGTTCTCATATACTGATAGTTGGTTGTCCCCTCGTTGGGTTCCAACAGATCAAGTGTAGTTGGGCTCACCGCCTGTCTCACCTAAGTGAACGCCGGCCGTGGTGGCCGAGCGGTTCTAGGCGCTACAGTCTGGAACCGCACGACCGCTACGGTCGCAGGTTCGAATCCTGCCTCGGGCATGGATGTGTGTGCTGTTCTTAGGTTAATTAGGTTTAAGCAGTTCTAAGTTCTAGGGGACTGATGACCTCAGCAGTTAAGTCCCATAGTGCTCAGAGCCATTTGAACTAAGTGAACGAGGTCACACCGATCTCCCTGGAGGCTTCTGAGTGCTGTTTTCTTTATTGTCTTTCTCAGCGGTGTTTAAATGTCTGTTTATAATCTATCATAGAAAATGATTTAAAGATTCTTGTTTTTACTGGAATTTATGAATTTCTGAATTTTGAAAAATCAATTGTGGGCCTTAAGCCGCTTAAAACCTTATTTTTGAAATTACCCTTTAATCAAAACATTGTGGCCTTCTGCCTTAAAAGATTATGGTAATATATTTTAAAATTTTCAAATTTAATTGTGGCCCTCAACCGCTTGTATTGCACCTTGCATATGTTTGTTCTTTCTACTTTTGCCTTGAGGCTTTCCAGCCCAGCTGTGATACCATATTTATTTTAATTATTTTATTTGCTATTTTAACTGCACTTTATTTTGTTGACTTTTAAGATTTCTTGTTTGGAGGCCTTTAGCGGTGAAATAATTGCCTTTTTTCGAAACTTGTAGTTCTAAAGGTTCGGCTATGTGCAGTTTTGGTTTAAAGGTGTTATTAAATTATAATAAATTACAATTTTGAGTGAACCTGGCCGACACCTGACTTGGCCCTTTCCGCAATCCTAATCACCTGTTCTTTGCCCCGCGGGTTTAGAGGGTGTCTCAGCAGCCATATCACATCCTAACCATGCCAAATTCATGCCACAGCTGAGTAGCTCTAAATCTCTAATTCTGTCGCTTAAGGAATTTCCTAATATTTTTTCATCTACATCTACATCTACACGGATACTCTGCAAATCACATTTAAGTGCCTGGCAGAAAGTTCATCGAACCCGCTTTACAATTCTCTCGTATTCCAATCTCGTACAGCGTGAGGAAAGAACGGACACCTATACCTTTCCATACGAGCTCTGATTTCCCTTATTTTATCATGGTGATCGTTTTTGCCTATGTAGAGCGGCGTCAACAAAATATTTCCGCATTCGGGGGGAAAGAGTTGGTGACTGGAATTCCATGAGAAGATTGCTCCGCAACGAAAAACGCCTTTTGTTTTAATTATGTCCATCCCAAATCCCGTATCATTTCAGTCGCTCTCTCTCCCCTATTTCGCGATAATACAAAACATGCTGCCCTACTTTGAACTTTTTCGATGTACTACGTCAGTCCTATCTGCTAAGGATCCCACACCACACAGCAGTATTCTAAAAGAGGACGGACAAGCTGTAGCGTTGGGGGTTAATCCACGACCGCCGTGTTTGCAGTGAGTTTTGTTACGTAATGACTAACTGTATGCTGCTGCTTTCATCTAATACTTTCCCCTCTTTGGGGAAGTGTGAGGGGGAGTCTGTAGCCTTTCGGCTTTTACTCCCCTGTGAACGTGTGTGTGTGATTTTTCTATAGTTTCTGGTGCCTGTGATTTGTGATGATTGTTGTGAGTGTGTCTGGTACTTGCCTGAGGCAGGCGAGAAGTTTGGTGTTATATGGGAAGGAACAGGATGATGGATTGGGTGTTGGGATTTTCTCTTCGACTTAGTCGTCGAAGATCGTTATAGGGCGCTTGTGCTTATCGCGGGACATGTCATACCGACCTAGGGAGTGGATGAGTGCGTTTCCGGATCTGGAAGAACCCTCATAGAAGGCCCTTGCCGGATCCTGGAAACTCTCTCTCAGGAGTGAGATTTCGGCTGCGGCGTGCAAGTCGTCTCTAGGGAATCCAAGAGGTAAGTGCAGTGCCCTTCTGAGGGCGCGGTTCTGCAGCCTCTGGAGTTTGTCCAGGTGCTGCTTTGCCGCGTATCCCCAGACAGGGCACGCATACTCCATTACTGGCCGGATCAGGGCCTGGTATACTGCTACTGGGCAGGGAAGGGAGCTGGTTGTGTTCAGGATAGGATATAGGATGGACATTCTGGCGCAGGCCTTCCTGTGGACCTCGTCTATGTGGGGTTTCCACGCAAGACGAGAGTCCAAGGTTACGCCAAGGTACTTGGCGGTTCTGCGCCAGGGGAGTTGGGTTCCATTTAGGTGAAGGTGGAGGGGGGGACGTTGAGGAGGATCGCGCCTTCCGAGCCTGCGGGTAATCAGCATTGCCTGCGTCATCTAAAACCTTTTGTAGCCTACGGATGACCAGGTCCTTGTTCGCGTTTCTCGTGTAGAAGGCTGTATCGTCAGCGTACTGTGCGTGTGCACCAGGGGGGCCGTTGGAGTGTCCGCAGTGTACAAACTGTACAATACGGGCACCAGGACCGATCCCTGTGGCACCCCAGCACGAATACGCCTTCTGGTGGAGGTGGCAGTTTCTACTTTGACGGAGAAAGTCCTATTCGTGAGATAGCTCTTGATCAGCTGAACTATGCTCCCAGGAAACCCTTGTGTGTACAACTTGTAGAGTAGCCCTCTATGCCATACAGAATCAAAGGCTTTGGCTACGTCTAGTAGCACTATCCCGCAGTAGCCTCTGTGGTTGAAGCCCTCTGTGGCTGCTTCAACCATTCTCATGACCTGTTGTGGGGCAGAGTGGTTCTGTCAGAAGCCAAATTGGAAATCCGGCAGAATTTGCTCTCTGGTAATATGTTCTTGTATGGGTCTTAGCAGGAGGCGCTCATAGATCTTGCTGAGAGTTGGCAAGAGGCTAATCGGCCTTAGTGCTGCGGGAATAGAGGGTCTTTCCCTGGTTTGTGTATCGCGACCACTTCCGCATGTTTCCAGCAAGCTGGGAAAACACGGGATCGAGTAATCTCGTTGAGGACGTTCGCGAGGTGTGTGATCGCTGTGGGTGGGAGTTTTTTGACTAACTGTATTGGAAGCCTCCAGTCTACTAGCCGCCTTGTGGCCTGCCGATTGCGTCATCAGCCACCTGCCCTTCTGGCCGTGCGTGAGAAAGCTTTTGTCTGCTACGTATAGAGTCCACTTATTCACGTCACCTAAGAAACTAAATAAGTGGTACAGGACCTTTTGTTATTCGTACGAACAGTGTGTCAAAATTTGAAACTGCTACCTATAACAGTTTCGGAGCTATGAAAAACCCATTAAAAAAGTGCTTGACCGAAACTTAATAAAGTAAATTCAGATAGGAACCATAACAGTTTATATTTCTTTTGTTGTCTGAAAACAGTAATAGCACTCCCAGTGTGCCGATTTACTTTATTAAGATTTTCAATTCTAAACTTTCGATAATTATTCTTTCGTTATGAAAATAACAGTTTAAAAGGTAATATTTATATTTTGTGTTAGGGCGAGAGTAAATGAGGGTGAATGTGTGTGTGTGTGGGAGACATATGACAAATTTAAAATTTATATCGTAAGACACCTTACGTTACTACCAAGTGTTAACGCCACCAAGGTGTCATGAAATTGTAAATCGCCCTAACTGGCGGATGACGTATGTCTATGAGTGTTTGCTTATTTAATAAAGCAGCCAGAAAGTCGGCAACGATATAATCAGTTTTGTAAAGTTATCTCAAGATTAATTTTCGTTTAGTTTCAATTAATAAACATATAGTAATAATTTGTTTGTCAAAGTGACGCCAATGAATCTGATGTAATGATTGGCTCAGAACAGTTTTGGCGCGAGTGAGATCTAGAAGATGTGATCGGATTGGCTGGCCTTTTAGAACTGCCAGTCGGAAGTCAGTATGGTTCCCGCGCACTGCGAGCTACTTAGGTTGCATCAGTAGCTGGAGAGGAGGAGTCGTGGACTAGCTTGTCAGACGCGAAGGTCATGTTAAATGTGTCCGTCCCTAAAATGTGTAAGACGAAGAAATGGTAGGTCCTTCGAAATCAGATGGGTTTGAAATGGTAGCTTTTGTTGCTACGAGAATTTTGTAAAAGTTTGAGAAACGTGGGATATTTTTTTCGGGAGATATATGCGTGTGACTTGTTGGACTTCAAAAATTCCGCGTGGCGATGTTCTGTGTCCTACTACAGAATATATTCGGTGAGCAATCTTTGTGAAAGAAATCCATGGAATGACTTATGTAAGAAATGAACGTTATATGTAGAAAGTGACTGTATATTCCCGCGATTATTTTCGGAACGGACATAGGAGAATTCTGACTGCTTTACATGTGACATAAACTGGTAACTTATAATAGCAGTTTTGCATATTAAATGTGGGCTGATGACACATGTTTAAGCAAAGAAAATAAAACCTACTTTTACCAGATTACCGAACTTTCAATGAAGATCAGGACTCCGTTTTCCACCCGAAAATTTATTATGAATATTTAAAGGAACAAATTTACGCGGCCTCAGTAATTGTAGATATTAGGTGCTGTTTTCATCAACGCTGCTTTTTCATCACCTTGTAAGTATCTACGTTGCAGAGTGAAGGGACACTGAGCAGACGTCGATCTGAGGTAGGTGAATATCAATTTGCAGCTTGCTTCAGTGACAGTGGACTAAGAGACAGTTCCGTCGCAAAGCATAGTTTAGGCAGTCTCCTTAGTAGATCTGTTACATTTTCTACGTGTCCTACCAACAAAGTGCAGTCTTTGGTTAGCCTCTCCCACAACATTTTCTGTGTGTTCCTTGAAATTCAAATTGTTTGTAATTGTAATTCCTAGATATTTATTTGAATTTACAGTCTTTAGATTTCACTGATGTAGCGTGCAATCAAAGTTTAGCGGATTCCTTTTAACACTCATGTGGATGTACTCACACTTCTCGTTATTTAGGGTCAACTGCCAATTTTAGCGCCATACAGGTATCTTTTCTAAATAGTTTTCCAATTTGTTTTAGTCTTCTGATGAATTTACTAATCGATAAACGACAGCGTCGTCTGCAGTCAACCTAAGACGGCTGCTCAGATTGTCTCCCAGATAAGAAACAGCAAAAGGTCTAAACACTACCTTGGAGAAGGATATAGAAAACAAATGGGGTGCATACCTTGTTTCCTTAATTCCTTTCTGTAGTTACTGATCCAGGGAATCACCTGTTACTGCAGTCTGGAGTGACTCTCTCTGAAAAATGACCTGGAGTTTACAGACATAGCCACACTGCAACTCGTTCTACATACTTCTGACATAATCCATTACGACGAAGTGCAACAATTCGTACTGCAATATGTCAGAGGCACTCGTAGAGAAAGTGCCTGTGTTTCAACTACGGTGCGTGCTGTCGTTCCCTAAATGATGTCATGCAACCGCAATGCTGCAGATGGTACTGATAAGTAGATATTTCTCCTTGATATAAAACCTCACTTACAGGCTGTAACGCTCGCTGAAGGGATTCTCAGTTCCATTTGACACTCGGTGTTTAAAATGTCTACATTAGGCAGTCAGACTGTATCCTTCACATGAGATGTTACACTATCGTTCTTTAGTTGCAGATATTTTGTGTTAACTCGCTCTGAAACTGCTGAGAAACAATAAATCCCTGTGGAAGAGAATAATCTTGCCAAACTTTTCAAAGATGAAGGTACAGAAATCGAAAACCAGTTAGATACTCTTACGTTTAACATATATGAGTCTCTACATAGGTGGAGCCACATACTCAGAAAGAAATTCGGCACGAATGTGCCCTATAAGCAATTATTTTCATTCTGTAGAAAGAAGATGCACTTATAAACTGAGAGAATGGATTAGTAATATAGGAGTATGGTAAGTTCCTATGGGACCAAACTGCTGAGATCATCGGTTCCTACTCTTACACACTATTTAATCTAACTTAAACTAAGATACGCCAAGGACAACACACACACACACACACCCATGGCCAAGGGAGGACTCGAACCTCCGACGGGGGGAACTGCGAGAACCGTCACAAGGCGCCCTAAACAACGTGGCTACCCCCCGCGGATTCAGGAGAAGATACGCTGATTACACAGTTGTTTTATCTGTAAGTGAACAAGATCTCGAATCGATTAAATGTGTAAGTCATGACGAAACAGCGTAACATGAAGGAAAGAGCCTAAATCAAAGGTGATGGAGTGTGACAAAGGACCACAAACCAACGTGCGAGTACATGAGCGTGGTAAGTTACTGCAAGTAGCTGGCTCGTTTACTTACTCAGTTAACAAGATCATGGCAGCTGGAAGAAGCACAGAACAAATAAGAAGCAGAATTGCCGCCGTTAAAAAGAAAACGGGTAGCAAATGAAGAAAAGTTTTCAGTGACCATGTGTTATCAGTGTGTCCGGAGGAAAGAAGCGAAGTCTTTCGCAGTTTTGTCTTAGAGGCGAATACTATAAATCAAATGGACAGATGAAACGACAAATTATGAAATCTTTAAAAAAGACTTCATGGAATACTGTTGTAAAAGAAGGAGTTTAGACTGTTGTGTGTCTATTGACAAATAACAGGCTCCTACAAGCAATAATAGACAGATATGTCAATGAATAATTTTCAGTTGAAGAGTGCTACTGAAGTACATAAGTCGCACTATAAAAGGTATCGGTTGCAACTACTAAAGGAAATGAAGAAGACGGAAGACAGACGTGGGAACTGGGGGTTTACTGCCAAATAGTTTTCGGAGTCATCGCTAGTGAAGAGGACGTTCGTACATTAACTCTATAACGGGCAAATGAATAGTTGCAATTGAAATATTTTATCTCTCCCAATTTCCTCTACCTGTTTTGATCTCAAAATTTTCTCACCCATTTGATGTTAACATTAATAATTTGTGCAACTACACTGCTCTGTATTGTGAGCCAACCTGTCTTAATTCTTGCTCTCTTTCTGCATCATTACCAGCAACTATAATTTATCAACGCGTGTAATGCGCTCTGTCCCTCATCATAAGCCAGACTCCCTGCCTGACTCGCTTCTGACTTCGAAGTCAACAACGGAAGCTACTAACTCACCCAATCCATATTCTAATGGCCATCTGCCAGAAACTTCAAGACAAAAAAAGAACATATTGCCAAAACCATACCACACTCGTACAATAATCTCTTAACTTTATTTATTGTATTATGGAAGCACCTTTAAGAAAATTCATAAAACTAATTTCCTGTTTCAAAAATGGCTCTGAGCACTATGGGACTTAACAGCTGTGGTCATCAGTCCCCTAGAACTTAGAACTACTTAAACCTAATTAACCTAAGTACATCACACACATCCATGCCCGAGGCAGGATTCGAACCTGCGATCGTAGCAGTCGCACGGTTCCAGACTGCGCGCCTAGAACCGCGAGACCACCGCGGCCGGCTAATTTCCTGTTTAATGTTGTTTATATTTGTAGACATTTTTCGGGCCATCACCTTATGTTACTGTGGTTTTCTTTAGTAAAACAATAGACAGAGCTCTCTAGTTAATGATTGCGTTATTGCAGTCAATCATACTCGTGGATACATTATTGTAAAAATATTTGTTTAACTGTGTGATAAGGAAATGAGAAAAGATCATTAAATTATGTTGCTGTAAGACACTTTCAAAACTGTGACAAATATCTGCCGACTCTCACCCCACACAAAACAAATAAAGTCATCAATCCTGAACATTCATAAGCAGGACCACTCTAAGGTGCTTGCCTCTTTTTTTTTTCTTTTTTTCTTTTTTGTTTTTTACGCCTACCTCTTCACCCCAGAGTGTCAGTTGCACCCAGCACCCACAGTTATTTGCTGAATGTATTCCAATCTCTGTCTTCCTCTACAGTTTTTACCCTGTACAGCCATTTCTTTTCCCTGATGTCTTAACAGCTGTCCTCTCGTCCTGTCCCTCCTTTTCAGTATTTTCCATAAATTCCTTTCCACGCGGTTCTGCGGAGAACCTTCTCATTCCTTACGTCATCAGTTCACCTAATTTTGAATATTCTTCCGTAACACCACACATCAAATGTTTCGATTCTCTCTCGTTCTGGTTTTACCACAGCCCATGTTTCACTAAAATACAATGCTGTGCTCCAAAGATGCATTCTCACAAGGAACTCAAGGTCGTAAGTTCGATCTTTAATGAGTTTCATCCGAAGGCGTTGCATTAACAGTTATAACTGGAAAAATATTAGTTGTTAATTTATTATGTGCATCAGCTGAGCGGGGTGGGGTGAGGGGGGGGGGGGGGGGGGGGGAAGTGTCCTGGACGTGTAGAGATCAACCTGCTATAGGATGTCTGTATTACACGTCACAAAATAGACATTATCTGCATTGAAGAAATGTTCAAAGCAAACCATAAACTTGCACAATGAACATGGAACGAAAAATGGCTTGATCACAAAGGTTCGCACTATCAAGATCGAACGCTATATCCTTGGGAGTTACAAACTGTACAGGACCCTCTGTCAGGTATCCATATAAAATCATATTGGCGTAACGGGGTGAAGAGAACCGATGGAATGTGATGGCATGCAGCCGAATATGAAGCAGTCTTTTGTGGAGCTTGTCATGAAACTGGCTATCCTTAAAGGCGTAGCTGCAGATAGTGCGATAATATGTTTTATACGCACGGAAAAAAAAACATCTAGAAGCTGAATTTTGTTAGTGGTTCTATATGGTATTAATTGCAATGTCAAACAGTTTTCAGAAGGTATAACTGACTAATATTTTACATGCAGGCGAGAATTCAAGCAAAAGCAAGCTATTTGGCCAGCTATTGGTCAAATGCACTGCTCATATCACGGCTGCTCTTCTCTCACGACCATTTTCCCACTGTTGCTTGCTGTGACGCAAATATTCCGGACTGCCGTTACAAGTTCACGCACACGAGAAAGAATCTAGGGGACAAAGCACCTCCAACTTTGGTCAACACAATAAATAATTTCCCAACCAATTCACCATCCAGCTCTAGTTTCAGGCTTCCTTCAGTACGCATTTCCTCTTTGTATCCCGATTGGTCAGAGTTGAAAATGGATTTCTTGGTGAGCTACGGGGTAAGTTTTTATGCCTCATACACAAATTATCAGGCCGAGTCAGCAGTTTGCTGTGCACCGTCAAGTCGACGTTCTGTATGAAATTTCGTTATCTTCCAGTTCCGTAGCATAATGTGAAGTTACACAACCATCCACTGCTTCGCTTGAAATTAATGTAATCAATGCCACGCGCAATTTGATGTGCATAACATAGTAGGTGATTATCATGCACATCCTGTAAATTGTATCGAGCATCCTTGAAACGCGCATACACCAGTTTTAGTGACAAGCGCGCCTTCTCCTCCCTTGATATCCATAGTTTTCTTACGTTCCAAAAATGTTAACATGTGTGTGAAATCTTATGGGACTTAACTGCTAAGGTCATCAGTCCCTAAGCTTATACACTACTTAAACTAAATCATGCTAAGGACGAACACACACACCCATGCCCGAGGGAGGACTCGAACCTTCGCTGGGACCAGGCGCACAGTCCATGACTGCAGTGCCCTAGGCCTCTCGGCTAATCCCGCACGGCAGTTTTCTTATGCACTACACGGCTGCGAACGTATTCGAAATACGATCATAATTTTTTTTTTTACTATGTTGCGGACGATATTCTGTGTACGTAATTATGTTTAGTGCCTGCTCTTTGTGTGGTGTCACCGCCAGACACCACACTTGCTAGGTGGTAGCCTTTAAATCGGCCGCGGTCCGCTAGTATACGTCGGACCCGCGTGTCGCCACTATCAGTGATTGCAGACCTAGCGCCACCACACGACAGGTCTAGAGAGACGTCCTAGCACTCGCCCCAGTTGTACAGCCGACTTTGCTAGCGATGGTTCACTGACAAATTACGCTCTCATTTGCCGAGACGATAGTTAGCATAGCCTTCAGCTACGTCATTTGCTACGACCTAGCAAGGCGCCATTATCATTTGCTATTTATCTTGTGATGCATGTACCGTCAGACCGATGTTCACCAATTATGGATTAAAGTTAAGTATTGCAACAGATACGTACTATTTTTGCTAGTCTCATATTCCTGACATGTTCCAGACCTCACGCCAGCCTGCGTGAGTTTAAACGCGTGCCTTTCGGCTACCCGTCACTGTGGATTGGCTGTCTTGCCAGTCCACAACACTTTGAACAACGATTTCCATTTAATACGTTTCACTGAAGACGGGATTTGTAGCTCCCTGTCGGACAAGGATGATGAACTACATAGCTCAAGATCTGTTTCAGGTTCACTTTCAGTTGTTAAGCACCTGTCGTCGTCACCGTACTACTCATGTACATAGTCCGCACAGTTGAACGTATAAGACATCACGCAATCCACTGACTCATCTTACAGAAACGCTAACATTCATCTGCCACCCCTTTCTCACTCTCCGAAAGTCCTGACGAAGTGTCAACTTTGGCAACTGTCGTTGTAGAGATAATGCAGTGTTTGCTTTGTTTATCGTTGCCATTGCTCTATTTTGTCTCAACATCACTAGCAGTGTAGCACCAGCACTGCAGCACTTCAACTACGCAAAGTAGCCTCATGCTGTGCTTGCCATTGGATACCTGCAGACCCGAGCAGCCAATACTGTGGCTGCGTGGCAGACAATATGTGAGGGTTGAAAGCGGTAAACATCACTGGCCTTTTGCAACCTCGCACTCAAGGAGTTCCTTGTCAGAAATTTGGCTCTCACATTATGATCTATATTTGATAACAGCAGGCTTTCCTTGGCCGGGAATGTCGTTTAGACCCGTAGTAGTCTACTTTTTATGTTCTCCTCGCTCCGTCCATCATGGACTACTTTACTGCCTACTTAGCAGAATCCCTTAATTTCATCTAATTCGTGATCCCAAATTATGATGTTAAGTTTCTCCTTGTTCTCGTTTCTGTTACTTCTCGTTACATTCGTCTTTCTTCGATTTACTCTCAATACATATTCTGTACGCATTAGGCTGTCCATTCCATTTAACAGATCCTGCAATTCTTCTCTTTCGTTCAGGACACTAACGTCATCAGAGAATCTTATCACTGATATCTCTTCACCGTAAATTTTAATCCCACTCTGGGGCCATTCTTTCATTCCCGTGATTGCTTCTTCGATACGCAGATTGAACTGTAAAGATCCCTGTCTTAGACCCTTTTTAATACGAGCACTTCGTTCATGGTCTTCCAGTCTTGATTCGTGGCACGTCTTTCCCTGTAGCTTGCCGTTATTTTTCTCAAAAATTCGATCGTTTTGCACCCTCTTAAATTATCGAACTGTTTTTTCCAGGTCAACAAATCCGACGGACGTATCTTGATTTTCCGTCAGTTTTGCTTCGATTATCAACCACGACATCAGAACTGCGTCTCTGGTGCCTTTACCTTTCTCAAAGCCAAACTGTTAGTCATCTAACAGATCCTCATTTTTCTCTTCTATTCTTCTGTACGTAATTCCTGCCAGAATTCCTGTCAACAACTTGGATGTAAGAACTGTTACGCCGATTGTGCGATAATTCTCACTCTTGTTGGCTAATGCTCTTCAGAATCATATGTATGATAGTCTGATAATATAACGCCAGTCTTATACATTCTACACATCAACCTGAATGGTTGTTTTGTTGCCGCTTTCCCCAATGGTCTAATAAATTACGATGAAATGTTGTCTATCCCTTTTTGCCTTATTCGATCTTAAGTATTCCAAAGCTCTTTTATATTCTGATTACAATACTTTATCCCCCATCCCTTCCCTCTCAACTCCTTTTTCTTCTTCTTCGTCAGACAAGCCCTCACCGTCATAGAGGCCTTCGGTGTACTCCTTCCATACATCAGCCCTCTCGCTGCATTTCACAGTCAAATTCCCGTTGCACTCTTAATGTTAGCGCTCTTACTTTTAATTTCACCGAATGTTGTTTTGAGTTTTCTATACGCTGGGTGAGTCCTTCCGACAATCATTTCTTTTTTCGATTCATGCGGCCATTTCTCCTTAGCTTCTCTGTAAATCCTATGTATTTCGTTCCTAAGTGACTTTCATTTCTGTATTCCTCAATTTACCGGAACATTTTGTACTTCCTTTGTACTTCCTATGTTCGATCACCTGAAGTATTTCTTCTGTTATAAATCGTTTCTTCGTGGTTACATTCCTTGTACCTATATTCTCCTTGCCAACTTCTGTGAATATACTTTTTAGAGCTGTCCGTTCCTCTCCAACTGAACTGGCTCCTGAGCTATTCATTATCACAGTGTTTATAGCCTCAGAGAAGCATATCTCTTGCGCATTGATTCTTTCTGACTAGTCTCTCAAACTTCGGCCTACCCTTCATCGTTCTGATTTGAATCTATATCTGTCTCTGGGTATTCCTTACAATCCAATATCTGATTTCAGAATCCCTGTCTGACTATGATGTAATCTAAATGGAATCTTCCTGATTTTTCAAGTATAGCTTCTGCTCTTGCGATTCTTGAAATGAGTATTCGCTATTACTAACTCATATTTATGGCAGAACTTAGTCTTTCTCCTCTCTCGTTGTCTAGCCAACACTCTTCCTTAATTCCTTTTTCTAGTCCCTACTGTTTTATCATTGGCTGTGAAGTCGAAAGAGGAAATTATAAAAGTGCTGTTAAATGATATAGACGCTTTGAAAAGTGAAATACGACTACTGACGGAAGAAAATAAAGACCTGAATTGTATGAAAACACTTGTTGTTCTGGAGCATACACAAGCAAATGAGCGAAACATTAATAATGGACAAAGTCGCGAAAATGGGCGGAGTGATACACTTCCGCAGTCCTCAAAAGAATGTCTAACATATTTGGAACAAGCTGAAGACTTTAAATCAAGGAATAATTATAGTGAACAAAAGTGACACAACAAAAGAGTACACAAGCAGCGCAGTAGTGAAACGAATCCTCTTAAAGAAGGGTTCCTCGTTATTGGCAACAGTATGCTGAAAAACATCGAAGTGTCAAACCCATAAAATGGTGTATATCCTCAGAAAATGAATAAACATCTGAGTTATTAATCTCGGAAGGAACTTCAAGAGACGAACCAGCTGGAACTACAAAGCTAAATTCCTACATGAGGGTACGAATTCCCTTCGAAGCAGCAGCTAAGAAGAAAGTGTCACTGAGGCAAGAAACATGATTCGAACGGCAAGACACCTCTACTAAGCTTCTAGTATTGTAATAAGTGGCATAATATACATAAGGTCAGTGAGAAAAACAAACACAGCAAGAATAAATTCCTGTATCAAAGAGAACTGCAACAGGTTAGGAGCTGCATTTATAGATCATAATAAATTATTAATAAAAGTCTGGGGAAACATGGTTTACATCTTAATAAATTGGGTTCCAAAACACTTAGCAAAATGTTTGCTGATACTTATCAAATCATAAAAAACAAGGGAAACTAAAAACTGCTGATTGGGATGTTAAAGAACCTAAACGACTTCTGACCAATAGCAAACATAAAATTTTAAATAGAACTGAGAGTACATATAACATGCACTGGCTTAGCGAAGGTACAATAAAAATCTTAAGTAAAATTGAACACTTTAAGGTAGCTACCAGCTTTTCTAGGAAAACTAAGTTTCGTGGAGTTTCATGCATACTTATTCACTCAGATTTAGATTACCATGTAAGAAGTGACTTCAACTGTTTAAAGGGGTAGTGTATTTGTGATGGTTGCTGTGTCAAATTAAGGAACCCAAATATTGTTATAATCTCGATTTATAGAATCCTAGGGAAAGTCAGAATTGAGCGTTTCCTATGTAAATTTCAGATTTTGCTACAGCACCTTAGTAAAGAAAGAAAGAAGAAAATTGTAATTGCTGTGCATTTGAATGTCAATGGGTTGAGTGAAAACGGTGAAGCATCAAAATTCATTGACTTAATAAAAAATACGGTTTCAAATTAAATTTTTCAAAATCAATGAGGAAAATGCTCAGTCAGCTACATGTATTGGCAATATTTTAACGAATTACGTTTTTGAAGATATGATCATTCAGTACTATTCATTGAGTTGCCCGGGTAAAGTAAGGAATTCTGTGTAAAAAGGTCTGTAAAACGAAACTTTAATTGGGTAAACATGATTTCATTTCGTGACAAGCTGAATGAGAGAGAATGGTAGTTTGACAAAAACATTTAAAGCACTGCAAATTTTGAAACATTCTTAAGTAGTTTTTTACATGTTTTCAATGAGACATTTCCACCTGAAACTTATTTTAGTAAAGCTTCAAAAAAATTGAAGTAGATCACTAAAGGTATAAAAATCTCCAGTGCCAAGAAAAGGCAGCTACATGATGAACTAAGATATAATAAAAGTTCTGATTTTGTTGAAATGTTAGACAGTACAAAATTAGATTTAAGAAAGTTGTCAATGGACCAAATCAAATGGCAAACAATGAAAATAAATCAAAGGCAATGTGGTCAGTTGTGAAATCTGAATTAGGTATTAAAGCATCTAGTCATGAAATTTTTAAAATCAAGCCGTGCGGGATTAGCCGAGTGGTCTAAGGCGTTGCTGTCATGGACTGTGCTGCTGGTCCCGGCAGAGGTTCGAGTCCTCCCTCAGGCACGGGTGTGTGTGTTTGTCCTTAGGATAATTTAGGTTAAGTAGTGTGTAAGCTTAGGGATTGCATTGCTGTCATGGACTGTGATGCTGGTCCGGCAGAGGTTCAAGTCCTCTCTCGGGCATGAGTGTGTGTGTTTGTCCTTAGGATAATTTAGGTTAATTAGTGTGTAAGCTTAGGGATTGCATTGCTGTCATGGACTGTGATGCTGGTCCCGGCATAGGTTCGAGTCCTCCCTTGGGCATGGGTGTGTGTGTTTGTCCTTAGTATAATTTAGGTAAAGTAGTGTGTAAGCTTAGGGATTGATGACCTTAACAGTTAAGTCCCATAAGATTTCACACACATTTGAACATTTTGTAAAATCAAGCTTGAAGATAAGGTTATTGTAAATTCAGCTCGAATTTCAGAATGCTTCAATGAATTCTTCATTAGTGTACTTAAATCATATAGCAATGTTTCAGATTATGACTATATAGTATGTCTCTTTGGACTTGATCAAATGTCTGAATGCTTCACAAAATTTAAAGTGGTGTCAGTGACAGAAGAAGAAAACATTATATTAACACTGAAAAACAAAAAAAAATTCAGATTGGTATTGGATGCCCACAAAAATTCTCAAATTTGTGCATAAGATAATAGGACACCTGCTATCTTTAATAATAAGCCAGTCTTTTGAACACGGATGTTTCCCAGAGGTGCTAAAGTATGCAGAAGTAAAACTGCTGTTCAAAAAAGGTTCAAGAGAGAATATGGGAAATTGTCATCCATATCTCTTCCCGCAGTACTGTTAAAAATATTCGAAAAAGCTGCTGCCATCCAGATTCAAAGTTTTATTGAAGAATATGAGATTATTTTTAAAACTCAATTTGGCTTCAACGTGGAAAAGCACTACAGATGCAATAAACAAGTTTGTTGATAAGATTAGCTTATCATTAGACAATCAGAATAAAGTGAGAGGGATCTTTTGTGATCCCACAAAAGTTTTAGACTCAGTAAATCGTGCATAAATCATGCACTTCTTAATCACAAACTTAGCATGTGTGGAATTAGGGTTGTGCTTTACAGTGGCTTACTTCATAACTGTGCAACAGGAAACAAAGAGTGGTTGTCTCTACAAATGCAGCAAATTATCCAAATGAAAGACATTAACGCAAGGTGTCCCTCAAGGTTCTATCCTAGGACCTATTTTGTTTCTATTCTATTTGGATATTTGTGGTATGGTCCTATGGGACCAAACTGCTGAGGTCATCAGTCCCTAAGCTTATACACTACTTGATCTAACTTAAACTAAGTTACGCTAAGGACGACACACACACACCCATGCCCGAGGGAGGAGGGAAGACTCGAAACTCCGATGATGGGGGGTGGGGGTGGAGCGGGAGGAGGAAGCCGCGCATACCATGACAAGATGCCCCAGACTGCGTGGCTACCTCGTGTGGCGTCTATTCTACATTAATAACCATCAATCAATATAAATACCCTATCAGTCTTATTTGCAGGTGACATAACTGTATTAATTGAAGAACAGGACCCAGAAATTATTCCTGTCAGCATCATCAATACAATAGATAATTCAGGAACTCGGTTTCATCTCAATGGATCAATCCCAAACATCCAAAAAACCCATGTGGTCCAGTTCAGAACAAAACATTCAGCATCCCAGGAAATTAAAATAAATCACAAAAATCGAAATCTAGAAAAAGTGGATTCTGTGAAATTTTTAGGATTAAACCCAGATAACAATTTAAACTGGAGTAAACATGTTGAATATCTATGAAACACACTATGTAGCTTTGCATTTGCAATGGAAATGCCACTGAAATGAACACAAGGAAAATTGCATACCATAGCTACTTACAGTGAGTTGTAAGGTGTGGTTTTGCTTTTTGGGGAAACTGGAGCGAGTTAATGTGCATACTGAAATTACAGAAAAGAATTGTTAGAAACATGTGTGCTCTACATTCAAGAAAATCGTGTCACCCATTATTTGAAAATCTGAAATTGTTTTGCTGTGTGTTACCGTTCCATGATTAATGTGATTTGAAGAGAAGTAATAAAATGAGCTCTAACATGGAAAATAAGCATTTCCGGACACATGTCCACATAACATATTTTCTTTCTTTGTGCATGAGGAATGTTTCCTGAATGTTTGGCCGTACCTTTTTGTAACACCCTGTATGCCTATGATTTTATAATTTTTTTACATAACAATTTAGAATTATGCCAGGAGAACTGCTTTGACCACACTTACAATACAAGAAATAAAGAAAGTTTTATGCTGCCCACTCATCAGTTAAAATTATATGCTCAAACTCCCTAGTACATGGGAATGAAAATTTACAACAAACTAAAAGTCAAGAACATTCTGAGTATGAACCTAGATTGACAGAAACGAAAGCTGCACAGTACTCTACCTCAGTGACGCTACTACTCAGTTGAAGAATTTATGAACGATGAACTGAATATTTGAGCAAGATGTAGCTTATCAATTGTCTTATTATGTAAACATGTGAAAGTATCTTTCGACAAAAAATTAGATTGATGTTTAAATCCTCTTATTAACTATAATTTTATATCAATGAAATTGTATAAATCATTCTCCCTTATCCATTAAAGACCTTTTGTCACAAAAGATCTCCCAGGTAGGTCATACAATGTTGGATAATGACACATCCGCTGAAGACGTGATTGAGTAATAGAGTATATGAGATAGGCCATACACTCCAAATAAAAGTCATCAGCAACGATGGCTGAAGACTTCTGGCATAAGAAATCGCCATCATTCTGCCAACAGCCTTGCCAATGAGGGCGGAGGAGCAGAGAGAGGTTCAGGGCATTCTCTTGCATATGGGATTTTAAACGGAGCCCAAAAGGTGGACGAATCAGTAATGATCAACGGCATAAGAATACAGAAGGCAATGGAAACCACTGCATTAAAGATAAATAACGTGTATCCACTTGAAAAGTGGCTTATAATTTAAAACCAGTCTTGTTGATCCCTCCATCGTCAAAAGATTTCAGACTGGTCGACCATTCACATCTCTGGGAGGAGACTGCCAAGTAGGAGCTGACTGAAACTTCCAGGCAGAGACTCGAACTCGGTCCAGCACACAGTTTTAATCTGCCAGGAAGTTTCATAACAGCGAACACTCTGCTTTAGAGTGAAAATCTCATTCAGGAGCTGACTGTGAGATAAAGACTAAATAACCGACGAAAGGCTAACTTTCTACAAGCTGGGAAGTGGAATGTCAGAAATCTGAATGTGGTAGATAAGCCTGAAAATCTGAAAAGCGAAGTTCAGATGCTGAATCTAGATATAATGGGGACCAGTGAAGTTAAATCTAAAGAAGGCAAGGATTTCTAGTCTGGCACTTATAGGGTAATGTCAAAAGCAATAGAAAATGGTACAATGGAAAGTAGGGCCAACTGATGCCAACACCAATAATTCTGGTATGGATGCCGACGTCCTAAGCAGAGGATGAAGAGATAGTATATGAGGATGCTGAGTAGGTAACTCAGTATGTAAAGGTAGATGAAAATCTGATATTCTTTGAGGATTGCGACTGGAATGCAGTTGTGGGGGAATTATGAATTGTGATTTATTCGTGTCATGACATATATAAGCTAATCATTTGATTAGCTTATGTAAAATAAGCCGGTGTCAAGCTCCTAGAAGCGTAGGCGACAGGGAACTCCCCTCAGAACATTACTGCAGTAGAACAATGGCAACACAGCATTGGAGGCATCGGTCTGACGATAAAGGCCTTTTGAAAGTCCGAGATGGCCAGTACTGGAGAGTTATTTAAGTCAGTTTTAATGGCCGCAAAGGCAGACTGCTGACTCTCTTCCCAAACGAAGGCTTCTCTCTTTTTAAGTAAACTATTAAGGGGACGGCAAGTTGGGCGAAATTTGGAACAAATTTACGGAAATAATTGTCAATAAACCGAACTATTCCCCGTTTATTCCTTGGGGGCGGGAACCGTCTCAAGGCAGATGTGCGTTCTTGGTCAGTCCTGATTCCGTCCTCTGAAACAAGATGCCCCAGGTAGGAGAGCTCACGTCTAGTTAGGGTGACTTTAGATGGTTTAACCATTTACCCAGCTGTCCAAAGTCGCGATAACACCACCTGTGTATGACACACTTGCTGGCCTAAGGAACTATTACAGACGAGAACGTCGTCCATGTAGTTATACATGCACCTAACACATGGTCCACCAGACGAGACAAGACCGCTGCCCCGCTAAATAAGCCGAAAGGAACCTGACTGAACTCATACAGACTCCAGTCGGTACAAAATGTGGTCAGTTGCCTGGAATCCTTAATAAGAGGCATCTGATAACAGATTTGGTTAAGATCAAGCACAGTAATATAGCTGGCTTCAGCGAAACACTTGACAAAATCGTGCAAATCGGACAACAGCACGGATTCGAGAACAACCTTTTCATAACTGACCACTGGCCTAAAATCCTTGCCTTGTCGATGGGAACGAGGAAAAGAGGCAACACATAAGGCAACGTGGATGGCCTCTGATGACCCAGTCCTTCAAGTTTCACTTTCTGCTGCAGTATCCTTAGCCGGCCAAAGTGGCCGTGCGGTTAAAGGCGCTGCAGTCTGGAATCGCAAGACCGCTACGGTCGCAGGTTCGAATCCTGCCTCGGGCATGGATGTTTGTGATGTCCTTAGGTTAGTTAGGTTTAACTAGTTCTAAGTTCTAGGGGACTAATGACCTCAGCAGTTGAGTCCCATAGTGCTCAGAGCCATTTGAACCATTTTTTTGCAGTATCCTTATTTTGGGGAGGGCGGGGATGACAAACGGTGTGGAGCTTGCGACATAGACATCGTCCAACAAACGAATTTTATGATGAGTTTCGTCCGTTACCCCTAAATGGTTAGTGAGGAGATCAGGATAGTCTCCCAGCGGGGGACCTGACCTTGCTCAAGATGGTTAATGAGGAACAAAGATTGGCATAAGCAATCTGACCTTGCCACTGCTATGACAAGAACAAAGGACCTTTTTCTTCCAAAGGATGAAACTTGAAGGAAAAGGCCTTACTGTCAAAATCAAGCACCAACCCCTTTTTCTGAATCAAGTCGCAACTGAGAAGTAAGAGAATGGACAAATTCTCAACGACAACCAATTTAATTGGCCATGAAAAATTACAAATGGATAGTTTCCTCTGCACCTCACCTACTGCAGTAATGTTCTGGGGATAAGCACCTTGTCGCATATGCCTAGGAGCTAGACACTAGCTGAATTAAAATACTCTGTTTATGAGGTGAAGTTTTGGCCACACTCTGTGCACTACCTGGAGCATAGCGAGTTTGATCTCGAAACTCACAATCAGGCATTAAGCTGGGTCATGGCCTGTCTCAGGAAAACTGGTAGAACTGCTAGATGGGCGATGCGCATAGGGTGCGGCATTTAAGAGGGGCTGCCAACCAGATGGTCGACGCACTTAGCCGAATGTTTCGGGAGAACGGCGAGGAGATAACAGAGAATGACAAAGCATCCAAGGAATTGGCTAGTGCTATCTTTACCCAGTTCCGGAGCTATTTGCTGATTTCGGCGTTAAGTAGGACCAGGACCCCGAGCTGGGCACTATTAGGAAGTGTCTGCTCGCTGGGAAGCAAGTGCTGAGGTATTGTTGACTAAAGGAATTTTGTCTCGTCAGGTTGGTAAACCACCTGAGTCAAGAGTTTGTTTGCTTGTGGAAGTTGTCCTGTCCATTTTCCCCCATTTTCATGACTCTTTCGTAGGGGGCCACTTAGGGTTTCACCATCGCTGAAGTGAAACAACACATAACTTTGCCGTCACTGAGTAAGAATGTCCAACGATTAGCGGTGGAGTACGAGGTATGTAAAATGGGAAGGCCTGATCACATTTTTCTCAAGGGACTTCTCCAATCAGAGAGCGAACGACACACTATGGACAAGTTATTCATTGATTACATGGGCTCCTTCTCCAGGGAATCGTTACATCTTGGTTGTTGTGGATGGTTCAGATGGCTTATTTCTAGTAGGAGAGTTACATCCGCAGTTACTATCTACCTACTTTCTAAGGTGTTTTCTGTATTTGGTCCACCCAGGGTCTTAAGTCAGTGACAACGCCCCAACGTCAATGGGATGTCTGTTAGCTCTAGACACACAGGAAGATGGCATCATGTAGCGGACACTGTCGACTGTTGATGAATGCCGTACACTGCTAAGGAGCAGTATTTGTATCTAGAGAATTTTTTTTTTAATGAGCAGTCAGTCTTGACGCTATTCGAGTACTGAATTTCTGAATGTAGTTTTATTAAAGCTACGTGGGATCATTTCAGTGTATGCTGACCTAGGTCCTGGTTGTCCGAACAGCCGACAAACTGTTCTGGTGTCTCACCGGCCGGCTGACATGACGACAGGAGAGGAAGCGGGCGCTGTTCTAGGACCTCATTGGGACCACTGTCCGCCCCAATAGCTCAGTGATCAGCGTGGCGAATTGCCGTCCTACGGGCCCGGATTCGATTCCCAGCTGGGTAGGAGATTTTCTCCACTCAGGGACTGGGTGTTGTCTTCATCATCATTTCATCCCCATCCGGCGCGCAGGTTGTCCAATGTGTCGTCGAATGTAATAAGACCTGCACCAAGGCGGCCGGACCTGCCCCGCAAGGGGCCTCCCAGTCAATGACGCTGAACGCTCATTTCCATTGGGACAACTAGTCCGTGCTGAGTTGTGGTTGCGAGTCGTCGGTCAGTTCTTACGCTTATTGCGATGCTCTGTTCTGAGAATCTTCTTCATTTTCCTTTCGTCGATAAATTAGCCCTTGCCTGCTTTCCCCTCCCAAAATCAACCCTCAAGATTGTGCAAACAGAAAGGTTTCAAGTTATCAGGCAGTTACTAAATTTCACCAAAGTAATATCTATTGCAAGTTTAGTTAAGTACAGGCATATACAATTTACCAAATATTTAGGCCGCTACAGGCCTGCTTGTTATCACTGTTTTTACATTTGTTGTATTCCTGGTAGCCACCACCATGGCCTAGTTGTTTTGAAGCGGAGCATTTACCCTCATAAATTGTTTTGGAAGAACTGTAAAGTATCTTTATCTATTTCTGTTAAAGTGTTTTTTTTCAGTTTTTTAAAAGGGAGTATATCTAAGCCTTTGGGGGCTCTGTATTGATCTCTACTTTGTTGTATTACCTAAAAGTTTCAAGGTGAATACTGAGCCCTCTAGCGCTTGGTGATTATTGATTTCGATCTTGTAAATTTTTTTAAGAGGGAAATTTAAATTCTAAGTCTTCTGGCGCTCTGTGATTATTGATGTGGATGTTTTAATTTTTCTTTAAAAAAAAGTGATAAATTTCAATGCAAATTTTAAGCCCACCTGGCGCTCTATGATTGTTGGTTGTTATTAACTGGCTTTTCACTTCATTCCATTCTAAAGGAAACTTTTTGCGAAATAAAACTAGACGTTGTAAACCATAAATGATCTTCAATCTGGGGCTTGGCCCTTCAATAAATTCCTGCCGTCACTAGTGAAAGAACATTTCGTATCAGCGTTTGGGTTACATCTGTCCAAACATGGCGGACGCTTGAACGCCACAGCCACAACCTGCTCCAGCCTCAAGTATAGGCGAAACATCCATCACCAAGCGTCCCCCTTCCTCTCCACTTTCCGGTGACCATGAGGACCAGCATCACTGGCCACTAGCAGCAACTCCTCACAAGTGCCTTCTGCTACCATGGGCATAAGTGCCTTCTGCTACCATGGGCACAAGTGCCTTCTGCTACCATGGGCACAAGTGCCTTCTGCTACCATGGGAATTGCGAGAACTCTCCGGCGGCCCCACCTCCAATGATGTCATGATGGGCACCAACCCTTTGCTCATCCAGTGGTCAATGGTTCCTGGTCGTTACCCATTCCTTCTTTCCGCCCCCACCCCCTGCATTATCTGGGGTGCTTCCTCCCATAAGTGCCCATTTCGTGGGGGAGGGACCTGGTATCTGTTGAATCCTCTGCGAAGGATCTAGACCTCAATAGCCGATAGAGGGCACCACGGCCGTGCTTCACTTGCACGGTGAACACGCCACTGTCCTGCCACGTGAGTGCGCTGCTCAGTACCACGGCCGCCCGCATCTCGAGGTCGTGCGGTAGCGTTCTCGCTTCCCACGCCCGGGTTCGATTCCCGGCGGGGTCAGGGATATTCTCTACCTCGTGATGGCTGGGTGTTCTGTGCTGTCCTTAGGTTAGTTAGATTTAAGTAGTTCTAAGTTCTAGGGGACTTATGACCACAGCAGTTGAGTCCCAATGTGCTCAGAGCCATTTCAGTACCACAGCCGGTATTTTGGCAGCTGCACTGTGCACGGCCAGTCAATTCAGCGTTCACACTTGGTTCGCAATAGTATAACTTTTGAGTAACTAACTTGCATGCCACCCAGTTGTCCTCTCCGATTCTGTCTTCGGTTGTGACTTCGCTGCTCTTGACTTTGTCACCGTTGTGCCGACTGATTTTCTTAAGATTGTCATTGTCCTGGTATGTTATCTTGTCCGTAATCTGTCTGCCATATTTTGTTCTTCGTGCCGTTGGGTTGGGTTCCTCTTCTGTAGGCAGCTGTTCCACCTGGGTGATCCCGATATCTGGCTACTGCAGATATGGCATTGAGGACTTCCAAACAGGAAGTTATTTAGTAGTTATTGGCTCGCTTGCTGGAGCAACAGCAGCAGCTAGTGCACCAGCAGCAGCAGCTCCAGCTAGATTTGTTACAAAAATCGCTTCACATCCAGGCGTACAAACTCAGAGCTCAGGAGACGCAGCTGTACCGGGCTGCAGAAACTCGTGCTACTCACACCTCTGTACTTCCTCCGTCTTCCCACCATTCAATTAGGCTAGGGAGGACTGGGACACATAATTGCATCGCTCGAAACAGCATTTCTCGGCCTTTCATGTCACGGATGATACACTGCAGCGGTCGCGCAGCGGTAGTGCAGAGGGAAGGCCACAGCACAACACGGCACAACACACAGGCCGACGAGGCAAGCGCTGCACAAGGCCGGCGTGCTTGTGAAGTGTTGTGTCGCACGCGGAATGACGTTGTCATTTACTGATGCTTTTCTCAATTTACTTTTCGTTTAGCGACTGAATGAGACTTGAAATGACTTTATATACAAATTTATCTCATATATCGGTATTTTGCTTCATTCTTCTGTGTGCCACCTCAGTGGAATTCTGTGTGACTAATGGAATATTGCTTGAAGTTTCCACATTAGGCGAGTATAGGCAGCACTGAACAAAACAGCCAGTAGTTAATAACATAATTAGTGAAGCTCAGACAGAAAAGTATAAAACCTAGATGACAAACAAAAGCTGAACGAGGCGAAAATGAGCGTAAGGAGAGCAATGATAGAAGCGTTCAATGATTTTGACGTTGTCAACCGACCTGAGTAAAAACACTAAGAGATTTTGGTCGTATGTAAAATCAGTAAGGGGGTCAAAATCGTCTATTCATTCTCTCAGTGACCACACCCGCACCGAAACGGAAGCTAACACAGAGAAAGCCGAAATACTGACTTCGGTTTTCCGAAGTTGTTTCAGCGTGAATCACGGTACACAATGTGGCAATCCGATGGGAGAGTGTGGGTATGGCGAATGCCCGATGAATGTCATCTGCCAGCTTGTGTAGTGCCAACAGTAAAATTCCGAGGCGGTGATGTTATGGTGTAGTCGTGTTTTTCATGGAGGGGTCTTACACCCCTTGTTGTTTTGCGTGGCACTATCACAGCACAGGTCTACATTGATGTTTTAAGCACCTTCTTGCTCCCAAAGTTGAAGATCAATTAGGAGATGGCGATTGCATCTTTCAACACGATCGAGCACCTGTTTATAATGCGCGGCCTGTGGCGGAGTGGTTACGCGAATATGACATCTCTGTAATGGACTGAGCTGCACAGAGTACTGATCTGAATCCTATAGAACGCCTTTGGGATGTTTTGGAACGCCTTCTTTGTGCCAGGCCTCACCGACCGACATCGATACCTCTCCTCAGTGTAGCACGCCGTGAAGAATGGGCTGCCATTCCCCAAGAAACCTTCCAGCGCCTGACTGAACGTATGCCTGCGAGAGTGGAAGCTGTCATTAAGTCTAAGGCTGGGCCAACACCATATTTAATTCCAGCATTGCCGATGGAGGGCGCGACGAACTTGTAAGTCATTTTCACCCAGGTGTCTGGATACTTTTGATCGCATGGTGTATAAAAGAGAACGACAGGATGTATTGTTGTTTTTCTTTTGACTGTTGTGCTAAATTTACTTTCATTACTCCTTCACTTCAGGTACTACTAGTCACTTCTCATGTTCACCATGTCAACAAGGACCTGCGGTTCACGTAAGCAATTAACTGTAATTGGTGTTAAAACATTGCCTGTTATCTTCAGTCTCTGTTTACAGCCATCAAGTTCAAGCGGTAATAAATTAAGTATTAACAATTTTGTTTAATATGGGAATGTCGTGTACTTTAGGGTAAAAAATCACTCTCATTCCAATATTTTATTTAAAAGTCATTCTGATATAATTTAACGGTACTGATGAGTTATATTCCCACATTGAAAGAAAGCTGTTTTACATTTGATTCTAAGAGTATCTGGCAGGTTTCTGTTTCTATAGTCTTCATCTACACCTACATCATACTCGGAAAGCCACCTAATGGTGTGTGGCGGTGGGTACTTTCGGTGCCACTATCTGATCCCTCCCACCCTGTTCCACTCGCGAATAGTGCGTGGGAAGAATGATTGACGGTAAGCCTCTGTATTGGCTCTAATTTCTCGAATTTTCTCCTCGTGGACAATACGTGAGATGTATGTGGCGGGGAAGTAATATGTTGTCCGACTCCTTCGGAAAATGTGCTGTACCGAAATTTCAATAGTAAATCTCCCCGTGATGCACAACGTCTCTCTTGTAACACCTGTCAGTGGAGTTTGTTTAGCATCTCTGTAACTCTCTCTCTCTCTCTCTGGCTAAACGATTCCCTGATGAAACGCACCGCCCTTCGTTGTATCTTCTCTGCCTCCTCTATAAATCCTACCTAGTAGGGATCCCAGATAGGTGTACTCAAGAATCGGGCGAACAAGTTCCTTTTAAGCCACTTCTTTCGTGGATGAGTTCTAGGCATGTAGTACTACTCTGCAGCAAATGGCTCTGAGCACTATGGGGCTTATCTTCTGAGGTCATCAGTCCCCTAGAACTTAGAACTACTTAAACCTAACCAACCTAAGGACATCACACACATCCATGCCCAAGGCAGGATTCGAACCTGCGACCGTAGTGGTCGCGCGGTTCCAGACTGTAGCGCCTAGGACCGGTAGGCCACGCTGGCCGGCTATCACGCATTACAAAATCTGCCATTGATGATAGTAGATCTTATGAACAATGGCCCCATAAATGCGTAAAAGACAGTGATTGCCATTTAGTAATTTCAAGTCTTGGAGTTTGTGTTCATCAGTATGTAGACACAAGCACAAACTAGTTGACTGCAATTATCAACTTCATAATTTTAATTGTTTATATATCTCTTGTGCATCAAAAGGAGTTATACATACTACTGTAACATACTGCCGTAATGCTGGAAGGGTTTCCAGGGTCGTGTATACCAACAATGTATTCGTAAAGCAGTAGCTTCTTGAGTTGTCGTGTTTTCGCTTATTACACTGCAGAGCCAAAGAAACTGGTACACCTGCCTAATATCGTGTAGGGGGCCCACGAGCACATAGACGTGCCACAACACAATGTGACATGGACTCGGCTAATGTCTGAAGTATTTCTGGAGGGAATGGACACCACGAATCCCGCAGGACTGTCAACAAATCCGTAATAGTACGAAGGGTGGACAGCTCTTTTGAACAACGTGTTGCAAGGCATCCCACATATGCTCAATAATGTTCGTGTATGGTGAATTTGGTGGCCAGCAGAAGTGTTTAAACTCAAAAGAGTGTTCCTGGAGCCACTGTGAAGCAATCCCGGACGTGTCCCCAAACCTCGCATTGTACTGCTGGAATTGCAGAAGTCCGTTGGAAAGAGCAATGGACATGAATGGATGCAGATGATCAAACATGATGCTTATGTACGTGTCACCTATCGGAGTAGTATCTAGACGTATCAGGGGTCCCACATCACTCCAACTGCACACACCCCACACTATTGCTGAGCCTCTACCAGCTTGAACAGTCCCCTGCTGACATGCATGGTCCATGGATTCATGAGGGTTGTCTCCATGTCCGTACACGTCTATCCGCTTCACATAATCTGATACGAGTCTCATCCGACTAAGCAACATGTCTCCAGTCATCAACAGTCCAATGTCGGTGCCGTCGGAACCAGGCGAAGAGTAAAGCTTTGTGTCGTGCAGTCATCAAGGGTACACGAGTGAGCTTTCGGCTCCGAAAGTCCATATCGATGATGTTTCCTTGAATGGCTCGCACGGTGACACTTGTTGGTGGCCCGGCGTTGAAATATGCAGCAATTTGTGGAGGGCTGCACTTCTGTCATGTTGAACGATTCTCTTCAGTCGTCGGTGGTCGCGTTCTTGCAGGATGTTTCTCCGGCAGCAGCAATGTCGAAGATTTGATGTTTTACCGGATTCCTGATATTCACGGTAGACTAGGGAAATGACCGTACGGTAAAATCCCCACTTCATCGCTTCCTCGGAGATGCCGTGTCTCATCGCTCGTGCACTGACTGTAAAACCACGTTCAAACTCAATTAAATCTTGATAACCTGCCACTGTAGCGGCAGTAACCGATCTGACAACTGCGCGAGACGCTGGTTGTCTTCTATAGTCGTTGGCGACCCCTGCGCCTTATTCTGCCTGTTTTCATATGTCTGTTCAAATGGTTCTCACACTATGGGATTTAACATTTCAGTTCATCAGTCCTCTAGAACTTAGAACTTCTTAAACCTAATTAACCTATGGACATGACACACATCCATACCCGAGGCACATATCTCTGTGTTTGAACATACGTGGCTATACCAGTTTCTTTGGCGCTGTATATTGTTCTACTTTGTACAAGTAAATCTTTGTAAAAATGATATTGAAACATTCCACAGCTTTGCTACAATTGTTGCTGTAATGATACAAGGAACATGAACACATAAATAAACAGAATTCGAACTATATTAGACTATAATACTAGATGCATTGATATACTGGAACTCTTATGTGGCAAACTTCGTAACAGTCACATTATTACAAGGCGACGGAGGGCTGTTACTATATCACGCAGGGACCCTACCAAGATGAGGTAAGTTAGTATCAAATTAATTTCTTGGACCATGATATGCTGAACGGAACCCGATAGTCTCACACATCTTTTGATAATTTTTATCTTTTCCGATCTTGTTACTGACTTTCAAAATTTTCTTTTAAATGCAGTTTTGTCTCTCCCACATGCCGATGTCTACAGAAGATTTTCTACTGGACATTTAATTCTATTTTTCCTATTTTGCTATGGGTATCAGCAGCGTCAGTCCTTTTCTTTACTAAACCCCCCTGCAGTCACCTGCTATAGACGAGAGCATGGCGGCGTTAGTATCAAGTGAGAGGGTGTTCCTCGCTTTCGCTCGCAACTGGGCAAAGTTCGCAAGTCTTCCGTGTTCCCAGCTGGCGGGCACACACCTCAGCGGCACAAGCCGGATTTCCCGCCGCTTTTGACACCGAGTACTTTGATTGGCCCTGTCGAATACCACGTCGATGTTCCTAGAGCTTTCTGGAACTTGTCGTTGTTCAGGGAGAGCCTAGGAGCAGTGGTTGCTTATGCTGTCTCACCCGCCTTGGTTGGGCTCAGCGGCCCACACTTTTTGGCATGAGCTGGGGTAGATCGGTTCCCGCCCCACCATAAAGAACTGACTCTGGACACTTAACCTGGGGGAAGCCTGTGAATTTTTTTCCAGAGACAGACGGACACTGGCAGCCGATGAGCAGACACATTGCTCATTGAACGTGGTGTTCTATGTTAAATTGGTTTGAGATTTTACATGTTAGGTTACGTTCATACCTGATGGTATCAGCACTCTCAGGCGATAGTGAGAGATTTATTTTAATTATTTCACCTCCTCGTCTCAAGTTGAAATCTTTAGTGTGGAGCTTACAATGAGGAATTCGATTCCTTCTGTAGTCTTGTAATAGGACACGTGATCACTATGAAACTTCGTGCCAGTTCCCTTTTGCCATCGTAATGCAAATAGCTAGCTATAGTACCAATTCTGATAGCTCTAAATTCAGTCCTCTATATGGAATAACGGGAAAATTGATACTTACCTGTAGTGTCATTTTTTAAACCGTAGAATGTGATTTCAAGATCTGGTTCTGAAAATGTAATTGATACATATATCAGTGGGAAAATTTAACGCGTACTTCACTACGCACAAAGACAATTTATTCGTTATCATACTGAGGTATCTGTCATTTGAAAAAATGAAATTTTTACCTGTAATGGCGTCTCGGTCGCTATAGTCAGTAGCTACGACAACTGCCGTATAAATGCAGAGGAGCCAAAAACTGCTTCTGTCGAACATAGTGAGAGGCGAGAGATGCCGAGCCAGATAAAGAACTTCTTCCTTAAAGATATCTTCTTGAAATTTGCAGACAGTTGAACACCTGTAATTTTATGAATAAATGTAGTTACAAATCTAACGTTCTTTCTACAAACTATAAAGGAAAGTAACTGGAGTAAATTAATGTTTGAGTCTTTGGCGTTACTTCATTTCACAAGGCTAATATCACTTCGTTCTGCGCAATATACGAGGCGTGTTTTTTAAGGAAGTGCCGTCTTAAAATGTTAAAAAAAAGACGTGCTAAGATATCTCAATAATTTTATTTTTACATGAAAGCCTGTACCTTAATCTACTTTCCTACATAATTTCCGTCAATATTGAGGCACTTGTCATAACATTGTACCAGGTTTTGAATACCCTCCTCATGGAGGTCTGCCGCCTGACTTGTTAACCACTGCACCACCACTGTTTTGACTTCGTCATCGTCTTGAAGACGCTGACCGCCCAGGTGTTTCTTCAAGTGCAGGAACAGATGGTAGTCACTGGACGCAAGATCGGGGCTGTACGGAGGATGATATAGAGTTTCCCATCGAAAAGATGTGATGAGATCTTTGGTCTGATTCGCCACATGCGGACGGGCATTCTCTTGCAGCAAAACGATGCCCTTGCTCAACTTCCATGGACTGTTGCTTTGATTCTGGTGTGACGTAGGCCACCCACGTATCATGGCCCGTAACAGTTTGACTTAAGAAATCATCACCGTCGTTGTGGTACCGCTCAAGGAAAGTCAATGCACTGTCTAAACTTTTGGTTTTGTGCACAACCGTCAACATTTTCGGTACCCAACGTGCGCATTATTTTCGGTAATTCAAGTGCTCGGTCACAGTGTCGTACAAAACACTACGAGAAACATTAGGAAAATCACACCCGCAAGGAGGAAATCGTAAAGCGTCTGTTTTCTCTCACCTTATTGTCCACTTCCTGCACCAAGGTTTCATTCACGACTGAAGGACGCCCACTCCGTTGTTCATCATGCACATTTGTGCGGCCATCTTTAAATGCTCTCACCCACTTCCTTACCATTCCATCACTCGTAATGTTTTCTCCTTAAACTACACAGATCTGACGATGAATATCGATCTTATAACAGCCCGTACTTCACAGTCGGCGGGACTCACAATTATCGGAGGCATCTTAAACACTCAGTACACAACACAAACAAGGAAGAATCAGACTGTATGGCGTCAGTGCGTAGATTAAGGTACAGGCTTTCATGTAAAAATAAAATTATTTGGATATCTTAGCAAGTCTTTTTTTAATTTCAAAACGGTACTTACTTTAAAAAAAAACACGCCTAGTACAATGGCTCATTCAGCTAACTTATTTACGTCAAACATTTCCGAAAACAGTTTAGATATCACAGTTCTGTTTACTTCTCATCATGTGTGATAAAGCGCTCTCTAAAGAACACACTACCCTCTGTCACTCCCTTATTAACTGCAAGGTTGTCGCTGTCAACTTCGCTTCCTCCAGTGAGACTTTAGTGAGACACATTACGGGGTGAGGTTTCGCGCAGAGGGTGACGTGGGAAGGGGCTGCGTCTCGCCTACGTCAGCGGCATTAGTCGCCTAAACGAGCCTTATTACAGGCAGGCGTGGGTACTTCCCAGCGTGGAGGTGGCTGAAACCTCGGTCTTAGGAGTAGGTTCTCATTTTGAGACACTAGATAGACGTCATCTGTTTGCGTCATTTGAAAGTTTGTGCTGGACGGGACCTGAACCCGGATTTCCAGCTAATCGCAAGCGGCCGCCTTCACCACTTCAGCTATCCGTGGGCCGTAGCACGGATACATCAGTGAATGGTACAGTGTCTGTCTGAAGGATACTGTAGCATGAGGATGCAGACACTGTGCCGAGATATACAGTGTATCAACCACAAATAGCGGCTGCTGAGCGCTGACTCCAATATGACTGACAATCCCCTAAAAACGCTATAATGAAACCAAAGATATTACTGAGACGGTGCGAATGAAAAGAGCTCGTTATAACATAATTTTACGATAATCATCACAACTGTTAGGATTTTTTTTAAATCGCGGATATTATAATAGGCAATAGAAAATTAGTAACTAACTAACATTTTCAGTTACCGTAGAATGTGAGATAACAGACAGCTAAACATGATAGTAAACTCTAAAGAAGATACATTTCATTTATTTTACTTGTTCTAAAAGTTACAGCCGATTTTACAGCAGTATGATTACGTAATTATGCCACTACTTTTGATTTTTCCACAGCTACAAATAACAGAAAGACTGCATGAATTAGTTCCTTTCCTGATCACCCCAGATGATGAGTTTCTCATTGCTCAGTAATTATTTTGTTGATTATTGACATGGAAATTCCAAAACAATGTTAAATAAAAAATGTTCTTGGAAAGTAAACCGCAAACAGCTATTGTTGATTCTTTATTACTCGTAGTACTGCCGGTTTCACGATGTTAGAGCAGCATCTTCTTCCTAAGGATAGGATCGTACAACAGGTGTTTGCGGTTTATTTTTCAGGAACGCATACCTTCAGCTGCCATATTATAATCCTTGCGAAAATAAAAAATAAATGTTGCATGCTACGGAACATCTGAAAGCACAAATGGAAAAAAAACGGGATTCACGTTTTTATTAATATCTTACGTAAAACTGTATAGCTTATGCCTTGAGAGGTGACATAATGAACGTGATAAATGTAAGATTATTTTAATATTTGTGTGAGAATAGCCTTAATTTTGAATGTTGGTCAGAATTAATGTGTAATTCAGTAGTATAGAGCGTCACAGAGAAAGTTCCGGGCACAAACCGGCGCGCGTTGTCTTTGTGCGTTTGGGTCTCTTTCGGCTTTAGGAGTTTTGTCGTTCAGGCTCCGGCAGGAGCCATTTTTTGTTATTCTTTCCGGGGACATGGAGAGGTAGTTCTGAAGGCAGTATCTGAGGTGTGAGGCAGACACGCGGGTTGGCGCTAACTTTTTCTGGGTGCAGAACGTCGGACATGGCGTAACTTAACTGACCTCCACATCACGCTGTAACTGCGTGAGGACCTGGAATACTCATTGATTCTGGAACACATGTTAGAACTTTCAAACACCGCCTATGAAAATCCTGTTAGCTCTTAGATAGTACTGTCGCAGCTGATGTTTGTCGTTGCGTTTGATAAATGGTGATTAAAAATATTTCGCTTCGTGTTTTGTGAGTGAAAAGTGCTTCAGGACTTCGCATGTTTGCATGTGGGTATTCATAGTTAATGCCTTGAGAAGCGCACGTTCCGCGCTTAAGCAGTACTGTTGCACTTTATTTACGAATATTTGTTAACAACTTCCATTTGAATCCACTCTGATGTGACGCCACAATTCAGTGACGTGTGAGAAATGTCAATAAACTCTTATGAGACCTGATTTATAATTCTACTGTGTTAACATCTTTAGGCCTACAGGGTTTTAAAGGGTTGAGTGAAACGTAATGCGTCCACCTTCGTTACTTGGGTTTGGATGGGAAAATTTTAATAAACCAAACACAGAAATAATCCTTAGAGTGTGATCTTTAACTACCAATATTCACTTTTCCACGTAATCGCCAGGCCGTTGGATACATTTCTGCCAACGATGAACAAGTTTTCTGAAGCCGTCACGGAAGAAGTCGGCACTTCGTTTCCGCAACCACAGTCTCGCAGTTCTCTCAACGTCTTCATCAGAAGCATAATGATGTCCCCGCATTATCGAGAGCAGATGGAAGTCAGACGGTGCTAAATCTGGACCGTATGGAGGATGCCATACGGTGGTGAGATTCAGTCTCTGAAGTTCTGCTGCGGTGGCACGTGAAGTGTGTGATTAGCCATTTTCATGCTGCAGGAGCACATTTCCCTTTTCCTTTCGGGCCCTTGTTAGCCGTCGTTTCAGAGTTCGCAGCGTTGTGATGTAACGCTCTGAATTTATCGTTTTCCCACGAACAAGTAAATCAATATCTGCGTCCGAGAACACTGTGGCCATGATTTTTCCAGCTGAGGGCTGCGTCTTGAATTTCTTTTTCAGGGGCGAGTCTTTGTGTCGATATTCCATAGACTTACGTTTGGTCTCCGGGTCGTAATGGAGAACCCACGTTTCGTCTCCTCTCACAATCGAATGGAGAAAGGAGCCACCTTCATTCTCGTAACGCGAGAGGAGTTCCTGGCAAATTTCAATTCTGTGCGCTTTCATTTCAGGAGTCAGTATCCGGGGTACCCATCGTGCACAGATATTCCGATAGCCAAACAAAGTAATAATGTGCCCCACGCCTTCTTGTGAAATGCCGATTGTGCATGCAATTTCCCTCTGAGTGATACCACGATCGTCCTGAATCAACCTGTCAACGTCTTGCATGTGAAACTCGGTGGTTGCTGTCACAGGACGTCCAACTCTTTGTTTGTATCGCAGGTCAGATGTTCCGGCATCAACATCTTTATACATACTCCCCCAGTGACACACAGTACTCACATCAACACAATCACCATAAACTGACTTCATTCTCTGATGAATCTCCTTTGGGTTGACACCTTCTGTTGTCAGGAATTCAATGACTCCACGTTGCTTAATTCGCACTGATCGACCGTCTGCGCAGAGATCCATACTTTACACTGTAACAACGCAACCGTTCAATGCTAAGGCTTCCCGCCATCTGGAGCTGTAGAGAAGAGGCTACGGAAGAAGTCTACCTGACGCATACCAATAATGCCAACTGTTGAAGAGTTAGAAAGGTGGAGACATTATTTTTCAGTCAACCCTCGTATTTATTCAATCCATTTTTAGCCTTCGCAAACCTGCCTTTTTTTTCGGTCATCAGTCTACTGACTGGTTTGATGCGGCCCGCCACGAATTCCTTTCCTGTGCTATCGTCTTCATCTCAGAGTAGCACTTGCAATCTACGTCCTCAATTATTTGCTTGACGTATTCCAATCTCTGTCTTCCTCTACAGTTTTTGCCCTCTGCAGCTCCCTCTAGTACCTTGGAAGTCATTCCCTCATGTCTTAGCAGATGTCCTATCATCCTGTCCCTTCTCCTTATCAGTGTTTTCCACATATTCCTTTCCTCTCCGATTCTGCGTAGAACCTCCTCATTCCTTACCTTATCAGTCCACCTAATTTTCAACATCCGTCTATAGCACCACATCTCAAATGCTTCCATTCTCTTCTCTTCCGGTTTTCCCACAGTCCATGTTTCACTACCATACAATGCTGTATTCCAGACGTACATCCTCAGAAATTTCTTCCTCAAATTAAGGCTGGTATTTAATATTAGTAGACTTCTCTTGGCCAGAAATGCCTTTTTTGCCATAGCGAGTCTGCTTTTGATGTCCTCCTTGCTCCGTCCGTCATTGGTTATTTTACTGCCTAGGTAGCAGAATTCCTTAACTTCATTGACTTCGTGACCATCAATCCTGATGTTAAGTTTCTTGCTGTTCTCATTTCTACTGCTTCTCATTACCTTCGTCTTTCTCCGATTTACTCTCAAACCATACTGTGTACTCATTAGACTGTTCATTCCATTCAGCAGATCATTTAATTCTTCTTCACTTTCACTCAGGATAGCAATGTCATCAGCGAATCGTATCATTGATATCCTTTGACCTTGTATTTTAATTCCACTCCTGAACCTTTCTTTTATTCCCATCATTGCTTCCTCGATGTACAGATTGAAGAGTAGGCGCGAAAGGCTACAGCCTTGTCTTACACCCTTCTTAATACGAGCACTTCGTTCTCGATCGTCCACTCTTATTATTCCCTCTTGGTTGTTGTACATATTGTTTATGACCCGTCTCTCCCTATACCTTACCCCTACTTTTTTCAGAATCTCGAACAGCTTGCACCATTTTATATTGTCGAACGCTTTTTCCAGGTCGACAAATCCTATGAAAGTGTCTTGATTTTTCTTTAGCCTTGCTTCCATTATTAGCCGTAACGTCAGAATTGCCTCTCTCGTCCCTTTACTTTTCCTAAAGCCAAACTGATCGTCACCTAGCGCATTCTCAATTTTCTTTTCCATTCTTCTGTATATTTTTCTTGTAAGCAGCTTCGACGCATGAGCTGTTAAGCTGATTGTGCGATAATTCTCGCACTTGTCAGCTCTTGCCGTCTTCGGAATTGTGTGGATGATGCTTTTCCGAAAGTCAGATGGTATGTCGCCAGACTCATATATTCTACACACCAACGTGAATAGTCGTTTTGTTGCCACTTCCCCCAATGATTTTAGAAATTCTGATGGAATGTTACCTATCCCTTCTGCCTTATCTGACCGTAAGTCCTCCAATGCTCTTTTAAATTCCGATTCTAATACTGGATCCCCTATCTCCTCTAAATCGACTCCTGTTTCTTCTTCTATCACATCAGACAAATCTTCACCCTCATAGATGCTTTCAATGTATTCTTTCCACCTATCTGCTCTCTCCTCTGCATTTAACAGTGGAATTCCGGTTGCACTCTTAATGTTACCACCGTTGCTTTTAATGTCACCAAAGGTTGTTTTGACTTTCCTGTATGCTGAGTCTGTCCTTCCAACAATCATATCTTTTTCGATGTCTTCACATTTTTCCTGCAGCCATTTCGTCTTAGCTTCCCTGCACTTCCTATTTATTTCATTCCTCAGCGACTTGTATTTCTGTATTCCTGATTTTCCCGGAACATGTTTGTACTTCCTGCTTTCATCAATCAACTGAAGTATTTCTTTTGTTACCCATGGTTTCTTCGCAGCTACGTTCTTTGTACCTATGTTTTCCTTCCCAACTTCTGTGATGGCCCTTTTTAGAGATGTCCATTCCTCTTCAACTGTACTGCCTACTGCGCTATTCCTTATGCTGTATCTATAGCGTTAGAGAACTTCAAACGTATCTCGTCATTCCTTAGTACTTCCGTATCCCACTTCTTTGCGTATTGATTCTTCCTGACTAATGTCTTGAACTTCAGCCTACTCTTCATCACTACTATATTGTGATCTGAGTCTATATCTGCTCCTGGGTACGCCTTACAATCCAGTATCTGATTTCGGAATCTCTGTCTGACCATGATGTAATCTAATTGAAATCTTCCCGTATCTCCCGGCCTTCTCCATGTATGCCTCCTCCTCTTGTGATTCTTGAACAGGGTATTCGCTATTACTAGCTGAAACTTGTTACAGAACTCAATTAGTCTTTCTCCTCTTTCATTTCTTGTCTCAAGCCCATATTCTCCTGTATCCTTTTCTTCTACTCCTTCCCCTGCAACTGCATTCCAGTCGCCCATGACTATTAGATTTTCGTCCCCCTTTACATACCGCATTACCCTTTCAATATCCTCATACACTTTCTGTATCTGTTCATCTTCAGCTTGCGACGTCGGCATGCATACCTGAACTATCGTTGTCGGTGTTGGTCTACTGTCGATTCTGATTAGAACAACCCGGTCACTGAACTGTTCACAGTAACACATCCTCTGCCCTACCTTCCCATTCATAAGGAATCCTACACCTGTTATACCACTTTCTGCTGCTTTTGATATTAGCCGATACTCATCTGACCAGAAATCCTTGTCTTCCTTCCACTTCACTTCACTGACCCCTACTATATCTAGATTGAGCCTTTGCCTTTCCCTTTTCAGAATTTCTAGTTTCCCTACCACGTTCAAGCTTCTGACATTCCACGCCCCGAGTCGTAGAACGTTATCCTTTCGTTGATTATTCAATCTTTTTCTCATGGTAACCTCCCCCTTGGCAGTCCCCTCCCGGAGATCCGAATGGGGGACTATTCCGGAATCTTTTGCCAATGGAGAGATCATCATGATACTTCTTCAAATACAGGCCACATGTCTTGTGGATACACGTTACGTGTACCTGATTATAAACTGTTAGACCGATGCATCATTTGGTATTTGTAGACCAGGGCGTTAAAGCACAGGTGTTCGACCAACCTGTATGGTACACAAAGTGGAACAGTAAGTAGTGAGTGTCGTGCGTTTGCCCACCCCACCTCTGATACACAGGTCATGCTACGTCCAGACACTGCTTCCACCGGAAAGGGCGGCGATTCGTTTGCAGCTCAGGATTTATATCTTTTAAGCACCAAAACGATTGCTTTCTTATTCGTCAATTCGTGATTTCATTCGAAAGCAAGAAAATACGAAGTTTTGAACTTTGTCGATATAGTGTTGAATAAACCAAAAAAAATTATTCACGAAGCAGCAGACATTAAATATTCTACTTCCGTAACAGACCTACGAACAAAATAGAAAAAGGTGTACGACTCAACGAATTCGAAAGTCATATCGGGTAACTTGACAGAAACTCCTGAGAAGATTTGGTCTTTCGTTAAATCAGTATACTAATCGAACACTTCTGTGTAGACACTCAGTTCATAATGGCATCCAAATGGAGGATAACGGAGAGAAGGCCGAAACACTAAACTTTTCTTTCCAAAACAATTTCGCTGGGGGAGGGGGGGGGGGGGGGGGGGACATAACGTGTGAGATCCCTCAAACAATGGTACTAGACACTCCCCTGTTTTAACCTATATAAACGATCTTCCAATGACTTTAAAGTGCGCTTCTAAAACTATAAAGTTTATTCACGGCACAAGTGCTTTAACCATGAGCAGAAAATATGCCTTGCAAGAAAAGTTCAGATGGTAGCTTAACAGGGGTACAAGTGGTTCACAGAGGACTTTTTAAATTCTAGTATCACAATGATTCATATTATACGATTTTAGACAAGCAATATGGAGATGCTTTCAGCGAAAGTGGGCGTTAATGATCACAGACTAAATGAAACGTTATATGTAAAAATTTTTAGGGCCTAAATAGATAACAAGATGAAACGTAGTCAACACACATAGGTAAACAACCAAGAAGTTCAGTTCGGTAGTCAGGCTTGACTTAACTCTCCCTAATGGAATTATCTCCTGCGACAGTGCATTTAATGCAAATAAATTATTTATTCAGCAGAAGCGATCCACTGTAAACTGACGGTCTTGCAAAACTGTTTTCAAGGATATTACAATTGTTACACACATTTACTTCTTAATGGTGTTTTGTTGCTGACAAGAAACAAACTGGTTTCAGTTGATCTGTGATTTAGGCAGTCACAATATAAGACGCAATAATAGACTTCATGTGGAATTTTGCTTCCTTGTCCAAGGCTAATAACTGAGTTTTGTATTCTGGTGAGAAGATACTGAGCAAGCATCCGTCAGAACATTGGGAATCCCTATCATAAATTCAAAACAACTTTCGTTATCCACGCCTTACCGGAATAAATATATTTAGGAATTTAAAAGCAATAGCTTTCGCTATATAGCTGTGTAACAGGTAGTAACGTGCTGCACATAGCACTCAAGTATTTACAAATGTCGGTACATATTTTCGTTGAAAAAGAAATTGAAGTAATTATTAAGGTACCAATAGCAGATGAACAGAAGTGCCTGATGTAACAGAAGAGGCTGCAACTCTCTTCAGTGTGTTAGCCTTTATCCTGTTTGACTCGATTTATCCTGTTTGACTCGATTAAATTTAGATGGCACAACAGCGAAATCATTCGGCATTGCGGTGATAGCATGTTTTTATTACGGTAGACAATTTAAGTCCCTGCAATTCCCCTGTGTTTTGGTAATGTATGTCTTCATATCCCACACCAGTAAAGCTTCTTACCAGAATCTATGGAACAATCTGTGAGTACAAATGGTCTGAGAGTAGTTAAACATGTCTGTAAAAGTGCAAGAGGTCTGGAAGTACTGGAAGGTGGACAAGTAGGTACCTGCTGCCTGGAAGTTTCTTGACTGAGAGAGACACTGATCGGGCAGAAAATTACGACCGCCTACCTAATAGCCAGTATTGGCACAAATAATAGCGGCGATGCGCAGTGGCATGGAAGCAATGAAGCCTTGGTAGGTCGGTGGATGGATTTGGTACCACAGGTCACCCAATTTCCGTAAGTTCCGGGGAGGGGGGCGATGAGTTCTGACACCACGTTCAATCACATCCCAGATGTGTTCGATCGGTTCAGATCTGGCGAGATGAGGGGCCAGCACATCAATCGGAACTCGCCACTGTGTTCCTCGAACCACTCCATCACACTCCTGGCTTTGTGTGATGGCGCATTATCTTGTTGAAAAATGCCACTGCTGTCAGGAAACATGATCGTCATGAAGGGGTGTACGTGGTCTGCAACCAGTGTACGAGACTCCTTGGCTGTCACGGTGCCTTCCACGGGCTCCACTGGAGCCATGGAAGCCCACATGGCTGTTCCCCATAGCACAATGGAGCCATTACTATCTTGTCTCCGCCCCGCAGTACAGGTGTCAAGGAGCTGTTCCACTGGAAGACGACGGACGCCCTCCTATTGGCATGATGAAGAAGGTATCGGGACTCATGAGACCATTCAACGCTCTGACATTGCGCCAGCGTCCCGAGCTGATATGATCACGTGGCCATTGCCGATGTCATGATTTTCACATTGGCACATACGTGGGTAGTCCGTTGCGGAGGCCCATCGTTAGCAGTGTTCCCCGCACTGTGTGTTCAGACACACTTGTACTCTGCCCAGCATTAAAGTCTGATGTTTGTTCCTCCACAGTTCGTCTCCTGTCCTGTTTAGCCAATCCTACGACATCAAACATGAGGGATGGCTAGCCAGCACCACTACATCTAGATATGGTTTCACCACGCATTGAAGTAACGCTCACCACAGTACACCTCGATCACCCGACAAGTCGTGCACTTTGTGAAATGCTCGCCGCGCGGAGTGGCCGCGCGGTTCGAGGCACTAACCGTGCGGCCCCTGCCGCCGGAGGTTCGAGTCCTCCCTCAGGCATGGGTGTGAGTGTTGTCCTTAGCGTTAAGTTAGTTCAAGTGGGGTGTAAGTCTAGGTACGGATGACCTCTACAGTTTGGTCCCTTAGGAACTCACGGACACACGCCAAAATGCTCCCTCCAACTCAGATAGATCGTGCGCCTTCCCCATTCTACACACGGACAGCACGTTCACTGACACTATGTGTGTCTGGCTAGAAGTCATTCCTCCCCACGTGACGCTGCTCTCGCCTGGATGGGTTTATTTTGATAGTAGGTCGATGGTCAAAATGTTCTGGCTGATCAGTGTATAATATATTTCCGTGGGGCATGTAATATTCTTTTACAGCCAAATATTTTCTATATTGCTCGTTTAATAATTTTTTACTTGCATGGCAACACAAGTAAAATTATTAATAAATGAAAGTACAAACTTTTAGAATACATGGCCATGTTCAGTTGCTAAGAGAGTATCGGAATAATGAAACAGCTCCAAGATTTAACGACAGAATGTCTATGGGTTGCAGTTGCAAATACTCAATACCCGTTAAATGCCTTTCTTAATACTCGTACAGAACTGAGACGTTTTTCGGTCTGTAAGGGTGGGCACTATGAGGGATCGGTTTCCGAAGATTTTTTTTTTTTTTTTTTTTATAAGTGTGTGGGCATGGTGAGGCGGAGGGGAGATAGCTGCACTCCTGGGTTCATCGTTGGATTCCATTTGAAACGTCCCGTTAGAAAAATTATAAATGACTGTGCTGATAAACCTCTTACGTTATTTGATTTTCAAACAGCTGAGCAGAACTGAATGTACTCAGACATTTCTCTCTTTACTTGTTCGAATCAACACTAAACTGACACACAATATTCTTAGCGCAATGCAATCTGACTTTCAATAATCCCTACAAAAGAATGGCCCTGACTAACAATAACCTATACCTTTCACGAATCACTTACCTCACAAAAATCTTCGTTACTCGAACTACTCTAACACAGTACTGCCAGCTAAATAAAAGATTCTAACTACTGAAGGCACTAACCTCTGATAGGTATGGTTAGCAAATGAAAGATTTTGATAGAGAACAAACAATGTATTTACCTTAATAGTGTTCAAAAGTCATAATATACAGGGTGTTACAAAAAGGCACGGCCAAACTTTCAGGAAACATTCGTCACACACAAAGAAAGAAAATATGTTATGTGGACATGTGTCCGGAAACGGTTACTTTCCATGTTACAGCTCATTTTATTACTTCTCTTCAAATCACATTAATCATGGAATGGAAACACACAGCAACAGAACGTACCAGCGTGACTTCAAACACTTTGTTACAGGAAATGTTCAAAATGTCCTCCGTTAGCGAGGATACATGCATCCACCCTCCGTCGCATGGAATCCCTGATGCGCTGATGCAGCCCTGGAGAACGGCGTATTGTATCACAGCCGTCCACAATACGAGCACGAAGAAATGGCTCTGAGCACTATGCGACTTAAGTTCTGAGGTCATCACTCGCCTAGAACTTAGAACTAATTAAACCTAACTAAGGACATTACACACATCCATGCCCGAGGCAGGATTCGAACCTGCGACCGTAGCCGTCACGCGGACGAGCACGAAGAGTCTCTACATTTGGTACCGGGGTTGCGTAGACAAGAGCTTTCAGATTCCCCATAAATGAAAGTCATGAGGTCAGGAGACCGTGGAGACCATGGAATTGGTCCGCCTCTAGCAATCCATCGGTCACCGAATCTGTTTTTGAGAAGCGTACGAACACTTCGACTGAAATGTGCAGGAGCTCCATCGTGCATGAACCGCATGTTGTGTCGTACTTGTAAAGGCACATGTTCTAGCAGCACAGGCAGAATATCCCGTATGAAATCATGATAACATGCTCCATTGAGCGTAGGTGGAAGAACGAAACTAAAATGAGCTCTAACATGGAAATTAAGCGTTTCCGGACACATGTCCACATAACATCTTTTGTTTATTTGTGTGTGAGGAATGTTTCCTGAAAGTTTGGCAATACCTTTTTGTAACACCATATATATATATATATATATATATATATATATAAGTTCATGACATCCAGTCTTACAAATTTCGTTTTTCTGACGGACACACATCCAGATCGTCCGCTCTCAAAATTCTGCCGTCTCTCTTCCCCCATCAACCACTGGTGGCGGCTCACCTCCAACTGCCCAACGCTACGCGCTGTTCGCATCCAACTGCCCAACTCTACAACAGCGAATATTGCAACAATGCCAACCAACCACAGACTGCACGCAGCACAGCCAGTGATTGTCATACAGAGCGCTACGTGGCGTTACCAGTATAAAAACCTAAACAGTCTACTTACACATTATACAGGACAATTCAAGAACATGCGGAGAAATTGAAAGAGCCTTGGCCTCGGAAGTAATCCTGAGCCACTAAAAGCTTGCGAATGTGAGAAACAACAAACAGTCCAAACGATGATGAGCCAAGATAATGCTGTTTTTACATTGCAGGTGTTCAAAACAATGAGCACGACATTCAAATACAGGTATACTGTCCTCGTAAAAATTTCTAAGTAAGTACCCCAAGTATGGCAACAATTTTATTAGAGGCTGCGACTCTCCTGGCACTAAGTGTCTCCTCATCCGGAACGGCGTCACGTCCACAAGTATTCTGATACGGCCGCCATCCGAATAAAAGTGAAGAGGCGTGAGGTGAGGGGAGCGAGGTGGCCGTGCAGTCCGACCTCCCCCTCCACATCTTCGCACCGGATGTGCAGCAGTGTGCGTGCCACGTACAAGAGTGCGCCTGTGCTCCGCCTGACCGCCATTTTGGATCGAAAATGTCCTGTAATCTACAACACTGTTCAGTAAACGGTAAATTATCGTCGCTGAATTTAAGGCACATGTACACTGACTATTCTTCTTGTTCCTGACTTTCTAAAGCTTTCGCTCGAATTCCAAGATCATAAATCCCTATTCCAAAGTACATTAAATGAATTTGCATTAAGTGAATTCCCAACAGCCACCAGCTGCAGAATGGAATGAGGACAAAGAAAATTTGTGGCGAACCCGTAGTTCCCGATCATGGCGAGCGGCCGCCGCGCACGGCTCACGCCACACGAATACTTCCATACGACGCCAGCCGTGCGTTATTTCATTACGGCTGTATTCGTCGCAGTGCATCGTAATCGGAATAACACAGGCACTACAATATCCTATTCTAAAGTTATTACACTTTCTGGCCAACCTTTTGAATCACCCTATATACTGTAACGAATTCAGCTTCCATTCCTCCTCCAAATTCTTACTCGATTTACCAAAAGCGTTGATGAACCACGGATCTGAAGTTTTGCCAACAGGCAAACACGACTTACATATCTGGCCATTTTACAGGCGGCTCCCTAAAAATCTCTGCTGTTGTTGTTCAGATCAGACAAACTTACAGCAAAAGTAACATTCGTTCTCGTATCTACATCTACATCTACATCTACATCTACATGATTACTCTGCAATTCACATTTAAGTGCTTGGCAGAGGGTTCATCGAACCACAATCATACTATCTCTACCATTCCACTCCTGAACAGCGCGCGGGAAAAACGAACACCTAAACCTTTCCGTTCGAGCTCTGATTTCTCTTACTTTATTCTGATGATCATTCCTACCTATGTAGGTTGGGCTCAACAAAATATTTTCGCATTCGGAAGAGAAAGTTGGTGACTGAAATTTCGTAAATAGATGTCGCCGCAACGAAAAACGTCTTTGCCTTAATGACTTCCATCCCAACTCGCGTATCATATCTGCCACACTCTCTCCCCTATTACGTGATAATACAAAACGAGCTACCCTTTGCTGCACCCTTTCGATGTCCTCCGGCAGTGTAAGCTGTCTCTTTAGTGGACTTGTTGCATCTTCTAACTGTCCTGCCAATGAAACGCAACCTTTGGCTCGCCTTCCCCACAATATTATCTATGTGGTCTTTCCAACTGAACTTGTTCGTAATTTTAACATCCAGGTACTTAGTTGAGTTGACCGCCTTGAGAATTGAACTATTCATCGAGTAATCGAATTCCAACGGATTTCTTTTGGAACTCTTGTGGATCACCTCACACTTTTCGTTATTTAGCGTCAACTGCCACCTGCCACACCATACAGCAATCTTTTCTAAATCGCTTTGCAACTGATACTGGTCTTCGGATGACCTTACTAGACGGTAAATTACAGCATCATCTGCGAACAACCTAAGAGAACTGCTCAGATTGTCACCCAGGTCATTTATATAGATCAGGAACAGCAGAGGTCCCAGGACTCTTCCCTGGGGAACACCTGATATCACTTTAATTTTACTCGATAATTTTCCGTCTATTACTACGAACTGCGACCTTCCTGACAGGAAATCACGAATCCAGTCGCACAACTGAGACTATATCCCATAGGCCCGCAGCTTGATTAGAAGTCGCTTGTGAGGAACGGTGTCAAAAGCTTTCCGGAAATCTAGAAATACGGAATCAACTTGAGATCCCCTGTCGATAGCGGTCATTACTTCGTGCGAATAAAGAGCACCTGCGTTGCAAAAGAACGATGTTTTCTGAAACCATGCTGATTACGTATCAATGGATGGTTCCCTTCGAGGTGATTCATAATGTTTCAATACAATATATGTTCCAAAACCCTACTGCAAACCGACGTCAATGACATAGGTCTGTAGTTCGATGGATTACTCCTACTACCCTTCTTAAACACTGGTGCGACCTGCGCAATTTTCCAATCTGTAGGTACAGATCTATCGGTGAGCGAGCGGTTGTATATGATTGCTAAGTAGGGAGCTATTGTATCAGCGTAATCTGAAAGGAACCTAATCGGTATACAATCTGGACCTGAAGACTTGCCCGTATCAAGCGATTTGGTTGCTTCGCAACCCCTGTATCAAGAAAACATAACACGTAACAAATACAAATACTGTTAGTAACGCTAATACTTAAATTATGCTATGAGAAGCAGTAGTGTGCTAAAGTGCGTAGCTGAGGCTTGCCGATATAGGATTGCATCGTCCGCCCCCGGTAGCTGAGTGGTCATCACGACAGAATGTCAATCCTAAAGGCCCGGGTTCGATTCCCGGCTGGGTCGGAGATTTTCTCCGCTCAGGGACTGGGTATTGTGTTGTCCTAATCACCATCATTTCATCCCCATCGACGCGCAAGCCGCCAAAGTGGCGTCAAATCGAAAGACTTGCACCCGGCAAACGGTCTACCCGACGGGAGGCCCTAGTCACACGACACTTACTTACAGGATTGCATCGGAAGAGCTGTTGCGCCATAGACCGTGGAAAAGAGAGGAAACTCAGTTTTTTCCTTTAGTGATCCTGACCACTTTTAAGAGCGGCGTAGCACCGAGTACAGGAGACCGTTAAGGAAAGTGATAGACACAGCACAGCGTACGGTGACGGAAGAAATACGTAGAGACTTACGGAACGCGGTCTGCTCTGCCCCGCGCCGCAGCAGCCTGTGAGTCGGATCGCCACCCGTTCTGTCAGCAGTCTCCTCTCCCCTCTGCCTCCCCCCCCCCACCCCTCTCCCTCCCTCCCTCCCGCCCCCCGACACCAAGGGCACATTGATAATAGGGCCAATCGCGCTGGCCCCCTTCTCATCTCGTGGCCTGTGCCGACTCGTCTGCACGGTGCCCGCCGCGGGGTGTCCACTCCGGCGCCTTCCTCCCGTCTCCTCTTGAGACATGCTGCCCACGAAAAGTTAGTAGCCTCAGGAGACGTCACGCACTCACCGTCAACACCGCCCCAGCCTCGACAACGGCCTCAGTTCCTGAAGAATGCAGTCCACCACGTTCTGAAGTACGGCATATAACTGACGATTGGATCCGAAGGGCTACTGAATAGAGAATATCGTAATTCCTAGTTTTTACACGCTGTTCCAAATGGCTTCAGAAAGCTTTTTTGGCCCTGAGGCGGATCGATTTAGCAGGCACTCCCCAGCCGAGCAACGACTGGGCGCCCGAGTGCTCGTCAAAGCAGGGACACGTCTGTGCAGCGCTGAGGACACGCCTATTGTCCTCTTGTCCACACCATACCCGTCATGGAGGGGAAGAGAAAGCGCAACACTTGCACAACGTGGACGTTGAAGTAAATATCGTACCTAAGTGAACAGGTCATGTTTGTGTGTTGTGGTCTTCAGTCCAAAGACTGTTTTGATGCAGCTCGCCATGCTACTCTATTCTGTGCAATCTTCTTCATCTCCGAGTAACTACTACAACCTACATCCTTTTGAATCTCCTTACTGTATTCGTCTCTCGGTTTCCCTCTACTATTTTTACCCTTCACTCTACACTCCAGTACTAATTTCGTGATCCCTTGATGCCTCAGAACCTGTCCTACCAAACTGATCCCTTCTTCTACTCAAGTTCTGCCACACATTCCTCTTCTCTCCAATTCTGTTTAGTACCTCCCCATTACTTACGTGATTTACCCATCTAATCTTAAGCATTCTTCTGCAGCACCGCATTTCAAAAGCTTCTATTCTCTTCTTGTCTAAGCTGCTTGTCGTCCATGTTTCACAACCATGCATGGCTACGCTCCATACAAATACTTTCAGGAAGAACTTCCTGACGCTTACATCTATACTCGATATTAACAAATTCCTCTTCTTCAGAAACTTTTTCCTTGCCATCGCCAGTCTACATTCTGTACCCTCTCTACTTCGACCATCGCCAGTTATTTTACTGCCCAGATAGCAAAAATCGTCTACTACTTTAAGTGTTTCATTTTCTAATCTGATTCCCTGAGCATCGCCTGATTTAACTCGACTACATTCCATTATCCTCGTTTTCCTTCTGTTGATGTTCATCTTACGAGGGTGATTTGAAAAGTAATCGGAATCACCACGAGAGGTCAGCACTAGCGCAACGTGTTGTTCATGTGATATTCATTGGACAGTTGCCTGTAAAAATATCGAAAATGTTCAATTGCATTCAACTTCTACCAACAACAGTACACACGAAGTGGTTATTCAAATCGGAGGGAACACCATAAGCAACACACACAAACCTCCCGCAGCCTCCTGGCCACCACAAGTCCTACCACTACTGCAGCACCCATCTCTCTATGTAGGTCACTACAACAATCGTCACATCCAATGGAAATACAAAGAGAACGATTACAATGGCGAGGCACTTCCAAACTGGGCGGATGGGAACAAAATGTACCTCGTATTTGACGCAAAGGATAGAGATTCCTTCAAATCGGCAGCATGGAGACGAGGATATAATCCGGATCTATGGTTCGTGACCACAGACAATGAAAACATACCGTGGAAAATCTCTGGTAATACTCTACCAGATTTCCAACACAGCCAACATCGACCCGCTCCAATAGACATTGTAATAACTATTCCCCTAGTTCCTTTCCTAGCCTTTTTCTAACAATCTGGATGGATACCTGCTACTCTAAAGGTTTGTTGGAGTGGTCATAAGCTCCGCAAAAAAGACAATAGACGATTCCGTAAACCCAGGATGGAACAAAGAATGTGAAAATCAGTACCAGGCATTCCTCAACAGCAACGACCAGGAAATTGCTGACGACCTACTGCACAAACTTGATGCGGCTCGACGAGAACGAGGGATGAAAACCGTTCAAGAACTAGACTTCAAACCGTCTAGTAGAAAAGCATGGTCGCTTTTAAGAAAACTAAATGACGGCAATAGGAGCGTCCACAAAGAAATACCGATACATCCAAACGAGACTGCCTCCCATATGGTGTCAACCTCTGAAACTCCGCGAGATATAGCTCACACCACTCAGATAAAGCATGAGCTCACAACATTAAAATCTCTCGGCGACGACCAAACTGAATTTTCCCGTCCATTCTCGGCAGAAGACATAACGAGTGCCCTCGAAGACGTAAAATAGGGCAAAGCACCTGGATTTGATGGAGTCCACCGGAGTTTCTTCTGAACTGCGGAAAATATGGGAAAAGATAGCAAAATTCATTACAGATATTGTAACATATGACATAGTCCCTCAGCCAGGGAAGCCAAGTAAGGAACGAAAGAGCTACCGCCCACTCGCATTATTGAGATCTGTCTATAAACTCCTTGAAAGACTTCTTTCTCTATAACCGCATTGCCACCAAAATTCCGGAGTCAGTTCCCGTGGAGCAAGCCGGGTTCCGCCCTGCGCTTAGCTGTACAGACCACCTTATGTCACTACCTACATACGTCGAGGCTGGGTAACAAAAGGAATTAAAAACATCGCTGTTTTCATAGATCTGTCTGCTGCCTACGACACTGTCTGGAGATATGGCCTATTGTGCAAATTCATGCGAACAATCCCTTGCCTGAGAACTACCACACTTACAGATGCTTGCTGCCAGAACATACCAACTAGTAACAGGAGAACTGATAAGCGTCCAAAGAACCCTGAACAATGGCCTACCGCGGGACTCCGTGTTGGCTCCAGTACTTTTCAGCTTTTATATTGCCGATATGCCATCCACATCTTCCAGGATGTTTGGGTACCCAGTCGATTGGGTCTTGCCAACACAACACAAGAACTTTGAGGTCATGGAAACAACCTTGACATCTGACTTGGAGGCATTAAGTAAATGGAGATTACTGCCAAATCCTACAAAAACCGAAACTACATGTTTCCATCTCATTAATAAATTAGCAAGCAAACAACTTGACGTTCGTCTCGATGCAAATCGGCTCCGATCTAATGAGCATCCAAAGTACCTTGGAGTCACTTTTGACAGAGCGCTCACTTGTAAACGACGTCTGGAAAATACTGCAGCCAAACTAAAGACGAGGAATAATATTCTCCAGAAGCTGTGCGGCACTACTTGGGGCTCCCCGGCTGACACGCAACGCACGCCGGCGCTCGGACTGGTCTACTCGGCCGCGGAGTACTGCGCTCCGGTCTGGATAAACAGTGTCCACACAACAAAGAAAGAAAAAAAGTCGACGTGCAGCTGAATAGCAGGATGCGAACTGTCAGCAGAACCATGAGATCAATCCGAACACATTGGCTGCCAATTCTAAGGCACATACCACCTGCGGACCTACGTCGGAAGAATGCTCTTCTCCGGGAATACAGGAAGATGCTCGACAACGCCCAGCTCCGTATACACTGCGAAATGCCTGACCTGGAAAGAAACAGACTACGGTCTAGACATCCAACGATGATAACAGCCAAGAAATTACAAAGTGTAAACTTTGATGCAATAAAGATCTGGAGGGAACAATGGCGAGAGGTGTATCCTGAGCATTTTCAAGCCCTCACCTGCACCACTGAGAGACCGCCCGGATATGAACTACTACGTAAAATATGGTCATCCCTTAACAGAACACGGACATATCACGGTGCAGATATTCCTTACAAATGGGGAAAAACCAACTCCCACATGTGACTGCGGAGCCAACAGATCATCTGCCCCATCGTCCAAGAGTGCGACAGAAGAGCTTACAGTGGTACGTTTAGTGGTTTTCTGATGCCAACAGACGCCGCAAAAGACTTTATATATAATTTTGATGTTAGCATTTAATTGTATTGACCATATATAATCTTGATGTCTCTATTTAATTGTATTGCCCATTATCTGTATGTTTTATTCTGTTTTTAAGTATATGTATGTTTAATCATTTGTAAGAAGAGTAGAATGACGTGCACTGGCATACGGTAAATAAAACTTGCCACGTCAGTGCTCTTGGAAGAGAGCGGTGGCGGTGACGTGGCTCTGTTGTTCCCGCGTAGTGATTTGCGAAGACGGAAAAAAATCGAGATTCGAGCAGTGATTATGCACTTCGTAAAGAAAGGTATGAAAGCAAAGGACATTCATGCCTATTTCCAGAACAGACTGGAGGAATCTGCTCCTTCATATTAAACTGTTGTCAAGTCGACAAATCAGTTTAAATTTGGTGGGGAGACCTTAAATGATGATCCGCGCAGTTGTCGGCCAAAATGTGTCACTTCTCCAGTAATAATTGCAAAAGTGCCAAAGACTGTCCGCGAGGATCGCCAATTGAAAGTATATGAAATTGCTCACGCTTGCCAGATGTCATATGAAAGGGTATTTCACATTTAGCTGAAGAATTAGAAATGAAAAAATTATCTGCAACATGGGTGCCGCGACTCTTGACGTTGGATCAAAAACGCATGAGAACATATCGATACCATGTTTGGCCCGTTTTAGGAGAAACGAACAAGATATTTTGCCCCTGTTTGTAACCACAGATGAAACTTTGGTCCACTACTATACCCCAGAGACAACAGAACATTCAAAGCAGTGGAAATATGATGATTCTCCGCCACCAAAGGAAGCAAAGACAATTCCTTCGGCAGGTTATGAGATCAGTGTTCTTTGATGCGAAGGGGATTCTGTTTATAGATTATCTCCCCACTGGGCAAACAGTTACTGTAGGATACTATGCTAGCCTCCTGGACAAACTGCAACAAAAGAAACGCGAAAAAAGGCCAGATTCAGCAAGAAAGAAACTCGTCTTACATCAAGACAAAGGGCTCCCGCACATATGTGCCGTTGCCATGGCAAAATTACACGAACTAAGATATTAATTGTTGCCACACCAGCCTTATTCACCTCATAGGGCTCCGTCACACATCCACCTCTTGCCGGCTGGTGTGGCCGAGCGGTTGTAGGCGCTACAGTCTGGAACCGCGCGACCGCTACGGTCGCAGGTTCGAATCCTGCCTCGGGCATGGATGTGTGTGATGTCCTTAGGTTGGTTAGGTTTCAGTAGTTCTAAGTTCTAGGGGACTTATGACCTCAGAAGTTAAGTCCCATAGTGCTCAGAGCCATTTGAACCACTTTTGAACTTCCATCGCTTCCCAAAATTGAAAATTTTTCTTGGTGGACGAAGATTCACTTCAAACGAAGTACTGATAGCCGGAGTTGACAACTATTTTGGAGGCCTGGAGGAAACTCATTTCCGAGATGGGATGAAGGCACTGAAACATCGTTGGGCCAGCTGCATTAATCTACAAGGAGACTGCATTGTAAAATAAAAAAAGGTTCAGGGATGAAGTACTTTTTCTCTGTTCCGTTTCGAGAACTTTTCAAATCACCCTCTTATATACTCCTTTCAAGACACTGTTCATTCAGTTCAACTGTTCTTACAAGTCCATTGCTGTCTGTGACAGAATTGGTATGTCATCAGCAAACTTCAAGGTTTTTATTACCTTTCCCCGGATTTTATTTCCTGCTCTAAATTTTTCTTTGGTTTTCTTTCTTGCTTGTTCAATGTACAAACTGAATAACATTGCTGGAAGGCTACAACCCTGTCTCTCTCCTTCCCAACCACTGCTTCCCTTTCATGCCCCTCCACTCATATAACAGCCATCTGGTTTCTGTACAAATTGTAAATAACCTTTCGTTCCCGGTATTTTACCACTGCCACCTTCACAATTTGAAAGTGACTGTTCCAGTCAACATTGTCAAATTTCTCTAAGTCTACAAATGCTATAAACGTACGTTTGCCTTTACTTAAGCTAGCTTCTAAGATAAGTCTTAGAGCCAGTATCACCTCGCGTGTTCCTACATTTCTACGGAATCAGTTTGATCTTCCCCGAGGTTGGCTTCTACCAGTTTTTCCATTCGTCTGTACAGAATTTGTGTTAATATTTTGCAACCGCGATACCTCGGTAATTTTCACGCCTGTCAGCACCTGCTTTTTTTGGAATTGGAATTATTATGTGCTTCTTGAAGTCTGAGGCTATTTCGCCTGTCTCATACATTTTGCCCACCAGATGGAAGAGTTTGGCCATGGCTGGCTCTCCCAAGGCTATCAGTAGTGCTAACGGAATATGGTCTACTCCCGGAGCCTTGTTTCTAGTTAGGTCTTTCATTGCTCTGTCAAATTCATCACGCAGTATCACATCTCCCATCTCATCTTCATCTATGTCCTCTTCCATTTCCGTCATATTGCACTCAAGTAGATCGCCTTGCATAGACCCTCTATATACTCCTTCCACCTTTCAGCTTTCCCATTTTTCCTTAGAACTGGTTTACCAGCTAAGCTCCTGATATTCATATTGAGAGACCCTGCTCAACCCGCAGGACAGGTCAGTTAGTTTCAGTTGTGGAAAGGGACCAAAATAAGCAGCTGTCAGTTACGCTCGAACATACAACCTTTTATTTTATCAAACACAACAAGAGCCAGAGTTAAAAAAAAATACACAGCTTTAGTTTTGGAACTTAATTAGCGGTTGAATGCGCGGTACTATCTCATGCCTTAAGGGCAAGTCCACTTTAATTTAAAAACGGCTGAAAGCCAACTTAAGGCTCGACCAAAATCATTTAAAAGCCTTATCTTAAAACAGTTCCTTAATCAGGCTGCGGGCCCAAAAAGTCTGACACTTTAAGAGGAAACAACTTAAATTCAAAATCGGCTGAAGGCCCAACACTTAAGGCTCAATAACATTAATTTTAAAAATGCCAAAGGCTTTACATAAAGTAGTTCTTAAATTAAGCTGAAGGCCCGAACCATCTGACAGATTAAGAGCAGAACAACTTTAATTCAAAATCGGCTGAAGGACCAAATAATCTGACACTTTAAGACCAAAACAACTTAAATTCAAAATCGGCTGAAGGCCCAACACTCAATAACATTAATTTTAAAAATGCCAAAGGCTTTACATAAAGCAGATCTTAAATTAGGCTTAAGGCCCAAACCATCTGACGCCTTAAGGGCAAAATAACCTTAATCTATAAACCTGCTAGTAGCCATACAAGTACAAAAAACAAGACCAAACAAGAAAAGGCAGTATACCCGAGAGCGCTCAGAAGTTCCAAGGTTTGACCTGTAATTCAAACACTAACGCTTGTTTAGGTGGGACAGGCAATCGACTCAACAGTTGTTGATCCGACGACAACCCAACTGACAGTCAATGGACCCACCGATAATCTAACCTATGCTTCACCCGACCAGCACACAACAGGGAGATCAATGGAACAACGTAGAAGGTATTGGCGCCCACAACCAATTATACAGTGAGCTGTCAAACTACACACCGTGCTGGACAGCGACAACACGATGAGGAAAATACACTGCCTGAATTTACGTCAATGGCCAGCGCAGGTAACTGGAATATTAACGGCCACAAGGCAGAAGATACCGCTGGTGCACTTTCAAATAACCAAGTACAGTTAAACTCCACCGGAGGGTGGCTAAAATTGGCCAACTTGAAAACACACGTTGTTGCTCGTGGGAATATTCCAACAGCCGACAACGAACTCCAAACGACACATTGTGAACAGTCGTGACTTGTTGGTAGATTAAAACACAACATTCATGTCCAGGATCGGTGAGCCACGAACCTCATAGCAATGGGAACAGCACATCACACCCCGACACCGCATGGAGGCCGCCATCGGGCCCGGCCAAACTACGCGCCGCGGAGATTTCCTCACTGCACCACTCCAACCGACCGACCCGCAGGCCCGGAAACGGTGAAAGGACCAAGTATGCGTCGGCCGATGAGACGACCAACCAACGGTCGTCCCGCTCCAATCTCCCTCCGTCGGACAATTCATGTGTGTCGTCAGTGGTCGGCGAGCACCTGCTGCCGGCGCGTCACTATCGCCCCGTCCCCGGCTTCGCTGCTTCTGCGTCCCGACTGCACTGCTGGTCCGTCCTAAACTGACTGCCAGACACACGACGTCCCGGAAATACTATCGGTCGCTCCTATCGATACGCGCTGCTGCTGCCGCTCACGGGCAGTTAGTGAAGCCAGTAAATGGAATAAGAAAACGAGGCGGCAGTACGGTAATAGAAGATGACAAACAATAAATGGGATAAACATGAGCCGTACATGGCTCTCATACAGATGGTTCTCTTTTCTCCAAAGGTCTCTCTAATTTTCCTGTAGAGGCATTTATCTTTAGTGATATATGTGTCTACATCTTTACATTCCCGATTAGCCGTTTTGTGCTTCCTGTCGATCTCATTTTTGAGACGTTTGTATTCCTTTTTGACTGCTTCATTTACTGCATTTTTGTATTTTCTCTTTTCATCAATAAAATTCAATACTTCTTGTGTTACCCAAGGATTTCTAGAAGCGCTCGTCTTTTTACCTACTTGATTCTCTGCTGCCTTCACTATTTCGTATCTCAAAGCTACCCATTCATCTCCTAGTGTATGCCTTTCCCCTGCTCTTGTGAATCGTTCACTAACGCTCTCTCTGAAACTCTTAACAATCTCCAGTTCTTTCAGTTTATCCAGATCCCAAATTTCTACCTTTTTGCAGTTACTTCAGTTTTAATCTGCAGTACATAACCAACAAATTGTGGTCAGAGTCCACATCAGCCTCTGGAAATGTCTTACATTTTAAAACGTGGTTCCTAAATCTCTGTCGTACCATTATATAATGTATCTGATACCTTCCAGTGTCCCCAGGCCTCTTCCACGTATACACCCTTCTTTCACGAGTCTTAAACCAAGTGTTAGCGATGATTAAGTTACGCGCTGTGCAAAATTCTACCTGGCGGTTCCTCGATCATTCCTTACCCGAGTCGATATTCACCTACTTCTTTTCCTTCTCTTCCTTTTATTACTATCGAACTCCAGTCCTCCGTGACTATTAAATTTTTGTCTTCCTTAACTATTTGAATAATTTCTTTTATCTCTTCATACACTTCTTTAATCTCTTCATCATCTGCGGAGCTAGTTTGGATGTAAACTTGTACTGCTGTGGTGGCCATAGGCTTCGTGTCTATCTGGGCTACAGTAATGCGTTCACTATGCTGTTCGTAGCAGCTTAACCGCGTTCCTGTATTTTTTTTAATTTATTAGTTATTGATCCTACTCCTGCATTGCCCCTATTTGATTTTGTATTTATGACCCTGTATTCACTCGATCAGAAGTCCTGTTCCTCCTGCCAACGAGCTTAACTAATTTCTACTACATCTAACTTTAACCTATCCATTTCACTTTTTAAATTTTCTAACCTACCTGCACGATTAATGGATCTGACATTCCACACTCCATTCCGCAGGACGCCGGTTTTCTTTCTTCTGATAACAACGTCCTCCTGAGTAATCCCTGCCCGGAGATCCGAATGGGGGACTATTTTACCTCCGAATATTTTACCCAAGACGATGCCATCATCATTTAACCATACAGTGAAGCTGCATGCCCCTGGGAAAAATTATGGCTGTTGTTTCCCCCTGCTTTCAGCTGTTCGCGGTACAGCACAGCAATGCTGTTTTGGTTGATGTTACAGCGCCAGTTCAGTCAATCATCCAAACCGTTGCCCCTGCAACTACTGAAGAGGCTGCTGCCCCTCTTTAGGAACCACACGTTTGTCTGGCCACTCAACAGATACCCCTCCGTTGTGGTTGCACTTACAGTACGGCTGTATGTGTCGCTGAGGCATGCAGGTCGTATTTATGGAAAGAAAACAGCATTAAAACATCACAGAACCACGGAGACCGTGAACTGCATCTTCCATATGTAACGGGTTGCATTGTCTGTGCACTCCCCAATTCGCATCTTTTGATAAGAAGCACAAATGTGACCCATTAGACCGTATTACACTCCAGTAGCCACTACTGGCCAGTTATTATGTCGTTTGGGGATGTGCACTGTTACGTGCTGCTATGAGGAACGGCCTTTTTCGAGGAACCAGAAGGCAAATGTCCATTGCGTGTAGTTCCCTTAGCAATATTCGCTGGGAAACTTGCTGAACTGGGTCTGAATGCAGTGACAGCAGTAATTCCTATCTTGTTCGGAAACCCACTCTGATTGACAAGGTGTGGTAGTTCTCTACCAATCCTGCCAGTTAGAATCTTCTTAAAACCAGTGCTTTTGCGTCACGTTATATAGTTGTGCACCATTACTTGCAGGCACGTTGCAGTCCGCATCGATACACCCAGAAATTGGCCTAATTTACCTTCGATATAGTCAGACGTCCAAACACGATAGTACTTTTCTCCCAATTTATCACTTTTCCATACCGACCTATGCTACCGTGATGATTCCATACGAACGGCTAGTACATTCGACCACCTCATACCAATTACTGACATCGACAACGGAGGGTCAGATGGCCGCCTGGTACCAGATGTACAACATCTACCAGCACAGAACGTATCAGCAACGGAAAAATTGAGGTCGATATTATCCATGGAAGCATCCAAGAAGCAGTAAGGTCACCGTCTCAATATTTTCTTCTGTCTTAGGATCGTCGTAGTATTCCACTTTTGTTGTTGTTGTACTGTTCGGTACAAAGGTTGGCTTCATGCAGCTCTCGATATTACTCTATCCTGGGTAAGCCTCACCATGTCTGCGTAACTGCTGCGACCTACACCCATCTGAACCTGGTTACTGTATTCCAGCATTGGTCTCCCGCTTCAGGTTTTACCTCTTACACTTCATGACATGACCTAATTGACCATTCCTTGATGCTTCAGTTCATGTCCTAGCAACTGATCTCTTCTTTTAGTAAAGTTGTGCCAAAAAGTTCTTTTCTTCCTAACTAAATTTAGTATATCTTCATTTGTTTTTAGATTTACTCGTCTAATCTTCAGCGTTCTTTAGTAACACTACATTTCAAAAGCGTATCTTCTTGTTTGAGCTGGTTATTGTCCACGATACACTTCCGTGTTGGGCTATATTTCAGACAAATACCCTCGAAAAATATTTACTATTAAAAACAGTCTTGATCACGATTTATTTATTAAGGTGACCGGTTTCGACCACTACTGTGGTCACCTTCAGACCTACAAGAAAATACATAGTTATAAAGCTATTAAACAATCAATTACCATTGAGTAGGAACCTCTTTCTGCTGGAGAATCACTACTGGAGAAACCAGTGCACGTCTTACTATATATAATGGAGGCTCCGCCCACTTCTGACTGCATGATGTCATTACTAACCAATGAGTTATAAGTCGAATAACAATGTAAAATTTCTTAGTTAAAAGAACATTGTCATGAAATAAGAATAAACACACACTAAGCTTATTAAACAGCTATTGTCAATTAAAAAGAGTTAAAAAATATTTAAATATGTAGGATAAAAGAACTTCCGTTTGGCAGTACATGGGGTGCCCTCTCAAGGCCTGTTAGTGAACCACTTGGAACCACTGGTTGCCATGGTGAAGTTGGACGCCGTTCCAAAGATGAGGCAGCAGGCTTCTTTGCATTGAAGTCGTTGTAAAGTCGATAGGCGAACTAGTGGTTGCCATGGTGAAGACAAACGCCAGTGCAAAGATGTGGCAGCAGGCTTCTTTCTAACCAAGTTGCTGCGAAAGTGGAACGGCGGAGACTGACACGTCAGGCGATGTATTATTGAGCAGCAACATGTCTTTAGTGAAAAAATTTTCAATGAGTAGGCTGCAATAATCTTTAGCTGACATGTATACTACATGCTGCACAAACACGATACGAAGTAGTTGTCCATATTTAGGAAATTTTGTCTATGTACATCGCATTTTTTTTATTTTTTATTTTTTTTATGTTTTTAATTACATGTGACAATTTTTAAAGGCATTGCTATTCCTTAGGTTGTATGCCAGTCTTATAAACAAATGAAAATAATAAAAATGGAAGGAATTTAAAATTATAATACTATAAGCCGTAGTGCCAAAAATAAAAAGATGTGAATTAGAAATATGCTGTCCAAAAGCATATAAGCAAACATTCTGAAACAGATAGTCAGTCATAATGTTTGGTGAAATAAAATTATAAAATAAAGATAAAATATTTCCTAAAAGTCTTAACAATTTTAAAAAACAACAAATGCTTCCTAACAAATTCGTATTAGATGTTGACAAACTCCTCCTTTTCAAAAATTCATTTCACGTTTTACCCGCTCTATATTTTATATCTTCTCTAATTCGCTAATGACAGTTACTTTTGCAACGTAAATAGTAGAATACATCTACAACCCTTACTGTGTCATTTCCCAGTTTAATTCTTTGAGCATCACTCGATTTAATTCGACTACATTCCATTATCCTTGTTTCAGTTTTGTTGACGCTAGTCTTATAATATGTCTTCAATACAGTATTCATTACGTTCAACTGATTTACCAAGTCTTTTGCATCACTGGCATACTTCCCATTCAATCGGAAAACCGGGAAGTTTTTATTTCTTCAACTTGAATTTTAATTTCCTTAACAAATTTCTCCTTCGTTTCTTTCGGAGATATTCCCAACGCTGTCTCGCTTTCTCAACAACTACGACTTCCATTTCATGTCAATCGGATGCAGTCTAGTCTTTACACGAGTTGTAAATAATTTTTCGCTCGTTGTAATTTATACGTGATACCTACAACACTCAAAGAGTGTAGGTGACTCAGCAGTGTCACAAACCTTATCCAAATCTACCAAAGATATAGACATAGGTTTGCCTTTCTTCAACCTATCACCCAGGCTATGTCATACGACCACTATTGCCTTATTTGTTCCTAATTTTTCTGGAACCCTCATTGGTCTTCCTTGAGGTCGTCGTCTACCAGTCTTCCCATACTTCCTTAAATAATTTATGTCAATATATTGCAAGCATGTGTTGTTGAACTGATAGTTCAGTAGTGTTCCAGCCTGTTAGCGTCTGCTTTCTTTGGAATTGGAATTATTACATCCATCCCGAAGTATGAGAGTACTTCGTCTGTGTCAAATGTCTTGCACACCAGGTGGCATAATTTGTCCATGTGCCACTCTCCCAAGCATCTCAGTAATTCTGAGGAAATGACGAAGGCACCGTGGGCCCTTTTCTACATTAAGTCTTTCAGTGTTGCGTCATATTCTTCTCTTAGAATACCTTCCATCTCATATATTATCCTAAGTTATTTTCTCTCGTATTCTTTGATTATGTACCTCTTATTCAACTGCTACGTGCTCTTTCCAGTACTACTTTGTACCCAGTGCACTCGCAATTTCGCGTTCTACTCATGCCTGTTCTGTGATACACTTGTTTGATTTCCTGCGTCTCCCACCATTTCCCAGCTTGCATCTCCCCAGTGTTTCAGTAATTCCATTGTTAAGTAACACTATTTCCTTTTCGAAGATTTGAGTGTACATTACAGATTTTAACAGTAGTTTCAAATTGGCTCGAAAGTGTTTTCATTCTGTGTTGACGTTTAGTTGTACTAGAGAAGAGCAGTAAGAAGTCTTCAACAATATGAAGGTCGTTTCGGTACATTCCTTTAACACGCATTATCTGTTCGTTTCCCGTTGTGAGAACGCGACAACTCCTCCCGCTCCTAGGGCTGCTCAGAACAGTCCTAGACTTCTTCATGTCTGCCTGCTCTTGCTCTCTCCAGCTCTGCGTTTCTCTCAGTCCCGGTTAAATACAGTGCATACTGTGGCGCTGATACGTTCGTATATTCCGTAGTGTACTAACAAAGACTGAATGAAGCCCTTCTTTCTCAAGGGTAGCCAGTACATGTTCTGTTGAAACCTGGTCTAAAGCTTCCGTAAAATCTTTGGAAGTCAAAATAAGTGCTAGTTCACAATCATTACGTTGCTCCACAATTACACTCACGTCTTGCAAATGGTCCTTTCTCCAATATTCGCTTCTAAACACAGCTTTTTCCTTGGTCTGTTTAAAGTCCAGCGCTTCTCGTTTTCCATGCAACGATAATAATTTTAGTGAATATGTTGTACAGTGTGGAGAGATAGGTGATATGTGAATAACTGTTTAATCGTAGTCTTGTAAAATCAAACAGTACTGACGCATTATTTGGGAACTGATCTACTGCACACACTGATCGTACCGTCTGTGGTTTTACTGTTTCGTGATGGAAATTTCACCATTTAGAGACGTATTTTCTTCCTCAACGCTATGAATGTCTTTATCTATACTATCTGGTCTTCCGTCTACATTTCAATTTCTTTTTTATTTTCCTCAGTCTTTTCATTGGTTATATGTTACCCGTCACAAACTCCTCTCCTCCGGCAGCCTCTTCATCTCAGAGTAGCACTTTCACCGTATATCCTCAATTATTTGAATTATTTGCTCGATGTATTTCAATCTCTTACACTACAGTTTTTGCCCTCTGCAGCTCGCTCTGGTACCATGGGAGTCCCGTGATGGCTTAACACAAGTCCTATCATTTTGTCCGTTCATCCTTTCAGCGTTTTCCATAAGCTCATTTCTTCGCAGATTCCGTGGAGAACCTCCTCATAATTTATCAGTCGACCAAAACATTCCTCTGTAGCGCAACATCTCAAATAAATACTTCGATTCTTTTCCGGCTTTTCCACTGCCCACGATTCACCGCCGTAGACTGTTGTGCTCCAAACGCACATTCTCAGAAATTTCTGCCTCATGTTACTGTGTATACTTGATACCAGCACACTTTTCTTGGCCACAACTGCCCTCTTCGTTTGTGTTATTCTGCTTTTTATGTCCTTCTTGCTTCGACAGTCACGGGTTATTTTCCTTCCAAGGTAACATAATTCCGTAACTTCGTCAAATTCGTTATCACTAATTTTGATGTTAAGTTTCTTACTACTCTAATTTCGCTGCCTCTCATTATTTTGGTCAAATGGTTTACTCTCGTTCCATATTCTGTTCTCATTAGACTGTTCATTCCTTTCAACAGATCTTCACTTTCACTTAAGATACCCAATGTCATCAGGTAACCTTATAAGTAATATCCTTTCACCGTAAAGTTGAAGCCACACTTGAAACTTTCTTCTATTTCCGTCAGTGCTTCTTCGATGTATTAATTGAACAGTAGGAGGGAAAGGCTCCATCCTCATCTTACAGAGTAACGGGCTTATTTGACCTATGTTATTGTTTGTACAACTTCTACTACTAATCGTTTAAGTCTGTAAAAACATTGGTGAAGTCATTATGTACGTCTTTTTTTTTGCGTGACTTTTTCTTTCTCTGTTAACATAGCTTCTCTTGTTTGTAATGATTTTTTGCGTACCGATGCAAAGTAATATGTTATGCAAAATCAGTATTGTTGTTTATCATGTAACATTATTTCCGAGTATGTACGCAGTTTCCTTCTAACTTTAGGAGCTTCCATCCGGTAGGGAAATCAATATCTGCAGAAACGTTACGAACGGTGAGAGAGTTGAGGACCAGTTGAGTATAGGGAAGGACGACGACGCGTGCTAAGGTTGCGCTAGTGCACGCAGAGTTAAGTTGAGGAAAGGTAAGTTAATTGGTGAGCTAGGACTGTTTATCGGTGGTAGATGCAGGAGAAGTTTTGAGGAAATTTGATCATTGAAGTTATAAGACGGAGAACTTTGTTAGAAGAAGAGGATAGGAGAAGGTGAAGGCAGAAGACTGAAAGAAAAAAGAACCCAGAAGATTCATGGCAGAAAATACCAAGAAGATATACGGTATGTCAGAGCCACAGAACTCTTGAGAGGCAACAGCAAGCAAGCTATGAAAATTACTACAACTTGTTACGAACAATCTATAAAAGATGTCTACGTGTGGTTTGTGATTGGACTCAGACTATGAGCTGAGTTGTATTGCAACTGTGACTGAAACAGAGTGCTTTGGGTGAAACTGACTGTCGTAATTTGGAGCAACAAACTGTATATTATCTGGTCTAGTATCCTGAAACAGACATCCACTATTCTTACTGAAAATCGATAATCAAGACATTTAATTAATACAAATTGTCCCATTCTGTTCCGTTTTGAAAAAGTGAAAGTTTATTTTATGGTGTGTTTTGAGAGAGTAACACGTCAGATCAGACTCAACGATTAATACACTGCTGCCCAAAATTAGAGCAACAAAAGGAGATTTTGGCAAGGTTGCGTTTCTTTTGCCACAAAACAATGTAAATAGGTGATAGTAAAGTATAAAAAAATGTAAATAATACAGAACTCAAACAATTGCAACATGCATAAAAATAGACAAAAATTTTCTTCGTTTCTTCCAACTTAAATGATTTACACACACATTCCGACAAGTGGTTAATGCGCTTAGTATAGGGTGTGACCACATCTGGCAGCAATACAGGCCTGATAAACGACGCGGTATGCTATGAATGATGTCATCAGCCTCATATTGAGACAGTAATGCCCATTCTTCCTGCGGACCTGCGCGTAGTCTTGGAGAGTGGTTGGTGGATGGTGACGTGATGCATCCCGTGTCCCTGGTGCATCCCAGACATGCTCTATGTGGTTGAAATCGGGAGAGCGGACAGACCACGCCAAGAAAACATCAACCATCCGTGCTCTATGAGGTCGAGCATTATTGTCCATCAATACGAAGTCTCTACCCACAGCACCTCGCAACAACCGCTAACGAAGTTCCAAGATCTCTTCAAGATACATGTCAGCATTTAAACCTTTCCGATTCACTCGTACAATTTCATGAAGAGGGGTTCGAAAGGTAAACATAATCCTTGCCGGCACCATTAAGGAACCTCCTCGATATCGGTCCCTTTCCACAATGTTTGGGTCCCTCCAGAAGCGAATCCATCGAGAATCACTCTCCAGACTAAATCGAGACTCATCTGTGAAAGCAATATTGACCCACTACACGACCATCCAGGTGGCATGTTGATGACCCCACTCCAGACGTTCCCTTCTGTGAAGACGCGTCACAGGCAGACATACAGCAGATCTCCGACAATGAAGGCCACTCTGCGAAGCCTTCTGCGCACCGTTTGCCTCGATACAACACGTCCAGTGGATACTGAAAGGTCATATGCCAGTTGCTGTGCAGTACTAATGCGGCACTGTCGTTTCCTTTCGGCCAAATAGCGGTCCCCTCTTCTAAAGTCGCACAGTTTCTGTCGAGATACAGTTTCTGTCTCTATAAACTGCCGACAAATCCAAGCAACAACAAAACTGAGTCGTGGTAAAAACTGATGTTTTGAAGAGCGCACCGTAGCGCGTAGTGTGAAGCAGTCGCCATCCGTTTCTGGCGGTGGCGCCGCTGTGGTAATCGCAGCTTTGGTGTCTCCCTCTGGTGGGAAAGGGAAAAGGTTGCTTGTTCACGTGCATTTAAGGGGCGCTGTGAGCTCGCCAGTGGATCAGTCTGGGTCAGTCTCTCGTCCCCAGCTTGCTAGTCTGTTTCTCGTCCGCATTTGTTACGCAGTTAGTGTCTGTCTGTCGTTCGGAGTGCTCGTATGTCTGTCGTTCGGATCAACCTTTAAAGCCGGCAAAATGAGAGCCTTTCACTCCGCCAGTAAGAGAACAAAGCGAGTGGTCACCCGATCTGGGCTTAGTTCCTGCATCTGAGTCTGCGCGTCAGACCGCCAGTCTGTTCGAGATGGTCCCTGTTTTGTCGTTCCATACATTATTTTTTCTGCTGCAACACTCTTTATACGCCGCTATACATTTTGTATTTTCCGCCGTGACTTCGAAGTCCATGTCAGATTCTAGACTGACGTTAACAGGTTTCGATACATTAGCTCGCACAGTCTACATCTACATCTACAACCACATCTACATCTATATTCCGCAAGCCACCTGACGGTGTGTGGCTGAGGGTACCTTGAGTATCTCTATCGGTTCTCCCTTCTATTCCAGTCTCGTATTGTTCGTCGAAAGAAAGATTGTCGGTATGCCTCTGTGTGGCCTCTAGTGTCTCCGATTTTATCCTCACGGTCTCTTCGCGAGATGTACGTCGGAGGGAGCAATATACCGCTTGACTTCTCGGTGAAGGTATGTTCTCGTAACTTCAACAAAAGCCCGTACCGAGCTACTGAGCGGTACTCTTGCAGAGTCTTCCACTGGATTCTATCTATCATCTCCGTAACGCTTTCGCAATTACTAAATGATCCTGTGACGAATCGCCCCGCTCTCCTGTGGATCTTCTCTACCTCTTCTATCAACCCCATCTGGTATGGATACCACACTGGTGAGCAGTATTCAAGCAGTGGGCGATCAATTGTACTGTAATCTACTTCCTTTGTTTTCGGACTACATTTCGTTAGGATTCTTCCAATGAATCTCAGCCCGGCATCTGCTTTACCGACGATTAATTTTATATGGTCATTTCATTTTAGATCACTCCTAATGCCTACTCCCAGATAATTCATGGAATTAACCGCTTCCAGTTGCTGACCTGCTATATTGTAGCTAAATGATAAAGGATGTTTCTTTCTATGTATTCGCAGCACATTACACTTGTCTACATTGAGATTCAATTGCCATTCCCTGCACCACGCGTCAATTCGTTGCAGATCCACCTGCATCTCAGTACAATTTTCCATTGTTACAACCTCTCGATATACTACAGCATCATCCGCAAAAAGCCTCAGTGAACTTCTAATGTTATCCACAAGGTCATTTATACTCGTATATATTGTGAATAACAACGGTCCTACGACACTCCCCTGCGGCACACCTGAAATTACTCTTACTCTCCATTGAGAATGACATGCTGCGTTCTGTTATCTAGGAACTCTGCAATGCAATCACACAATTGGTCCGATAGTCCATATGCTCTTACTTTGTTCATTAAACGATTGTGGGGAACTGTGTCAAACGTAAACAGTGTAAATCATGTTGCTGCTGCTCCCACAACACACGCACTGGGTGATTGAAAGACAGTCCCAACATAAGGAAACTTGAACAGTTTCGCGGCATTGTGGAGCGCTTCGAAGCTACTGCCCGAAGGTGACTGACGACCTCTATATTTAAACTCATCTTCCACAGTGACGGGATAGCTGATGACTCGGTGTTCTGTTTCGACTGATTCCTCATATTGCAGTTATCTATGCGATCACTGTTTTGATGCTAGCCAACCCCAGAAGGTGTTGCCCATCCACCATGACTCTTTATCCATCTCAAACAAGCGATGTCAGTCAATCAACAGAGTAACAGTGGATGGATGAGATGGAAAAGACACCATCGAAGTACTGTAATAAGCATCACAATTGATAGTCCGATCAATTTAAGCAGCTTTACCAATTTGTTACAGCGCCGGCCAGTGACACAATAGCATGCTTCCTAATTCCTGTATCATCGCTAAACCGCCCCTCCTCTACTTTTCGGGTACCACTGCGAATGTAAATAGATGACTGTGCAGTATATCTATTCATTGTTGATTCTGGAACATATACACCAAACTAAACCAGGCAGCGACCTACATTTTTCTAGTTGTTGTTCAATAAATTCTTCTACCAGTGGTTGCAGCTGCTTTGCTATACGGTATGGCTTTGTAGTGTGCGTACTGTAAGACCTTCGGTACACACACCATCAGATTATTTGACTTGTCGCTCTAACGAAGTAGGTGAGTGCCAGCAATATGTCTCGTGGTCTTATCGTGGCGTGTTTATCTTCTGCCGTTAGGTCAGACGATACAAATGCCACTTGCACGCTTAGAGTAGCAGATTGACGGTGACCAACTTTAAACAGAACTTGATTAATTTTCACACACATTTATTAAAATAATAACAAGCATAAAAATAACTTAACTTGGTTCTGGATGCTATTTACAATTGACAATCTGAAGTTCCTTTGGTCTTGGTACGTTAATCTTATTCTCATATATCTCTGATACTTGACAAAGTGTCTATATATTTCTCTTCATGGCTATGTACAGGAATGTGATAATCTTATTAGGCGCAGACTGAAACTTGACTACAGACTGGTACAGACTAATGCAGACTGGTACAGACCAATGCAGACTCGTACAGACTAATGTAGACTGACTGGTCGGAGGTCTGTACACTCCTTATAATATCTCGCGCGTTCAGGTATCACCGCGCGAGTGTGATCCGCGAGGAGAAAAGGTTCTACATTAGCAGCAATCTCATTGCCTGCGTTACATATTAATACGCGGATCGGCGGAAGCAGAATTTGGTCCGTCTCTAAGACAGCACCATCTCGTAGTGCGGGGATGGACGAGCGCTGCGCCTGCGCTGTGGTGCTTAGTGGGGCGCGCTCTACTGGGAAAGTTGTGTACGCGCTGACTATGCGGAACTATCTACACAACAGGCTTACTATAAACTGGTGCAGTATCCCCTGTCGGTATGTGATATTGCTTCAGTGGGGTTGCTGGTAACTCTCTGTTTGCACAAAATAAATCCCTAATCCTCAACAACAAGTTTTCTATAACCATTTGCTCACTGTCCGTCCGCAGCTCGTGGTCGTGCGGTACCGTTCTCGCTTCCCACGCCCGGGTTCCCGGGTTCGATTTCCGGCGGGGTCAGGGATTTTCTCTGCCTCGTGATGACTGGGGGTTGTGTGATGTCCTTAGGTTAGTTAGGTTTAAGTAGTTCTAAGTTCTAGGGGACTGATGACCATAGATGTTAAGTCTCATAGTGCTCAGAGTCATTTGAACCATTTTTTTTATCACTGTCCTTCAAATGATCTACTTTCCCTCGTAAAACTTCTGTATCGATGGTTTTCATGTGGCTTTCCTCTAGGCTCGACCTATCGAAGTCCTCATCTTCCAAGACTCTCAGAATGCACCTTTTGACAGAGTCACCTCCCTTACGCCAAAGTTATCCACACTAACCAGAATCATCTATTCCCCATTAATGTATTAATGTCACTCACATATGCTAATTTCCTGCAGATAAAACAATGCTAACTTTCCAACTCTTCATTCCTTAAGAGCGGTTCAACCACTTACAACGTTTCCCTCAGCAAATCGGTATGCACTGAAACCCACATTATCTTTCCCATACCTGCTGGTATTTTATCCTGCTGATCGAGCTTTGCTGGAAACTTACGCAGTTTAGGTGGTCGCACCTCCATGATGGGTGACCTTGTACCATTGTCTCAGTTGCAACTGTTTCCCCCAGTTGAAACAAAGTTCCACTGAGTTCCATTGTGCGTTGCAAAAGATCAGTCTTAGCGTGATGTTTGTCGAGAAAGTCCAGCTCGATAATAACCTTCACCTACACTTAGAAAGACCTTCGTGCGTTCGCTTAACTTAGTTTTCCCGACTGAAAACTCCAGTACTGCCGTACCCAATGATTCCACCCTGTTATCTCCAACCCCACGTAACCTATACCATGGTGGGCCAAGTCTCCTCTTTTCCAGCCTGATAACTGACACATTCGCACCTGTGTCTACCAAAAATCTCTGGTTCCTGTTCGTCACGGAGCCAACCAAGCTACAGTCTGTCTGTGCACTAACTTGGGCCGCGTTCCGGTCTATCGGAACTGCCTCCCGACGCTTGAAGCAACCCCGTTTGCAATTAACAGCTGCTGCCGTTGCCGGTGCTTTTCACCCTCCCTACCTCTACACTTAAATGCAAAACGCATAGCTCTCTGGCTGCTTACACTCCTTCCTTACATACCCCTCCCGACCATATCTACAACACTTGGCTTCAGAAGCGAAAATGCGATGATGCCTCTCTGCTTTTTGGCCATGTCCACCTCCACCATAGGTGTTGCTATCGTAAGAGTTGACTCTAAGTCCTCTGGAGTCTCCATCCGTAACCACCGTGACACTTTAACAGATATAACATACCTGTGCCGAGTGCTCCTGCGATTTGATTGTTCCGATGTAGCGTGTCTGATCTCTTTCGATTCGCTTTGCGGTGCGCGGGTTGGTGCGCCCTCTGGGGTTCCGTGCGGGAAGCCGAAAGGGAGTCTCGGGCAGAGGGAGAAGAGCGGGCCTGGGCGAGGCGACGGCGGAAGATCGCGGAAGTCGCGTCGGCAAGTGGTGTGTGTGTGGCAGCTGCATTGGGGCCGGCTGTGCAGCGGAACTGGAGGTGCTGCAGTGACTCGCTGTCGTTCGTTCTGTTCACGAGATCAACCTTCCTCACGCAGTTGCTACGGGCTGTTGTTATTCTGGCCATTACCTTATTAGCGGCATTTGGTTAATATTGTTAAAGGTGAGCTGTTAGTTTGGTGCATCTTCATCTGGTGGAATTACAGCGAGACTTCTTTCTGCCGTATTCTGGCTTGCGCTGGTGAGCAGTGAGTGTTCCACGTCGCGTGTCGAAATACTGACTTGTACCCCGGTTGATTTACGTATGAACTGGAGTGTCTATGCGGGCGTGTTTGCTTAAATTGTTGAAGTGTTTCACAATACCCTTATTTGAGTGTCTTTAGATTGCATTTCAGTTTGTTACTGAACTTATCAGTTAAGGGACGCCCAAGTTGTCACGCAAGGCAAGTAATGATGGTTCAGATGGCTCTGAGCACTATGGGACTTAACTGCTGATGTCATCAGTCCCCTAGAACTTAGAACTACTTAAACCTAACTAACCTAAGGACATCACACACATCCATGCCCGAGGCAGGATTCGAACCTGCGACCGTAGCGGTCGCGCGGTTCCAGACTATAGCGCCTAGAACCGCTCGGCCACTCCGGCCGGCTAGGCAAGTAAAGTTTAAGTATACTGTGACACCATTGTTTACCTGTTGGATTAAAATTAATTCAATCTTAACCATAGCTAGGAATAATTCAAGTGCCGTGTGTGTTTGTTTTTTTGTCCTTTTGTTCAAATGTGTGTGAAATCTTATGGGACTTAACTGCTAAGGTCATCATTCCCTAAGCTTACACACTACTTAACCTAAATTATCCTAAGGACAAACACATGCCCGAGGGAGGACTCGAACCTCCGCCGGGAGCAGCCGCACAGTCCATAACTGCAGCGCCTCAGACCGCTCGGCTAACCCCGCACGGCTTTTATCCTTTCTCTTACTCACTACTGTTGAGTGTTAAACAGTTTTGGAAACCCCTCTGACGTCATTCACGGTGTGGTTTTAGAAAGAGTTCTGTGGGTACTGTTGTTAACGGCTCCTGTTGCAACGGGGTTTCCGGCCCACACGTCTGTCGCACGCCAGGGGTTTACTGCCAACCGCCAACAGTGCGGTAACTTCTTATCAATCCTTTTCGAATCACCGTCTGTCCTACGACTATTGATGGATTTCTGTGGTAAAATTCAAATGGAGGCACTGTCTTGTTAACTTGTCTGAACTGAATGTGCTTGCCTTGTAAAACAGTTCATTACTGATTCTGAGTAGTTTAATCAGTGGTAGGGCACTCGTTATTCTGGACCAGACTGTACTTGGCATTAATTGCATTGTCTTGGTAAATCGGTGTGTGGCACACAAGGTCACGTAAGACAGTGTTGTAGTGGGCAGATATTGCTATACGTCTGTGATATTATTTCCTGTAAGCCACTGTGCCCGTTAGGTTATGTTGTTGTTGTTGTGGTCTTCAGTCCTGAGATTGGCTTCATGCAGCTCTCCACGCTACTCTATCCTGTGCAAGCTTCTTCATCTCCCAGTACCTACTGCAGCCTACATCCCTCTGAATCTGCTTAGTGTATTCATCTCTTGGTCTCCATCTTCGATCTTTACCCTCCATGCTGCCCTCCATTGCTAAATTTGTGATCCCCTCGTGCCTCAGAACATGTCCTACCAACCGATCCCTTCTTCTTGTCAAGTTGTGCCATAAACTCCTCGCCTATTCTATTCAATACCTCCTCATTAGTTATGTGATCTACCCATCTAATCTTCAGCATTCGTCTGTAGCACCACAATTCGAAAGCTTCTATTCTCTTCTTGTCCAAACCATTTATCGTCCATGTTTCACTTCCATACATGGCTACGCTCTATACAAATACTTTCAGAAACTTCTTCCTGACACTTAAATCTATACTCCATGTTAACAAATTCCTCTTCTTCAGAATCGCTTTCCTTGCCATTGCCACTCTACATTTTATATCCTCTCTACTTCGATCATCATCAGTTATTTTGCTCCCCAAAGAGCAAAACTCCTTTACTATCTTAAGTGTGTAATTTCCTAATCTAATTCCCTCACCATCACCCGACTTAATTCGACTACATTCCGTGATCCTCGGTTTGGTTTTGTTGATGTTCACCTTACATCCTCCTTTCAAGACACTGTCCATTCCGTTCAACTGCTCTTCGAAGTCCTTTGTTGTCTCTGGCAGAATTACAATGTCATCGGCGAACCTCAAAGTTTTTATTTCTTCTCCATGGATTTTAATACCTACTCCAAATTTTTCTTTTGTTTCCTTTACTGCTTACCCAATATACAGATTGAATAACATCTCGGATAGGCTACAGCCCTGTCTCATCCCCTTCCCAACCACTGCTTCCCTTTCATGCCCCTCGACTCTTATAACCGCCATCTGGTTTCTGTACAAATTGTAAATAGCCTTTCACTCCCTGTATTTTACCCCTGCCACCTTCAGAATTTGAAAGAGAGTACTCCAGTCACATTGTCAAAAGCTTTCTCTAAGTCTACAGATGCTGGAAACGTAGGTTTGCCTTTTCTTAATCTTTCTTCTAAGATAACGCGTAAGGTCAGTATTGCCTCGCGTGTTCCAACATTTCTACGGAATCCAAACTGATCTTCCCCGAGGTCAACTACTACCAGTTTTTCCATTCGTCCGTAAAGAATTTGCTTGAGTATTTCGCAGCTGTGACTTATTAACCCGATAGTTCGGTAATTTTCACATCTGTCAACACCTGCTTTCTTTGGGATTGGAATTATTATATTCTTCTTGAACTCTCAGGGTATTTCGCCTGTCTCATACATCTTGCTCACCAGATGGTAGACTTTTGTCAGGACTGGCTCTCCCAAGGCCGTCAGTAGCTCTAATGGAATGTTGTCTACTCGCGTGTCCTTGTTTCGACTCAGGTCTTTCAGTCCTCTGTCAAACTCTTCACGCAGTATCGTATCTCCCATTTCATCTTCATCTACATCATCTTCCATTTCCATAATATTGTCCTCAAGGACATCGCCCTTGTATAGACCATCTATATTCTCCTTGCACCTTTCTGCTTTCCCTTCTTTGCTTAGAACTGGGTTTCCATCTGAGCTCTTGATATTCATGCAAGTGGTTCTCTTTTCTCCAAAGGTCTCTCTAATTTTCCTGTAGGCAGTATCTATCTTACCCCTAGTGAGATAAGCCTCTACATCCTTACATTTGTCCTCCAGCCATCCCTGCTTAGCCATTTTGCACTTCCTGTCGATCTCATTTTTGAGACGTTTGTATTCCTTTTCGCCTGCTTCCCTTACTGTGTTTTTATATTATCTCCTTTCATCAATTAAATTCAATATTTCTTCTGTTACCCACGGATTTCTACCAGCCCTCGTCTTTTTGCCTTCTTGATTGTCTGCTACCTTCACTACTTCATCCTGCAGAGCTACCCATTCTTCTTCTACTGTATTTCTTTCCCCCACACCTGTCAGTTGTTCCCTTATGCTCTCCCTGAAACTCTCTACAACCTCTTGTTTAGTCAGTTTATCAAGGTCCCATCTCCTTAAATTCCCACTTTTTTGTAGTTTTTTTAGTTTAAATCGACAGTTCATAACCAATAGGTTGTGGTCAGAGTCTACATCTGCCTCTGGAAATGTCTTACAGTTTAAAACCTGGTTCCTAAATCTCTGTCTTACCATTATATAATCTATTTGATACCATTTAGTATCTCCAGGGTTCTTCCATGCATACAACCTTCTTTCATGATTCTTGAACCAAGTGTTAGCTATGATTAATTTATGCTCTGTGCAAAATTCTACCAGACGGCTTCCTCTTTCATTTCTTACCCCCAATCCATATTCACCTACTATGTTTCCTTCTCTCCCTTTTCCTACTCTCGAATTCCAGTCACCCATGACTATTAAATTTTCGTCTCCCTTCACTACCGGAATAATTTGTTTTATCTCATCATACATTTAATCAATTTCCTCTATCTGCAGAGCTAGTTGGCTTATAAACTTGTACTACTGTAGTAGGCATGGGCTTCGTGTCTATCTTGGCCACAATAATGCTTTCACTATTCTGTTTGTAGTAGCTTACCCGTTCCTATTTTTTATGCATTATTAAAACTACTCCTGCATTACCCCTATTTGATTTTGTATTTATAACCCTGTATTCACCTGGTCAAAAGTCTTGTTCCTCCTGCCACCGAACTTCACTAATTCCCACTATATCTAATTTTAACCTATCCATTTCCCTTTTTAAATCTTCTAACCTACCTGCCCGTATAAGGGATCTGACATTCCACGCTCCGATCCGTAGAACGCCAGTTTTCTTTCTCCTGATAACGACGTCTTCCTGTGTAGTTCTCGCCCGGAGATCCGAATGGAGGACTATTTTACCTCCGGAATATTTTACTCAAGAGGACGCCATCATCATTTAACCATACAGTAAAGGTGCATGCCCTCGGGAAAAATTACGGCTGCAGTTTCCCCTTGCTTTCAGCCGTTCACAGTACCAGCACAGCAAGGCCGTTTTGGTTAGTGTTACAAGGCCAGATCAGCTAATCATCCAGCCTGTTGCCCTTGCAACTACTGAAAAGGCTGCTGCCCCTCTTCAGAAACCAAACGTCTCTCTGGCCTCTCAACAGATACCCCTCCGTTGTGGTTGCACCTACGGTACGGCCATCTGTATCGCTGAGGCATGCAAGCCTCCCCACCAATGGCAAGGTCCATGGTTCATGTGGGGGCATTAGGTTATGTAAGGCTTAAATACCGTGACCAGTTTGATAATTTTCTGTGTTTGGTAATAACGTTTTACAAGCATTAAAATTTTGGGAAAGGTTTAAATCTCATATTTGCAGATTGTTTGATGTTAGATAACTTGTTGATGTTTCATGTTAAATCAGCTGATGTACATTTAAATTGAACACGTTATATGTCAATATGTTGCTGCCAGTACCTTGTATGAAGTTTCTTGCGTAATAAATTAAATTTTATATTCTATGCTCACTTTGTTGCTCAGCCTTCCACTCCGGCAGCCCCTGTATCCTGCTCTCAACCATATCAATACAAAAAAAAATAATCCACCGCTCTATTTTCTGCTACCTGTAATAGTACCCTATTAGCTTCTGCATTCAGGGTCTGTATATAAGTCTTTGCGTATAGCTGAAGGATTCTACCCGGAATGCTTCCAGAGACTCATTGCACGGCACTGAGAACATACTTAATTTTTCCTGAAAAAATCACTCACTGTTCGGCTTTCGGTACCGCTGGCACAATCCCGCGGCCAACTCGTGGTAGACAACATATGCCTTGGCGTCCTCTGTTAAACACATATTAGCAACATAAAGAGCTACTTCATCTGACCACCCATGTGCTTCTGCAGCGTCCCTGATTTCCTTAACGAAAATTTTCACGTCCTCCACTGCCTGGCTGAAGAAGGGATTAATGAGTGCGTCTGCTGCCGGGTCGTACGGAACGGACTTACCTACCTGAGACTCTGACCGCGACTGATTATGACTTTCTCTAAATCACGATTAGGTTCGAAATTTCTCTCCTTCGTGCTCTCAAACTGCTCTGTTAATGCTCACTCTTGCCGACTTAAATGCAGCAACTGCATCTGCGGTAGTAGAACGTGTTCCCACCGTTTCGCGTACTCTACTTCCAACTTAATGCAACCGGTTTTTTGAAACAAGACAAAAAGAGTCTGCTGCAGTAAACACGTGGGTCGGTCGTATTACCAACCTACGGTTTCTAACAAGGGAACCTCCCCATCGCACCCCCCTCAAATTTAGTTATAACTTGGCACAGTGGATAGGCCTTGATAAACTGAACACAGATCAATTGAGAAAACAAGAAGAAGTTGTGTGGAACTGTGAAAAAATAAGCAAAATATACAAACTGAGTAGTCCATGGGCCACATAGGCAACATCAAGGAAAACGTGAGCTCAGGAGCGCAGTGGTCCCGTGGTAGCGTGAGCAGCTGCAGAAGGAGAGGTCCTTGGTTCAAGTCTTCCCACGAGTGAAAATTTTACTTTCTTTATTTTTGCATAGTTATTATCTGACTGTTCGTTCGTTGACGTCTCTGTTCACTGTAATAAGTTTAGTGTCTGTGTTTTGCGACCGCATCGCAAAACCGTGCGATTAGTAGACGAAAGGATGTGCCTCTCCAATCGGAACCGAAAACATTTGATCGTAAGGTCATAGGTCAACCGATTCCTCCACAGGAAAACACATCTGATATATTCTGTACGACACTGGTGACGGCATGTGCGTCACATGACAGGAATATGTTGTCGACCCGCCTAACTTGTACACTTGGCGAATGGGTAAAAAGATTCTTCTACCTTGCCCGATTTAGGTTTTCTTGTGGATGTGATAATCACTCCCAAAAAAGTGATGGAAACATAAGAGTTTTGTCACATAAACTGAAAATAAAAAATTAAAGTTCTCACTCGATGAAAGATTTGAACCAAGGATCTTTCGTTCCGCAGCTGCTCACGTTATCACAAGACCACGGCGCTTCTACGGTCCTAGTGTCCTTGATGTTGCCTATCTTGCCATGAACTACTCAGTTTGTATATTTTGCTTATTTTTTCACAGTTCCACACAACTTCTTCCTGTTTTCTCAATTGACCTGTGTTCAGTTTTTCAAGGCCTATCCACTGTGCCAACTTATAACTAAATCTGAGGGGGGTGCGATGGGGAGGTTCCCTTGTAAGTACACCAAACACTGTCGATTACCAAAAATATTGGCTTCACACGACGCTCAGGAAACGAGCCGTGGAAAGATGGAAGTACACACGGCTCACTTTTATCCAAACGTATTTCCCTACGCCTCTAACGTAGTTCCTCTGGAGGGGACAAGTGGAGTGTTCTTTGATGATTACATCGTTAGCTTTCCTCAGCGCCATCTGTCACAAAGCGAAAAAAGTGGTCCAACTAAAACATTCATATTTCTTTACGTACTACACGAATATTTTGATGTGTTGGCTGAAGAGCCAACACCGTGTTGCTAGAGGAGGCCGAAATACACGCGTTTAAGCTCACGCAGGCTGGCGTGAGGTCTGGAACAGTTAAGGGAATTTTTAGTAGCAAATAAAGTACGTAGTTGATGTAATACTTAACTTTAATCCATAATTGTAGAACATCGCTCTTGATTGTACATGCTTCATAAAATAATATCAAATGCTATGGCGCCTTGCTAGGTCGTAGCAAATGACGTAGCTGAAGGCTATGCTAACTATCGTCTCGGCAAATGAGAGCGTAGTTGTCAGTGAACCATTGCTATGAACGTCGGCTATACAACTGGGCGAGTGCCAGGACGTCTCTCTAGACCTGCCGTGTGATGGCGCTCGGTCTGCTATCACTGACAGTGGCGACACGCGGGTCCGACATATACTACCGGACCGCGGCCGATTTAAAGGCTATCACCTAGTAAGTGTGGTGTCTGGCGGTGACACCACATATTTAATAAAATTGGCGGTTCCTATTTAAAAAAAACGCAGTTGATATCCGTTTGATCTATGGCAGCGCAATCTAGTGGGCTAACCACAGCGCCATCTGGTTTCCCGCTTGAAGCTAGACGAGTTTCGTTCTTTGTAGTTTTTTCGTTTGATGCTTATTTCGTGAGATATATAGCCCGGTCACGATCAACAGACCGCCCTGTATATGTCGGCCAATGGCTGTGGAGTCCCAATGAGGGACCCCACAGGTGGTGAATTTGCCAGGAAAGGCCCTCCCCACAAAATTCTTCCTGTCCTAACCTGTCAACCATCTAGTTATCATAAACTTTGCGACCACAGAACAGGAAGGCTAGTGGGGCTGGTCTGGTCCCACAGCGGCGCTGAGACTCACAGTACCCTGTACATGCAGTGCATGCTGACTGCTGAGCAGCGGTGACCTGGTGCGGACACGTCGGTTACTGTGGGGTGGCTGTGGAGGCGAATGCCTTTTCCATTCCCTGACCAGTGTTAGGAGAAACAAAGACCACACACCTCTGAGTGAATAGCAGCCAAGTCTGGGCCAGTATGTCAGACTTTGTTATAAATAGCTCGACAGCAGGTGTGAGCTGGATTGTGGCGTGCTGCACCGGTACTCCCTGATGTCTAAGTTCGATCGCCATCTTGTCTTCCAGGTCAGCCATCTTCCATTCTGATGTCATAATTTCACTGGTGCTCATATTCCAAGTTTCACACTGTTATATCATAGAGCCAGGGCTAGTATTCCAGTTCAGCCAGCATGACAATGCACTAGCCCAAGTGGGCTATTGTTTGAATTTTCCATCAAAGTTTCAATTTCTGGCCAAAATTTCAGTTTTCCACCATTTGGAATAAAGTACAGTTGATCTTTGTAAGAGGTGGAGGAGGATGGGAAATCGCAGGACGTCATCGATGAAGTCAGCATGTCAGAAAATAACACCAGAACTCTTCTTACCCTGCTACTAATAATTTCACTGAACTTAAATTTTTCTAAGAGAGTAACATTATCTACATATACAAATTCATTAGGCAGGTCAGACAGATTTAATTCATAAGTTTTCTTATATGAATGTATGAATAGCATTCTCAGTCACCGAGTGAGGCGCTGTAGCTAGCACACTGGACTCGCATTCCGGAGGATGACGGTTCAAACTCGCGCCCAGGCCTCCTGATATAGGTTTTCCGTGATTTCCCAAAATCGCTTCAGGCAAATGCCGGAATGGTTCCTTTCAAAGAGACTGGCCCTTCCCTTACCCGATGGAACCTAGACCGATGACTGTTTTTTTTTTTTTTTTTTTTTTTTGGGTCATCAGTCTAGTGACTGGTTTGATGCGGCCCGCCACGAATTCCTTTCCTGTGCTAACCTCTTCATCTCAGAGTAGCACTTGCTATCTACGTCCTCAATTATTTGCTTGACGTATTCCAATCTCTGTCTTCCTCTACAGTTTTTGCCCTCTACAGCTCCCTCTAGTACCATGGAAGTCATTCCCTCATGTCTTAGCAGATGTCCTATCATCCTGTCCCTTCTCCTTATCAGTGTTTTCCACATATTCCTTTCCTCTCCGATTCTGCGTTGAATCTCCTCATTCCTTACCCTATCAGTCGACCTAATTTTCAACATTCGTCTATAGCACCACATCTCAAATGCTTCGATTCTCTTCTGTTCCGGTTTTCCCACAGTCCATGTTTCACTACCATACAATGCTGTACTCCAGACGTACATCCTAGAAATTTCTTCCTCAAATTAAGGCCGGTATTTGATATTAGTAGACTTCTCTTGGCCAGAAATGCCTTTTTTGCCATAGCGAGTCTGCTTTTGATGTCCTCCTTGCTCCGTCCGTCATTGGTTATTTTACTGCCTAGATAGCAGAATTCCTTAACTTCATTGACTTCGTGACCATCAATCCTCATGTTAAGTTTCTCGCTGTTCTCATTTCTACTACTTCTCATTACCTTCGTCTTTCTCCGATTTACTCTCAAACCATACTGTGTACTCATTAGACTGTTCATTCCGTTCAGCAGATCATTTAATTTTTCTTCACTTTCACTCAGGATAGCAATGTCATCAGCGAATCGTATCATTGATATCCTTTCACCTTGTATTTTAATTCCACTCCTGAACGTTTCTTTTATTTCCATCATTGCTTCCTCGATGTACAGATTGAAGAGTAGGGGCGAAAGGCTACAGCCTTGTCTTACACCCTTCTTAATACGAGCACATCGTTCTTGATCGTCCACTCTTATTATTCCCTCTTAGTTGTTGCACATATTGTATATGACCCGACTCTCCCTATAGCTTACCCCTACTTTTTTCAGAATCTCGAACAGCTTGCACCATTTTATATTGTCGAACGCTTTTTCCAGGTCGACAAATCCTATGAAACTGTCCTGATTTTTCTTTAGCCTTGCTTCCATTATTAGCCGTAACGTCAGAATTGCCTCTCTCGTCCCTTTACTTTTCCTAAAGCCAAACTGATCGTCACCTAGCGCATTCTCAATTTTCTTTTCCATTCTTCTGTATATTATTCTTGTAAGCAGCTTCGATGCATGAGCTGTTAAGCTGATTGTGTGATAATTCTCGCACTTGTCAGCTCTTGCCGTCTTCGGAATCGTGTGGATGATGCTTTTCCGAAAGTAAGATGGTATATCGCCAGACTCATATATTCTACACACCAACGTGAATAGTCGTTTTGTTGCCACTTTCCCCAATGATTTTAGAAATTCTGATGGAATGTTATCTATCCCTTCTGCCTTATTTGACCTAAGTCCTCCAAAGCTCTTTTAAATTCCGATTCTAATACTGGATCCCCTATCTCTTCTAAATCGACTCCTGTATCTTCTTCTATCACATCAGACAAATCTTCACCCTCATAGAGGCTTTCAATGTATTCTTTCCACCTATCTGCTCTCTCCTCTGCATTTAACAGTGGAATTCCCGTTGCACTCTTAATGTTACCACCGTTGCTTTTAATGTCACCAAAGGTTGTTTTGACTTTGCTGTATGCTGAGTCTGTCCTTCCGACAATCATATCTTTTTCGATGTCTTCACATTTTTCCTGCAGCCATTTTGTCTTAGCTTCCCTGCACTTCCTATTTATTTCATTCCTCAGAGACTTGTATTTCTGTATTCCTGATTTTCCCGGAACGTTGTTGTACTTCCTCCTTTCATCAATCAACTGAAGTATTTCTTCTGTTACCCATGGTTTCTTCGCAGCTACCTTCTTTGTACCTATGTTTTCCTTCCCAACTTCTGTGATGGCCCTTTTTAGAGATGTCCATTCTGCATGGGGGCTTAATTAAATAAAATGAAAATAATTTTTTTGTAGCTGTATGTCCGATTACGCTGTTTCGTAAACGGTTGGCCCTGACTAGAATTATTACGCAATCTGACTGCAACAAACAATGAAAGAAAATTTTCGTAAACACAATTAATTAAGTCCCCAGCAACTATAAAACCTACAAAACCAATAAGCACAAGAGTAACTGTTCTGTATGTGGGAGTGTGACTCAACGTACACATCTGGCACGGTTCTTCTCCAACAAGACAAGAATTTTTAAATACCAATTATACTGACGTGATAAAAGAAAATTAGAAAAATATAATTACGCAAGAAAACCAGAATTCACTCTAATACAACAACACAAGCCAGATGCTTTGTTGACTGAACCTGTAATGACGCATTATTTCAGACACACAAATAATAAAAGAACATTGTGGTTTTTACCTTCATATATATTGACGAAATGCACTCTGATCATTACAATAACATCTGCTATATCTCCCATCAAATAACTGGATAAAACATGGAACAAACACTCCTTACTACAACATCTCGACAAGCCTTGCCCACTAGCACATCTCAACACGAACTGTCTTCTACGAGCTCTGCCCACGCACTGACTTCTACGAGTTCTTAACAGGCACTGACTCTACGAGTTCTTAACAGGGACTGACTACTACGAGCTCTCTCCTAGCACTGTGGAGGCGGCTTAATAGTACTCTTTGGCGCAATCTCTGGCGCAGTGGCTCAGTGTAGCCACCTTTCATATGCCCCTCCTCCACAGGCCAGAATTTGATGGTATTTTTGCCAGCATTGGTGGTGAAAATACCACCAAATTCGTTCACAAAAATACAGACAAAAATAAAAGATAATATTAATACCTAAATATCACATAATTAGTTAAAATTTTGGCTTTGCACTGACCTTTCAATAACCTAATATATAAAATACAGTAGGCAATACAAATTCTTTTCATACATCTGGCTTTACATAATAGTTTGCACAATACACAAAAAATCATTTTATACAAATGTTCACATAAAATACTTTTAATTATTCAAAAAAAAAAAAAACAAATAGTTGATAATTCCAGCCCAGCAATGGTCAACAGGTGCAGACACCAACAAGTGACATCGTTTCAGCAGAAGCAGTCCATCAGTTGCACCCAGCAATGTTGAGCAGGTGCAGACACCAACAAGTGACATCATTTCAGTAGAAGCAGTCCATCAGTTGCACCCAGCAATGTTGAGCAGGTGCAGACAGCAACAAGTCACTTCATTTCAGTAGAAGCAGTCCATCAGTTGCACCCTGCAATGTTGAGCAGGTGCAGACACCGACAAGTGACATCATTTCAGTAGAAGCAGTTCCATCTGTGGCACCCAGTAAAGTTGAGCAGGTGCAGACACCAACAAGTGACATCATTTCAGTTGAAGTAGTCCATCAGTTGCACCCAGCAATGTTGAGAGCAGGTGCAGACACCAACAAGTGACATCATTTCAGTAGAAGTAGTCCATCAGTTGCACCCAGCAATGTTGAGCAGGTGCATACACCAACAAGTGACATCATTTCAGTAGAAGCAGTCCATCAGGTGCACCCAGCAATGTTGAGCAGGTGCATACACCAACAAGTGACTTCATTTCAGTAGAAGCAGTTCCATTTGTGGCACCCAGTAAAGTTGAAGAGGTACACACAGCAACAAGTCACATTAGTTCAGTAGAATCAGTTCATCAGAGGCACCCAGCAATGTTGAGTAGGTGCAGACAGCAAGAAGTGACTTCATTTCCATACAAGTAGTCCATCAGTTGCACCTAGCAATGATGAGCAGCTCCAGAGAGCAGTCCATGATATTCACTATCACTGATCACACAGTTCAAGCATGAACAATAGTTTGAATACACATACTAATCCCACTGTTCATCAGCAGAAATTAAACATGTCCTAGTGGCACCAATCATGTACAAAAAGTACAAGTAACAGTCCATAATATTCACTATCACTGATCACACAGTTCATCAGCAGAAATTAATCATTCCTAAGTGTCACACATTACGTTGAAAAGTGCAGGTAACAGTTCATAATATTTACCATCACTAATCAGACAGTTCAGGCATGAACAATACTTTGAATACACATACAAATGCTTTTACAAAGCTCTTAGACTAAACATACAAATTCTAATAAACACACAAATAATATCAGATAATTGTCGTAGTAACTATTACAAATACTCAAATATCAGTAAACCTATAATATTTATGGGTGTCAGTGCAAGCCACTACAAACAAATAAAATAATATTTACGAGATAGGTGGGTAGGATTAGGAAAGGAAAACACACAAAACACACTCATTCATCTTTCATCCACATGAAGTACTACTGTGTAATTGAATAGTGTTAACTGTGTAAATGTTATTCTGTCAAAATCTGATGTTCATCATGTGTATCAAGTAGTGGTGGCAGCAATTTATAACAGTCAATAATAGTTAAGTCAATGTCATAGTCATCATGTCAAGACCAATGTTTGCCAACCCAGATCAAAATGTACGGTTGCTGAACAACTGTCAGTGAGCCAAGATATGCAATTACTTCCTTTCTTCAAAAAAAAGTATATACTGCTTAGTGATTTAACAAAGTGTGTGTATAGACTATCTTCCTTCTACTTTAGTGTTCTAGTCTACTATCTTCATCCTCCTTGTTCCATAAGACCAACAAAAAAAAAAATGCTCCTCACTTACTTTACCTCTTATATACGAAAACTCCAATAATCATCAGCATCACATAATCTCAATAATACCTCAATAATACCTCTTCAATACGTCGACACATATAAATCTTATCATCAATATCATTTACCTTACCTCTTGTCCACAAAAACTCCAATAATCATCAACTTCATATAATCTCTATACCTCAATAATACCTCTTCAATACGTCGATACATGTAAACCTTATTACCAATATCACTTCACTTCCATAACAACTCTCTCCTCTAGTCAGTCTCCTCGAACAAGTACAGACAAAATCCTAATGCAAACCTCATCATCCCATACAATCCGAAGACACACTGTCAACACACAACCTCTGTGTAATCCATCTGACCAAAATCTTCTGCTCATTATGAATTATAAACAAAGAAATGCATACATGACCTCTAACAGACTTAGTTCGGATAACTCTCAGTAATTAAGTACGATTATGGAGTGTGAATGATCATAATATTTCACAGTGTGTACAATACTTCAAGAATTATGGCAAACAGAAGCAAACATGTGGAGTATTTCTTGTGTCAAGTGTCACTTCCTATTTCAATTGCTTACGAAAAATGCAGTATAATAATTGTTAATGGTCTAAACCTAGTAATGGTATGTCATGTCGTTAGCTTCCTTCCTATTAGCATAAAGTTATACAGCTTCCATAAAACCTCCAGCTCATGTGACCTCAACGAAGTTCCTTGTACCAATGTTGTTCGTCGAATTATAGCAGTTCATTTTCTTATCTTAAAAATATAAGGCACTGAGCGTAAGCAAACATGCAATAGCGAGTAAATATACCAGTAGAGAATAGAATGTCAACAAGTGGATGCAGCACAATTCTTACAACGAGGCTCTGCCAAGCGAACAATCTATAATTAAGACAATAGTGTGACCTAAACTCTATGTTTGTACACCTTATATCAGCATTTCTATATACCAAATTAAAGAGTAGTTATGACAACAAAACAGAAATGTGTAAATATGCAATCCATACGCATAGTAGTAAACATATATCTTACGTAATAAACAGGTCATTAGCATCATATCAGCATAAGCAAATAAATGTTCATATGTAATCTTAATAAGTAAACATGAAGGCGCAAGCAGATAAATCACAAAGTATAACTTACATACATAATCTCAGTCAGCACAATTAATCAGGTTACAATTATTATTTAAATAAATAAGCACAGCAGGCACATAATTAAAAAAAATATGACATCAGTGAAAAAGCAGTGCAGCCAAGCGATGCATCATATATACAAGTTACAACCCAGTTCATTAATAATCATTGTCAAAATCAGTTAACGTACGCAAGCACGTCGCTTCACACGTAAATTCATAGAACATGAAATTAGCACAAAGTATGAAAAACGTAATCGCGAGCAGAAAATTACGTCTAAAGTACGTACCTAAGTGGAAATATGTTACCTGAAAAATAAACTCAATTAATAGTTACCTTTTTAGTTTATTAGTTTCTTCTTGGAAATTACATTCTTCCTGAAATTTTCTGGATAGCAAGTCCTCTTAACGTCGGAGACACACAGAATTTACCTGAAGTTCTTAAATATTTTATAGAACCGTATCCTGAAAAATACTGAATGTTAATAACATAATTCATCAAGTCACTATAGCTTTATACTGAATTTAATCGGAGAATTAGACTGTGTATTTGTTTACGGCTGTCAGTGCACTCGCACTGAGCACTTGATCAGCTGTAGGCGCGTGACGTAGGAACCAATTGTTTGCGGTCAACGACTGCCTTGTGCGGCGCGCAGACTTGACTGTTGCTTTGAGTATGTGCCGCCGCCAAAACACAGCGCGGTATCCTTGTACTCTCCGCATGTTTACATCTAGCTGTTGGTTTCTCAAAAGTATGTCATTCCACAAAAATTTTTACGTTAGATATGTGATGTATTCCCTTAGAGCGTCGTGATTTAAGAGTTTCTACTTCGACAGTGTTATCATGAATAATTTTACGAATTCTATATGGACCGTTATAAAGCAGAAAAATTTGCGACACAAGCCTTTTCCTTTGTGCGACAAACGGTGGGACTAAATTAACACCTTTTGACCAACTGACAAGATTTTTGAACGACCAGGACGCTTAGCTGATTTCTCTCTTCTAGCAGCCGCAGATGCAATATTTTGTAGAGCCAGGTTGACAACTTCAGAATGTCGCAGTTTCCGTGAAGGCGGAAAAGGAACGATTTCAGAAATGCGATTTGTCGGTGCTTTGTTTTTAATGTCAGTATAGGCGGTAAAGAAGTTGAGTCATTAGGGAGTTCATTCAGAATGTTTTGAAAAATATGAAGATACTGATCCCACGTTCTGTGATTCTGATGACAATAAAGTCGACACAATTTATTGATTTCCTTCATCCATCTCTCTGAAGCGTTAGATTGAGGGTGAAAAAGTGAAATGAAAATTGGTTTAATTTTACGACGCTGTAGAGTACGAAGCCAAATTTTAGAACGAAACTGTGATCCATTATCTGATATAACCTTATCAACATGACCCACTTCTTTAAGAAAATTTTTGATGAAAGCGTTAGATACTGAACGAGCTGTTGCTTTGCGTAAAGGTGTAAAACATACATATTTTGACGTCAACTCCACTGCTACGAAAATGTACGCAAAACCATTAGTAGAACGAACCACTGGACCGAACAAATCGACTGCAGCCATCTCCTTTAATTTCGCTGGAATGATAGGAAGCAACGGTGCTCTGTGAGAAACTGTTGGCGGCTTAGCCTTTTGACATAATTTGCATTTGGCCAGAACAGATCGAATACGTTTTTCCATATTACTGAAATAGCAATTTTCTCGTAATTTATGAAAACATTTTCTGGGACCAAAGTGTGCATAACTGAAATGCGTATACCAAATCAGCTTATTAACCCACTCATCAGGAATACAAACTAACCAAACAGAGTTGTCGACCGATTTTCGTTTAAAAAGAATGTCATTGCGAACTAGATAATGCTGTCTAATCGCTACGCTTTCCTTTCTCCTCCACTTCTCCTTAATGTCCTTCCAGATTGGATCCTTATTCTGCTCCTTAGCGATGTCCTGGAGCGAAGACGAAATAAAGTTCTCAAACGCAACACCTTGATTATACATCAAACAATAATTGTTTTCTATGCAGTCCTCTTCAGCACTTTGTTTCAAACCCATAGGTGCACGTGATAAAGCATCAGCAACAATATTTGAAGAACCCTGTATGTAAGCAATACTAAAATCAAATTCCTGTAGGTACAACGCCCATCGTGACAATCTGCCATGAGTTAATTTTGTTGACATAAGAAATTCCAGAGCTCGATGATCGGTGTAAACCTTAGTATGTCTGCCAAACAAAAATGTGCGAAATTTTGTGAAAGCCCAAACAACAGCCAAAGCTTCAAGTTCCGTAATCGAATAATTCTTTTCTGATTTAGAAAGAACATGACTTCCAAATGCAATAGTCTTCTGTACTACAACGCCGTTTTCTTCTATCTCTTGAAATAAATGTGCACCTAGGCCTTTGTATGATGAGTCCGTTGCCAAACAAAATTCTTTAGATAAATCCGGATGTGAAAGAAGTGGAGCAGCAACTAAAGCATCACGAAGCTGTTCAAATTCTGACTGAGCTTCCTCATCCCAACACCAATTAGATTTCTTTCCAGATAGTTCACATAAACGAGGTGTGGCCAAATCGTCCAATTTAACAAATCGTCGCAGAAAATTACAGACACCAAGGAAACTACGAACATCACGTTTTGTAGTAGGAACAGCATAATTACAAATAGCGTCAAGTTTTTCTGGATCAGGAAGAATACCTTCTGTAGAAATAATGTGACCGAGAAATTTCACCTGAGAACGACCAAATTCAGATTTTCCTAAGTTCACTGTAATGCCAACTCTTGCAAAGATACGTAATAATGAATCCAAAATTTTGTTGTGCTCACTCCAAGAACGTTTAGCAATAAGAATATCGTCAACATAAGAAGTAATATTGTCATGAAGATAAACAGGTAAAATTTCATTTAAGCTACGAATGAATGCTGCTGAAGATAGAGTAAGTCCAAACGGTAATTTCCGAAACTGGTAACAGTTACCAAAGGCTAAAAAGGCAGTATATTTTCTACAATCAGGGTGCAGTTCTATTTGCCAAAAACTTGCGCGCATATCAATCGTGGATAAAACTTTAATTCCATCGAAATGTTGAAGAAGTTCATCTAAATTTTGTGGGCGGTCAGTTTCAGGAATGATGATGTTATTTATCTGTCTGGAATCCAGAACCAAACGAATTGACCCATCCTTTTTAAGAACAACGTGCAATGGGCTAGTATAAGGACTGACTGCAGGCTCAATAATGCCCTGATCTAACATGTATTGAAGTTCATTCTTAACCTTGTCTCTGTAAGCCAAAGGAATAGCGTACGTTTTCCCGCGAAATGGTGTGTGTCCTTTTACTTTAAATAAATATTGTAAGCCTTGTATAGTTGCTGTGTTTGACTAAACACTGTAGCATGTGAAGTCAAAATTTGGTGCAGCTCTTCTCTTGCAACGTCATCTGGCACTTCAGCTTTCTTAACCTTTTCATTAATTAATTCTTCGCTATTAATTATATCATCCATCGCGTCTCTGTATCGATTGTCATTGTCATGAATGAACACATCGTCGTCATAATGCTCAACGAAAACATCAGAAGTAAGAAACCTTAAACACTTTGTATCTGACTCAGATCTTGTTAAACACTCGAAAAATTTCAAGCATTTCGGCATTCCGGCAACAGTCAAATTTACACTTCCTTCTTTAAAGTTCAAAATTGCCTTATGTGCGTTAAGAAACTCCATACCTAATATAATTTGTGTACTGAGTAATGGAACAATAATAAAATTAGCAGAAAATTCGTATCCTTGACAAATGAAATTTAAGTTGGTCTGTTGTTTGACTTCCACACTTTTTCCAGAAATCGCTCCTCGAATTGTAGTTTTTGAAATAGGTAACACAGGACAAGCAATAGTTCTTTCACATATACGAAAAACTGATTCACTAATGACATTCAATGGGCTCCCAGAATCTAAAACTGCAGTGAACTTATTCTTACCCACACATACTTCAATAACAGGATGTAAAAATGCGTCTACATTATTTTCCTTTTCATCTAACAAAATGTCTCTCATGTCTTCCAGGCGTACGTAGTGTAAAGTCGTAGTGTCATTACTTTCTGAACCGTCTATATTGCTTCCAGAAGCCGAAGCTGCGAGTCATTGTCGATTGTTTGCGTCACGTCTTTGATTATTCGCGTCATTTCGCGGATCAATTTCTACTATTTGCACTTGTCTCTCTGAAGTTCTGTCACGTGGAGGATGCCAATTAGGTCCCTCCTGTCTGTTAGATGCAAATTCTGGGTTGTGTCTGTTATTAAAATTTCTATTTTCCTGTCTGTCTGCATAACTACTTCTTGTATAATTTCGACTGTCGCTTCTGAAATTATTGTTGTATCTACTACCCTGATTATTTCTGTAGTAAGAATTTCTATTACTGTTTGAATAATTTCTGTCTTGATGATACCGATTACTGTTTCCGTATGATTGATCATTCCGGTACGAATTACCGTTATTGTAATTGTCTGTGTAATTTCTGTTAAAACGTCTGTTATTGTCATAGGGCTGGTATCTATTGTCCTGTCTGTTACGTCTGTCATTCTCAAAGTTAACCATATAACGCCCGTTCCGATCACTATCTCTTTTCTCTGAAAATCTATTGTAATTACTGTTACTGAAAAAGTTACAAGAAGTCCCGTCGTCGTTGTCATACTCGAGTTCTTGCAACAAAGTCTTAAAAGTCTCAATGTCGTCTTTACATCTTCCGGCTAAAGCAATTTGTCTTATGGATTGTGGCAGCTTAGTTAAACAAATGCGAATTAATTCAGTCGGGCTATAAGGGTTGGAAAGGAACTGATTCTTTCGAATCATGTCTTCAAAATATTCCGCTGGCGTGCGGAACTCAGACTGTTTGAAATTACGCTGCATAATAAGACTGTGTTTGACTCTGTCTTGCGTGTTTTCGGACCAATATGCCGATAGAAATGCATGATAGAAATCATTCAGATTATTACAATCTCTAATGAGTGCGCGCATCCGCGTCGCCGGTTCGTTTTCTAAATATCCACACATAAATTCCAGTTTGTGACTTAGTGGCCAATTTGGTGGAAGTGCATACATAAATTGATCTAGCCGTGAACATGGATGTATGTCATTCTTAGAATTGCGGAAGATCTTAAATTTCCGAACAGTCAAAAAGTGTTTATAGTCAAAACTTTCGCCTCGTGGTGACAAAGACCTACCGCGTCTGTCCCAGTCCCAATGACGATTATTGCCAAGTTCGCGCGCCTGGCGCTCTCTTGTCGCATCCCGTAAATGAAACAAATTATTTTCTTCAAACCCCTCTGCTATCTGTGATTCCAAATTTCTTTTGCTGTCTTTTCCTACAATTTCGCCTTCGATTTGCTTGACTTGCTTTCGTAATGCCTCAACTTCCCTTTTAACGCGTTCGTTAAATTTTCCCTGATTTTCAACATGTTTATTTATGTTCTGATACTCTTCGGTTTCTGCAAATGACAATGGTACTGTATCATCCGAATCTCTGTCCCCATGTAAACTAAGATTTGTCAGTTTATCTGAAATTTCCTCAACTCTTTCCGATAAGTTACCTAATTGTTCTTTCTGTTTACTTACGTCTTCCGTAAGTGTCGCGACTCGGGTTTCAGTATTAACACATTTAGTAGTTAACTGTTCATACTGTTGTGTTAGGTTATTTAATCTGTCATTTGGCACGGATTCCTCGATTCTCTCAAATATTTCTTTCTTATCGTGTGCGCGTTGTAAATTTAACTCTGAAAATTTTTGAACTATCACGCGATCTCTTTCTTCCTGTTCTTTATCCTGTTCCCTTTGTCTAATCTCTACTGCAATTAATCTATTATTGTGAGAATTCAAAATCGGTTGTACTTCTTCTCTGATTTCTTTCTTTAATTCATCTTTCATATTTTTGAAACATGTCCCTATTCGTGAATCTATCCGTGTTTCCAAAGTTCCCATCTCTGTTTTAAATTCAGATCCTAACCGGGTTTCCATTGTTCCCATCCGTGTTTCCATTGTTCCTATATCAGTTTTTAATTCAGATCGTAAAGTTCCCATCTCTGTTTTAAATTCAGATCCTAAAGTTCCCATCCGTGTTTCCAAAGTTCCCATCTCTGTTTTAATTGTTCCCATTTGTGAGTCTAACCGTGTTTTTAATTCTGATCCTAAATTTAATATTACACCCATCAACTGCTCCATATTAGCCGGTTCGAAATTCTTTTCGCCCCTAACATTTCCCACAAAACTAACTTCCTTCTGCATAGCCATAAAGCTATCTGTGTTCGATACTATTTCAGAATCTTCTATCGTTGATCTCGTATTCTGTGAATTTTCTGATTGAGAAAAATTTTGAAAAGGTTCCGGACTATTTTCCCGACTTATTACATTGTTTTCCACTTCATTATTCATCACACTGTTTTCCTCTGTTGGCGAGTTCGCCATGTTAACAATTTCGTCATTCTCACTATCCATCATTTTTGCCTTCTTCATCGATCGCGTAATCATTTACAAAACATAAAAAAAAATTCGTCACTGTACGAAAATTACACACAATGACTCTTTATCTCAACAATACCATTCACATGAAATGTTTCCCTCAAACACGATGAACAAACAATTGAGATAATTGCACTAGATTGTCAAACGCGTAAACAAGACAACAAATCAAATTCTGAGAAAAAATACCATTAGAAGAATGACAATTACCAAATCTACACATGCAAAATAGACTACAATTACTAACTACAAATTACTACAACAATACTACAGTCTACTATTTTTACAATCAGAAGAATCCAAGGGACGATCCTGGCAGGGTCGCCACGTGCATGGGGGCTTAATTAAATAAAATGAAAATAATTTTTTTGTAGCTGTATGTCCGATTACGCTGTTTCGTAAACGGTTGGCCCTGACTAGAATTATTACGCAATCTGACTGCAACAAACAATGAAAGAAAATTTTCGTAAACACAATTAATTAAGTCCCCAGCAACTATAAAACCTACAAAACCAATAAGCACAAGAGTAACTGTTTTGTATGTGGGAGTGTGACTCAACGTACACATCTGGCACGGTTCTTCTCCAACAAGACAAGAATTTTTAAATACCAATTATACTGACGTGATAAAAGAAAATTAGAAAAATATAATTACGCAAGAAAACCAGAATTCACTCTAATACAACAACACAAGCCAGATGCTTTGCTGACTGAACCTGTAATGACGCATTATTTCAGACACACAAATAATAAAAGAACATTGTGGTTTTTACCTTCATATATATTGACGAAATGCACTCTGATCATTACAATAACATCTGCTATATCTCCCATCAAATAACTGGATAAAACATGGAACAAACACTCCTTACTACAACATCTCGACAAGCCTTGCCCACTAGCACATCTCAACACTAACTGTCTTCTACGAGCTCTGCCCACGCACTGACTTCTACGAGTTCTTAACAGGCACTGACTCTACGAGTTCTTAACAGGGACTGACTACTACGAGCTCTCTCCTAGCACTGTGGAGGCGGCTCAATAGTACTCTTTGGCGCAATCTCTGGCGCAGTGGCTCAGTGTAGCCACCTTTCAATTCCTCTTCAACTGTACTGCCTACTGTGCTATTCCTTATTGCTGTATCTATAGCGTTAGAGAACATCAAACGTATCTCGTCATTCCTTAGTACTTCCGTATCCCACTTCTTTGCATATTGATTCTTCCTGACTAATGTCTTGAACTTCAGCCTACTCTTCATCACTACTATATTGTGATCTGAGTCTATATCTGCTCCTGGGTACGCCTTACAATCCAATATCTGATTTCGGAATCTCTGTCTGACCATGATGTAATCTAATTGAAATCTTCCCGTATTTCCCGGCCTTTTCCAAGTATACCTCCTCCTCTTGTGATTCTTCAACAGGGTATTCGCTATTACTAGCTGAAACTTGTTACAGAACTCAATTAGTCTTTCTCCTCTTTCATTCCTTGTCCCAAGCCCATATTCTCCTGTAACCTTTTCTTCTACTCCTTCCCCTACAACTGCATTCCAGTCGCCCATGACTATTAGATTTTCGTCCCCCTTTACATACTGCATTACCCTTTCAATATCCTCATACACTTTCTCTATCTGTTCATCTTCAGCTTGCGACGTCGGCATGTATACCTGAATCATCATTGTCGGTGTTGGTCTGCTGTCGATTCTGATTAGAACAACCCGGTCACTGAACTGTTCACAGTAACACACCCTCTGCCCTACCTTCCTATTCATTCTGCTGCTGTTGATATTACCTGATACTCATCTGACCATAAATCCTTGTCTTCCTTCCACTTCACTTCACTGACCCCTACTATATCTAGATTGAGCCTTTGCATTTCCCTTTTCAGATTTTCTAGTTTCCCTATCACGTTCAAGATTCTGACATTCCACGCCCCGACTCGTAGAACGTTATCTTTTCGTTGATTATTCAATGTTTTTCTCATGGTAACCTCCCCCTTGGCAGTCCCCTCCCGGAGATCCGAATGGGGGACTATTCCGGAATCTTTTGCCAATGGAGAGATCATCATGACACTTCTTTAATTACAGGCCACATGTCCTGTGGATACACGTTACGTGTCTTTAATGCAGTGGTTTCCATTGCCTTCTGCATCCTCATGTCGTTGATCATTGCTGATTCTTCCGCCTTTAGGGGCAATTTCCCACACCCCTGAACCTCTATCCGCTCCTCCGCCCTCTTTGACAAGGCCGTTGGCAGAATGAGGCTGACTTCCTATGCCGGAAGTCTTCGGCCGCCAGTGCTGATTATTTATCAAAATTTAGGCAGTGGCAGGGATCGAACCAGGGACCAAAGACGTTTTTGATTATGAATCAAAGACGCTACCCCTAGACCACGTGTACCCACGACTGTATTGGAATGAAAACTAACCTATGGTATGTAATTTTGTTTCATTTGTATGTGAGGCTACTTTTGAATACTTTTTTTTCAAATGTTTTGAAACGTGACGTCGATGAGAAAACGAGGCGATGGTTACTGAAGTCTCTCTCGTCACCTTTATAATAAAAACACTTGACAATGCCGTATTATATGTGTATGGAAATATTCTCTATGCCATTTATGTATTACATATGTCACTAAACACGAGAACGAATAATTTAGTTCAAGTTAACGTCAGCCACTGGACCCTATGGAGCTGTAAGTAAACAGCAGGTGTTTCCTGACATTTTTCTGCACATGAAGTCTGGGACTAATTTCACGTAAAGCCTCTCACTGAAGCCCGTAGAATGCTTCCGTATAGTGCAGCGCTGACTATACTCATTTGGTCTCTTAGTGACAACAAACTGATGCGACTGGGGTGGGGTGATGCCGGTGGTGAGCTTCGAAAGTGTTCGTCTAGCAGACGATGGCCGTGCTTTTAGCCACTTAGCGTAACCGCCTCGGATAGTCACCTCAGCCGCTGTCGCCATCGACACCGGCCAGCCACTCCACAGTTGACAGCGGGCGGGCGTTTATCCACTTAGCGTAAATGTGCTGGGCGCCCATCTCAGTGCCGCTGTCACCGGTGACTCAAGAGGCTGGCGATTCTGTACACTTGACACAGCACCCGTCCGGTCTGTAGGAGTTATCGACAGCCGGGTGGACAGCGGGTGCGATACAATCTTTCGTAAGGCTCGAGCAACAGTGACACATACAAAATTTTTGATACCAATTAAGCATTCTGAGTCCCGTTTGAGCTGAAAATGGGGTTTAGAATCAGCAGGCCTATTCACCGATGGTGATGATGATGTTGGTTTGTGGGGCGCTCAACATCGTGGTTCAAAAATGTTCAAATGTGTGTGAAATCTTATGGAACTTAACTGCTAAGGTCACCAGTCCCTAAGCTTACACACTACTTAACCTAAATTATCCTAAGGACAAACACACATACCCATGCCCGAGGGAGGACTCGAACCTCCGCCGCGACCAGCCGCACTGTCCATGACTCCATCGCCCTAGACCGCTCTGCTAATCCCGCACTACCATCGTGGTCAGCAGCGCCCGTACAAGTTCCCAATCTTTCCAGTTCCAATCTCGCCGCTTCCCGTATGATGATGAGATGATGACGACAACACAAACACCTAGTCCCTGGGCGGGGAAATTCCCCGACTCCGCCGGGATTCGAACCCGGGACCCCGTGATCTCTGCACCGATGTACTTGTGCGAGTTGTTCACTCCTCAACAGTGAGACAATCGTCGGCTCACAGTTGGGGAAGGGGAGGGAGAGGGAGGTATCAGAACAACAGAAAGTGTTGTAAACAAGTTTATTCTACAGCCTTTAACGTCAGTCCTACGGAGATGTGTCGCTACACAATGCTGTTACGTGTTAAACATGAAAACAGTAGACGTCGAAGAAATCAAATTATATGGTTTTTCACTAATACATGAATTTCTGGTACCACTTTCTGTACACTGCTGATTCGAAGAATAGCCATGAAGTTGAAATCTATCTGCGAGTATCTATGGGTAGACTTCATTCTCTTCATCACAGATAAAAACTTGCTCGCACAAGTGTGTAACGACGAAACATCGACTTGTCACATGGTGGAAATTTATGTTGAGGGAAATTATTTATATACGTATACGAGACTTATTTTATTAAGGATTACAACTTCTAATTATACCTAGCAATCCTGGCCCATCATGCTCCTTTCAATCAATTTAAAATGAGCTGCTCTGCACTTTAACCATTGCGCCGTAGGCGATACGCTCATGTCTTAAAGATTACGTCGAAGCTGACATACGATGACGTGACAAAAGTCGTAGGATACATCGTAATATTGTATCGGACCTCCTTCAGCCGAGCATAGTGCAGCAACTGGACGTGGCAGGGACTCAACCAGTCGCTGGAAGTCCGCTGCACGAGTACTGAGCCACGCTACCTCTACAGCCGTCTGTAATTGCGAAGGTATTGCCGTTGCAGGACTACCTGCACGAAATGGCCTCTCGATTATGTGCCATAAATGACCAATGGGATTCACGTCTTTCGATTTGGATCGTGAAACCACTTTGCTTGAATTGTCCTAAATGTTCTTTAAACCAGTCACGAACTGTTGTGACCCAGTAACATGGCGCACTTTGATCCATAAAAAAAGTCCATCGTTGTTTGGGAACATGACGTCCAAGAACGGCTGCAGACGAAGTAGCCGAACATAACCAGAGGGCTCAGTCTATTCAATGTAAACACAGCCCACACCACCAGCTTACTCATTGCTTTGTTGACAACCTGGGGTCCATGGCTTCATGGACTTTGCACCATGCTCGAACCCTACCATCAGTTCTTACCAACTGAAATGCTGACTCATCTAACCAGACCACGGTTTTCCAGTTGTCTAGGGTCCAACAGATATGATCACGGGCCCAGGAGAGTCACTAAAGGCGATGTCGTGCTGTTGGTAAAGACACTCGCGTTGGTCATTTGTTTCCATAGCCCTCTACATGAAAATTTTGCCGCACCGTCGTGCACCCCGCACCGACTTCTGCGGCTATTTCACGCAGTGTTGCTTGCCCATCAGCACAGACAGCTCTATGCAGACGCTGCTGCTCTCTGTCGTTAAGGGGAGGTTGTCGGCCACTGCGTTGTCCGTGGTGAGAGGCAGTGCTGCGAATCTGGTATTCTCGGTAAACTCTTGAACCTCTGGATTTGTGAAGACTGAATTTCCTACCGATTTACGAAACGGAATGCCCCATGCATCTAGGTCTAACAACCATTCCGCGTTCAAAGACTGTCATTTCCCAGCGTGCGGCCATAGTCACATCTGAAGCCTTTTCACATGCATCACCCGAGAACAAATGACAGCTCCGCTAATGCACTGCCATTTTATACCCTTCCGTACGTGACACTACCACCGTCCGTATCGCTATCCCACTTATTGCGTAAAGCTATCCCATGACTTTGGTCACCTCAGAGTGTGGTCATTCGTCTGAAGACAGCACTCAGCGTAGACTTCGCTTGCGCTACTTGATGACGTCTTATCGCCCACTTTCACAGCGAGTGCTCACTTTCTAGGCTCCCAGCGTGTTCGAGCGCTCGTGGTCATTAATCGCCTCCTGAATACTCGTGGTTTTCGAGCCGTACAGTGTCCACCTGCAGCTCTTAAAGTTTTTTCGACAGTTATCTATGTATTAGGTTCCGTGGAACATAAGCAAACCAAATTACTTGGTCGTGGAACGAGTCAGAAAACAGGTAACGAAATGGTGATTAGTAAATTTGTAAACAAAATTATTGATAAACCAAAAAAAGGTCAAGCATTGTGCGAATAAGTATGACAGTTTTCTATTACTGTGAGGAACTGCTAAACGGAATAGACGGAATGTGCCATAACGAAACTTGACAACGCGGATTTGAATATTTGCAGTTTATCACTCAATTTTTTTTACCTCTACTATTAAAAATAAAGCCTGCCAAATACTGCACAGCTTTTTTACAGTGCTTAGAGAAGTCCTGTCCTGGCGCATATCGTTTCTCTTTGTAGTGTTTACTGCAGTTTCTTCTGAATTAGTTAATATTACCAAAAAAAATTCCAATGATGGAATATATTATTATTATTGTTATTATTATTATTTTTATTATTAGTTTTTGGGTCGAGACCCTGTCGGACCACGCAAAGCACCTAGCATAATTTGAGCTTTCTTTGTGATCTTCCTACACCGTCTCATTTTTTCTGCATGCAGTCTCTTTATATTTTCAGTCCACTTTGTCTCTTGTTCCCCTGGGACTTCATTTTCTGATATCACTTGTGGATCTTCTATCTGTGTATGTTTCTGTCTTCAGTGTTGTTCAATCGTCCATCACTTAGGAAATCTGTAATAACTAGTTGAGAAAAGGTGAACTTCTTAGACAAGATTACTTGTAAACAAACTTTATTGCCGATTATCGGTTTCGGAAGCATGGTTCCCTTTGTCATATCTGTAATCACATTCATTATATGTGAAATTGTGCAGAGATAAAATTAAGTATACCATATCAGGTGCATAGTAACAATAAAACAGTGTTACAACATCCCTCGATAAAAGGTTATCACAAGTCTCCTATATCACCTCCACAATTTCTAAACCATTGACGGGTATATGAGGGACGAGATGAACCTTGCATCGGCAAGCCAGGGTTAAAATCACAATATTCGGAGTAATTCGCCGATACTCGTGTCCAACACGACACGTTACTGTGTACTTCAGAGCAGCCGGGGCACCGCTAGATTGGCAGGTGGGCGGTACTGGCCGGAAAATGGATAACTGTCACCGATTAAATGACGCTAGTGTATTCATGTACTTATTATTTAAAATTATTTATCTATTTTAGTTACAGGTAATTCCTGTAAGGTGTCGATAAAATCTTCCGAAATATCTTTTTTTCTCTCTAAGGTTATTGTGAAACAGTTAATAAAACTGAAACTACAAAAATTATACTTATTACGTTCACTCTCAAGTGTGCAATTTCTATAAACTGATGTAAATAAATTACGGTACGACAACATTTTGTAATTTATAAGAATTATAAGAATCTGTGGGCATAAATGTAAAATTATTAAAATTATGAAAATAATAAAAATAGCAGACCGGAAGTTACAAGGTGGGCTTCCGCTGCATCGTTTGGACAGCAGTCTACGCTGCTGATGACAACCTAAGTACGAGGATTTTGCGGGAGTTTTGTGCTACTCACAATTCAGTTTGTCGACTAACTAGTGTTTTATGATTTTATATTTGTTCATATCATTCAGTAACTCCCTTCCGTCCTTCTCTGTGTAACTGGGATTATTGGATTCTTGTTGAACACTGGGAGCGAATTTAGTATAGACTATAGGAGTCATTCACTTGCATTTTTATTTGAATGCATGCCACATCAAACATCAGTCTTTTAAGGGCAAGGGTTCAAGTCACCTGCACCACACATCGCTGCATATACCACTACAGAGGTACTAGGTTGTAAACATAAGTTTATTGGGTAAAGTAGGGTGTAAACATAACCTATCTTATAATGTTCAGTTTCAACAGGTTTTCCTATCGCAGTTGGATTTCATATTTACATGTGTATGTCATAACCTATCTTATAATGTTCAGTTTCAACAGGTTTTCCTATCGAAGTTGGATTTCATATTTACATGTGTATGTATGTATTTACAATAGCTTAGCGCCTTATACTGTTACCACAGGTAGCTTTCAGCCACACTATTGTATTTCATATCATTACTGTCAAAATATCTATAGAGTGGAGTAACGTCAAGTGTAATTGTCAGCTTCTTCTGCATACTGACCGAGCGAGGTGGCGCAGTGGTTAGCACACTGGACTCGCATTCGGGAGGACGACGGTTCAAACACGTCTCCGGCCATCCTGATTTAGGTTTTCCGTGATTTCCCTAAATCGCTTCAGGCAAATGCCGGGATGGTTCCTTTGAAAGGGCACGGCCGATTTCCTTCCCCATCCTTCCCTCACCCGAGCTTGCGCTCCGTCTCTAATGACCTCGTTGTCGACGGGACGTTAAACACTAATATCCTCCTCCTCCTCCTCTGCATACTGCAAGTTTTTGAAACCAATGGACCACCTATATTGTGTCTATACGTATCTTGTAGCGACGTATGTGTGTCTTGCAAACTGGATTAATAGAAGAGATCGTCTTTTGTAATTGTTAACTAGATAAAACTCTACATTAAATTTTTTGCTGGGAGCTGTTTAACCACAGTGACAGATTATCTGAAGCTGACCTCCACAAACTGCGACCTTTATGATTTAGTTACGTGTTCCCATGTTACATGTACTGTTCTCAGGCCATTTGGTGGCCTATGAAGACAACGTGCCCTAATAACGTGCGGAGGTAACAACTATTACATACATGGGCATCGGGCCACGCATCCTTCCACACTCAACATTTTTCCGACATTGCGTTTTCTTCTCTACCAATAAATGATGTGAGGAATTGTCGGCAATGATGGGTAAATACAGCTCACGACAGGATGCGCTTAACATACATAATAAAACAGCATTTTGTGGGAGTGTCGTACGTCTTATGCGTGAATTTAATTTTTTTCTCTTTTTTAACGTGTTTGACTCTACCCTACCCAATAACACCATCGTGATGAGTATATTGTTTTTAGATAGTAGACCTATGAAACACAATGCAGTCACAGATCGTGACTATGATACGGGCGGTCACATCGTGTAACTGTTGTTAATACACTACTGGCCATTAAATTTGCTACACCAAGAAGAAATGCAGATCATAAACGGGTATTCATTGGACAAATATATTATACTAGAACTGATATGTGATTACATTTTCACGCAATTTGAGTGCATAGATCCTGAGAAATCAGTGCCCAGAACAACCACCTCTGGCAGTAATAACGTACCTGATACGCCTGGGCATTGAGTCAAACAGAGCTTGGATGGCGTGTACAGTTACAGCTGCCCATGCAGCTTCAACACGATACCACAGTTCATCAAGAGTAGTGCTGGCGTATTGTGACGAGCCAGTTGCTCCGCCACCATTGACCAGACGTTTTCAATTGGTGAGAGATCTGGAGAATGTGCTGGCCAGGGCATCAGTCGAACATTTTCTGTATCCAGAAAGGCCCGTACATGACCTGCAACATGCGGTCGTGCATTATCCTGCTGAAATGTAGGGTTTCGCAGGGATCGAATGAAGGGTAGAGCCACGGGTCGTAACACATCTGAAATGTAACGTCCACTGTTCAAAGTGACGTCAATACGAAAAAGAGGCGACCGAGACGTGTAACCAATGGCACCCCATACCATGGCGCCGGGTCATAAGCCAGTATGCCGATGACGAATACCCGCTTCTAATGTTCACCGCAATGTCGCCAAACATGGATGCGACCATCATGATGCTGTAAACATAACCTAGATTCATCCGAAAAAATGATGTTTTGCCATTCGAGCACCCAGGTTCGTCGTTAAGTACACCATCGCAGGTGGTCCTGTCTGTCATGCAGCGTCAGGGGTAACCGCAGCCATGGTCTCCGAGATTATAGTCCATGCTGCTGCAAACGTCGTCGAACTGTTCGTCCAGCCAACCCACGGGGTTTGGAGGAAGCCGAAAGGCTGCACGATCCGTTACAGCCATGGGGATAAGATGCCGTCATCTCGACTGCTAGTGATACGTGGCCGTTGGGATCCAGCACGGCGTTCCGTATTACCCTCCTGAAGCCACCCATTCCATATTCTGCTAACAGTCATTCGATTTTGACGAACGCGATCAGCGGTGTCGCAATACCATAAACTGCAATCACGATAGGCTACAATCCGACCTTTATCAAGGTCGGAAACGTGATGGTACGCATTTCTCCTCCTTACACGAGGCATCACAAAAACGTTTTACCAGTCAACGCCGGTCAAGTGTTGTTTGTGTATGAGAAATCGGTTGGAAACTTTCCTTATGTCATCACGCTGTAGGTGTCGCCACCGGCGCCAACCTTGTGTGAATGCTCTGTAAAGCTAAGCTTTTCCATATCACAACATCTTCTTCCTGTCGGTTAAATTTCGCGTCTGTAGCACGTCATCTTCGTGATGTAGCAATTTTAATGGCCAGTAGTGTACTTGAATGGAAGGTGTTATCCACTATCACTATAATGGTTTTACTACCTCATACGTGGTAATTACTTAGGCCGTCATCAGCAGCGTAGATTGCTACCCAAATCCGGCAATCGTTCTAGTCATGTTAGTTTCCAGTGACCATGCACTTTTAGTTCTTTCCACCATTTGCTCATTACTTTGTCCACGAGACTAGGTTGAAGAATAGTGGCGACTTCCGTCACATCGGCATACTCCAGGTTTGGTCATAAAGAGATCGAACATTTCAACCGTAGATTTACCTTTCGATATTGTGCCAACCAGTGTCTGTCTGATTAGTCGTAATGTTTTCAGGTCGAGTCTCTGTTCTTCCAATATGCTGAACATCGATTGTCGGTCAACATAATCGTACGCTTTCTTGAAATCTATGAGTGTGCAAGTGGCTGGAGTATTCGTGATAGACTTGTATTTTAGAACTGTTTTCCGATTGAATATTTGTTCACGGCGAAAACGATGAGGGTGGAAGCGTGCATGGTATTCACCAATTTTTAGTTCTAACTGTCCTTGTCTTCTCCTATAGCGAGCACGCTGAGAAAGTTTTGACGTGACTGCTGTGTAGTTGTTCGTATTCGTTCTATTTCGTTTGTTGTGCAGCAGACTCCTCTATGTGTGTGCTTTTCTGACGGATATTCTTCGCCGTAAATTTTATTCTGATTTCAGTTAGATAGTGGTCTGAATCAATATTCGCACCTCTGCTAACGTAAATGAACGGATATCGTTCTGGATTGGGCAGGAAATTGCTGCACGGTCTGTTTGGCATTCTCCCATCCGGAGTATAGTTGAACCGCGGGAATTTCCTCAGGGACGTTGTTCTGCTGACATATTTCGATGAGTCTCATTCCATTTTTCTTAGCATATTTGTGCCCAAGTAACTTTCCCACTGTTCAATAAAGACTTTTTTCTCTGCAGATTTCGCCTTTGAAATCGCCTAGCAACACACACTATGTGATCAATAGTATCCGGACACACCCAAAAACATGTTGTTGTTGTTGTTGTTGTTGTGGTCTTCAGTCCTGAGACTGGTTTGATGCAACTCTCCATGCTACTCTATCCTGTGCAACCTTCATCATCTCCAAGTACCTACTGCAACCTACATCCTTCTGAATCTGCTTAGTGTATTTATCTCTTAGACTCCCTCTACGATTTTTAGCCTCCACGCTGCCCCCCAATGCGAAATTGGTGATCCCTTGATGCCTCAGAACATTCCTACCAACCGATCCCCTCTTCTAGTCAACCTGAGCCAGCCGCGGTGGCCGAGCGGTTCTAGGCGCTTCAGTCCTGAATCGCGCGACTGCTACGGTCGCAGGTTCGAATCCTGCCTCGGGCATGGATGTGTGTCATGTCCTTACGTTAGTTAGGTTTAGGTAGTTCTAAGTTCTAGGCGACTGATGACCTCAGATGGTAAGTCCCATAGGGCTCAAAGCCATTTGAACCATTTTTCTAGTCAAGTTGTGCCACAAACTCCTCCCCAGTTCTATTCAATACCTTCTCATTAGTTATGTGATCTACCCATCTAAACTTCAGCATTCTTCTGTAGCACCACATTTCTTCTTGTCCAAACTATTTATCGTCCATGTTTCATTTCCATACATGGCTACACTCCACACTAATACTTTCAGAAACAACTTCCTGACACTTAAATCTATACTTGATGTTAACAAATTTCTCTTCTTCAGAAACGCTTTCCTTGACATTGCCAGTCTACATTTTATATCCTCTCTACTTCGACCATCATCAGTTATTTTGCTCCCCAAATAGCAAAACTCATTTAGTACTTTAAGTGTCTCATTTCCTAATCTAATTCCCTCACCATCACCCGACTTAATTGTACTACATTTCATTATCTTTGTTTTGCTTTTGTTGATGTGCATCTTATACCCTCCTTTCAAGACACTGTCCCTTCCGTTCAACTGCTCTTCCAATTCCTTTGCTGTGTCTGACAGAATTACAATGTCATCGGTGGACCTCAAAGTTTTTATTTCTTCTCCATGGATTTTAATACCTACTCCGGATATTTCTTTTGTTTCAGATTGAATAACATCGGGGAAAGGCTACAACCCTGTCTCACTCACTTCCCAAACTCTGCTCCCCTTTCATGTCCCTCGACTCTTATAGCTGCCATCTGGTTTCTGTACCAATTGTAAATAGCCTTTCGCTCCCTGTATTTTACCCCTCCCACCTTCAGAATTTGAAAGAGAGTATTCCAGTCAACATTGTCAAAAGCTTTCTCCAAGTCTACAAATTCTAGAAACGTAGGTTTGCCTTTCCTTAATCTAGCTTCTAAGATAAGTCATAGGGTCAGTATTTCCTCAGGTGTTCCAATATTTCTACGGAATCCAACTGATCTTCCCCGAGATCGGCTTCTACCAGTTTTTCCATTCGTCTGTAAAGAATTCGCTTTAGTATTTGGCAGCCGTGAATTATTAAACAGATAGTTCGGTAATTTTCGCATCTTTCAACATCTGCTTTCGTTGGGATTGGAATTATTATATTCTTCTTGAAGTCTGAGAATATTTCGCCTGTCTCATACATCCTGTTCACCAGATGGTAGAGTTTTGTCAGGACTGCTCTCCCAATGCTGTCAGTAGTTCTAATGGAATGTTGTCTACTCCCGGGGCCTGTCAAACTCTCCACGCAGTATCATATCTCCCATTTCAGCTTCATCTACATCCTCTTCCATTTCCATAATATTGTCCTCGCCCTTGTATAGACCCTCTATATACTCCTTCCACTCTTCTGCTTTCCCTTGTTTGCTTAGAGCTGGGTTTCCATCTGAGTTCTTGGTATTCATACAAGTGGTTCTCTTTTCTCCAAAGGTCTCTCTAATTTTCCTGTAGGCAGTATCTATCTTACCCCTAGTGAGATAAGCCTCTACATCCTTACATTTGTCCTCTAGCCATCCCTGCTTAGCCGTTTTGGACTTCCTGTCGATCCCATTTTTGAGACGTTTGTATTCCTTTTTGCCTGCTTGATTTACTGCATTTTTATATTTTCTCTTTTCATCAGTTAAATTGAATATTTCTTCTGTTACCGAAGGATTTCTACTAGCCCTCGTCTTTTTACCTACTTGATCCTCTGTTGCCTTCACTACTTCATCCCTTAAAGCTACCCTTTCTTCTTCTACTGTATTTCTTTCCCCCTTTCCTGTCAATTGTTCCCTTATGCTCTCCCTGAAACTCTGTACAACCTCTGGTTTAGTCAGTTTATCCAGGTTCCATCTCCTTAAATTCCCACCTTTTTGCAGTTTCTTCGGTTTTAATCTACAGTTCATAACCAATAAATTGTGTTCAGAGTCCACATCTGCCCCTGGAAACGTCTTAAAATTTAAAACCTGGTTCCTAAATCTCTGTCATACCATTATATAATGTATCTGATACCTTCCAGTATCTCCAGGCTTCTTCCTGGTATACACCTTCTTTCATGGTTCTTGATCCAACCGTTAGCTACGATGAAGTTATGCTCTGTGCAAAATTCTACCAGGCAGCTTCCCCTTTCATTTCTTACCCCCAATCCATATTCACCTATATGTTTCCTTCTCTGCCTTTTCCTGCTATCGAATTCCAGTCACCCATGACTGTTAAATTTTCGTCTCCCTTCACTATCTGAATAATTTCTTTTATCTCATCGTACATTTCATCAATTTCTTCGTCATCTGCAAAGCTAGTTGGCATATTAACTTGAACTACTGTAGTAGGCACGGGCTTCGTGTCTATCTTGGCCGCAATAAGGCGTTCACTATGCTGTTTGTAGTAGCTTACCCGCACTCCTATTTTTTTATTCATTATCAAACCCACTCCTTCATTACCCCTATTTGATTTTGTATTTATAACCCTGTGTTCACCTGACCAAAAGTCTTTTTCCTCCTGCCACCAAACTTCACTAATTCCCATTATGTCTAACTTTAACCTATCCATTTCCCTTTTTAAATTTTCTAACGTACCTGCCGGATTAAGAGATCTGGCATTCCACGCTCTGATCCGTAGAACGCCAGTTTTCTTTCTCCTGATAACGACGCCCTCTTGAGTAGTCCACACCCGTAGATGCGAATGAGGGACTATTTTACCTCCGGAATATTTTACCCAAGAGGACGTCATCATCGTTTAACCATACAGTAAAGCTGCATGCCCTCGGGAAAAATTACGGCTGTAGTTTCCCCTTGCTTTCAGCCGTTCGCAGTACCAGCACAGCAAGGCTGTTTTGATTAGCGTTACAAGGCCGAATCAGTCAGTTATCTAACCTGTTGCCCCTGCAACTACTGAAAAGGCTGCTGCCCCTCTTCAGAAACCACACGTCTTTCTGGCCTCTCAACAGATAACCCTCCGTTGTGGTTGCACCTACGGTACGGCTATCTGTATCGCTGAGGCACGCAAGCCTCCCCACCAACGGCAAGGTCCATGGTTCATGGTACAAACGTTTTTCATATTAGGTGCATTGTGCTGCCAGCTACACCCAGGTACTCCATATCGGCGACCTCAGTAGTCATTAGACATCGTGAGGGAGCAGAATGGGGCGCTCCGCGGAACTGACGGACATCGAACGTGGTCAGACGATTGGGTGTCACTTGGGTCATACGTCTGTATCTCCACACTCCTAAATATCCCTAGTTCCACTGTTTCCGATGTGATGGTGAAGTGGAAACGTGAAGGGGCACGTACAGCACAAAAGCGTACTGGCCGACCTCGTCTGTTGACTAACAGAGACCACTGACAGTTGAAGAGGGTCGTAATGTGTAATAAGCACACATCTATCCAAATCGTTACACAGGAATTTCAAACTTCATCAGGATCCACTGCAAGTACTATGACAGTAAGGCGGGAGGTGAGAAAACTTGGATTTCGTGGTCGAGCGGCTGCTCATAAGCCACTCTGCACGTCTTTAAATGCCAAACGACGACTCGCTTGGTGTAAGGAGCGTAAAAATTGGACTACTGAACAGTAGAAGAACGTTGTATGGAATGACGAATCACGGTACACAATGTGGCAATACGATGGCAGAGTGCGTATATGACGAATGTCCGGTGAACGTCATCTGCCAGCGTGTGTAGTGCCAACAGTAAATTTCGGAGGCGGTGGTGTTACGATGTGGTCGTATTTTCCATGGAGGCGGCTTGCACCCCTTGTTGTTTAGCGTGGCGCTATCACAGCACATGCCTACATTGATGTTTTATGCACCATCTTGCTTCCCATTGTTGAAGAGTAATTCGGGGACGGCAAATGCATCTTTCAACACGATCGAGCACCTGTTCGTAATTCACGGCCTGTGGCAGAGTGGTTGCACGACAGTAACATCCCTGTATGGACTGGCCTGGACAGAGAACAGATGACTCATTTTTCGTCTACAAAAACTACCTACAAAAGCTACTGGTCTCTCCTATGTATATGGTAACTATTGACAATTACTTTACCAAATTCTACTATTGATGAGCAATAATAAGTTTATTCACCTTCCTCGTAAAACAATTGGTCTCTAAGTCAATGTTTTTCTGCACTCGGAAAGGGAAGATGATGTACCCTCAATTAAACCTACACAAACACTGCCTCGCTAAGGTCCCCTTCATTCCCTAGAGTTGGAAAGTAACGGAATAGCAGAACAGGAACGTGGCCACTCGTAATAGTCAAGCACGCTGTTCTCAAATTTGGCAATTTACACAGGCCATTGCTCAGACTATTATTACTTTGTCACAGTTCCTAACAGGACCATTTCTTTTGTTTCACATAACCAGTCCGACTTTAAACAAATTTAATTAAGCAGTTCAGTAATATATTTCCTTTCAAAAATAAAAATTCATGAGCTAGTTAATCAAGCCACACACTGACTGAGCAGTACGGCTTAAGACTGCACTCGCCAACCTTCACTGAATTCAGGTCAAGCACACTCTCTCGATAATTATTGTCTGTACACCCAGCGGCCACGAGGACCGCCACTGACAACGAGAGTTCAACGTACTCACATTGTGTACTTGCTGGTCGGTACATTTGATTTCGCACTCGAGTAATCTCAGGTTAATTTTACGCTCCACACGCACTCAACTTCTTGTCTGCATACGCAAGTCTCATCTGAATTCGGATCCAGCACGCTACGTCGACATTGTATGTGTAGCCAGTGACCACGAGTTCCACTACAGATAGTAGATTTTCAAAGTTCCCACCATACACTCGTGGTTGCCTGTTGAAAGGAAATCACACTCAAATGGCTTACCATCCGCACGTGCAAGCCTCCTCAGAATTCGGACCAAGCACAATCTGTCCACATTGCCCGCGTACCTAGCGACCATGAGGTCCACTGGAGACAAAGTGTTTTCAGAGTACTCACCATATATTCGTACTTGCCCATCTAAAATATATCACACGCAAGTAAACTAAGCTTAATTCTACACTCCACACGCTTAGACTTAACGGTGATTTGCCTGCTGTCACGTTGCTATGCATTCCAGCGTCGGTCCACTATCATATCTGAAAGCCCGCCAGATCTGGATATCACATGATTCAGCCAGCAGACTACATTGAGGCTCATAACGAGACCCTTTTCAAACTCCGCCAGGTGCTGATTATGCAGTCTCACAGGAGGAAGTGGCATCTCCCTGCCCGTCATAGTTATGTGACGCTGCTCTCGCCCTTTAATATGCCCTACCAGATCTGGTAACAATACTACACACCAACAACACTCTGTTGGCGCTGTACATGACCCAGAGATCTGTAACTTGAATCATTTCTCTGGGTGCTTCACTTTTTTTGTCAGGCGTTGAGTTTAGCTTTTGGTGTTGTAACAGGCTACGATCCTCTCCCCCCACCGACGAACCAACGACAACGTCAAAGCTTTCTCAGGTCATCGGTCCCTAGACTTTCACACTACTTAAACTAAATTATGTTAGGAACAACACACACACCCATGCCAAAGGGAGGACTCGAACCTCCGGCGGAAGGGGTCTTACATTCAATTAAGTATTGTTGACATTGGTTCTGTATCAAAAAATCAAGTCACGAAAACCAGTGAAAAACATCCATCCTGAATACGATTTTTCAGTGGTGAATTGGTGAAATGGAAATATTACGGTACTATATTTCGTACAAACCTTAATCGTTATTAATAGCTTAAAAATTTCTTCAAAATAGAAGTAGTTGTAACCGAATCTCGGTATTATATACCCCCTTTCCGTTAAACAGGTTTTCGTTGTCTTTTAGTAAATATTTGGGTATTTCGGACAATAATTTACGTTTTCTTTTTGTTACCCTTTCAGACCCCCTGGCTGCTATTGTGCACATTAATGTTTGCTATTTATTAGCTGAAACAGAAATCTTTTTCCTCCAGGGAAAATTCACGTACACATTTGTGAATGTTAAATCTTTTCGCCATGTACAAGTGCTGCCACCTGTTGCGCATAACTATAAAAACCAACAAGTGAAGGTAGCAGTATGCAGTAGTTTGTGGCTGCCAAAATAGTTATGTTCCACTGTACAACTTAATACTATTATTGTTGGTTTGCATTGTAATTTTTGAATGATCAGTTTATTTATTACAACAGTGAATTTTTCAAAATTTATTATTTTATACCATAAAAAGAAGCCAAGTGTACAAAATATGTTTTGAAAATGAGTACATATATGTGCATATAACTGGCATCTAAAATCATTAAAAAATCACCTAAATTTTCCTTCCTCCAGAAAACGTTCAGGTCTGAAAGGGTTAAATTCTGTCATAAATATGTAACAGTACTCTTTAGGTTAGCAGTACTACATTGCTACGATCTTGTTGCTGTGGTCTTCAGTCGATGACTTGTTTCCTTCTGCTGTCATGGCTAATGTATTCGGTGCAAGCCTCTTCATAACAACTGCAACCTATATCTATTTGAACCTACTTGTTGTATCCATTCGTATGTTTCCCTCTGCAGTTTTTGGCTCCCAAATTTCCCTCCGCCATAGACGCTGCCAAGGCCTCCTTAGAAATATTTTTAATATATTTGTGTTGTGAAATGTTACAGGCTTTATGTATGTGGATCTTTATACAGGTGATGTGCTTAATTTCCAAGATTGCATCGTTGATGGACCGACACTAAGAGAGGCTCTTGATGTGGTGGTGGTGGCATGTGAGGTGGTGGGCATTCAATTCATCCCCGTAAATAATAGCTGTAATGTGGTTGAGCTGCTGGGGGATGATAAACCGTAGCTCCTTCGGATGGTGGACGACATCATAGGTGATGATGTGCAGCAGCACAAATATATGGACAATGACATTACCAGACTAGCAGCAAGCAGCCATGGACAATGATTTAGTCGTCACAGACAAGGGTGTGCAGCAGAAAATGGTTCAAATGGCTCTAAGCACTATGGGACTTAACATCTGAGGTCATCAGACCCATAGACTTAGAACTACTTAAACCTAACTTACCTAAGGACATCACACACATCCATGCCCGAGGCAGGATTCGAACCTGCGACCGTAGCAGTCGCGCGGTTCCGGACTGAAGCGCCTAGAACCGCTCGACCACAGCGGCCGGCGCCATAGAGGTGTTCTGCACCACAGTGTGTTTTCCTGCTAAATTTATCAGAGCGTATGTTCCTGGAAGAGTCAGCCGCTTTATTGCTTCCTTTTATACGAGGGTCACTCCAAAAGAAATGCACACTATTTTTGTAAAAATACAGTTTTCATTCTCCACGTGTGGAAGTTTTACAGTGTGTAGATACATCCTTCCCGCTTGTTTTCAAACTTATTTCAACCTTGTCCCGTGAGTGGCGCCGTCACAGCATGTCTTCAAGATGTCTGCTACACTTGACCTTCGTCAGAAGTAACGTGCTGTAATAGAATTCCTGTGCTATGAAAACGAGACAGTGGGAAACATCCACAAGAGGTTGAAAAAGGTGTATGGAGATGCTGCTGTCGATCGCAGTACAGTTAGTCGGTGGGCAAGCAGGTTACGTGACGAAAGAGGGCACGGCAATGCTGAGGATTGTCCTCGCAGAGGCAGACCTCGTACTGCACGCACTCCAGACAATGTGCAGAGAGTTAATGAATTGGTGACTGCTGACAGACGCATCACAGTGAACGAATTGTCACGCTACGTTGGGATAGAGGAAGGAAGTGTTTGCAGAATACTGAAAGTGTTGGCTTTAAAAAAGGTTGGTGCCAGGTGGTTTCCGAGGACGTTGACAGTGGCTCACAAAGAAACAAGAAAAACGGTATGCAGAGAACTTTTGGGACGGTACGAGCATGGTGGGGATGAATTTCTTGAAAGAATTGTGACAGGTGATGAGACATGACTCCATCATTTTTCACCAGAGACGAAGAGGCAATCAATGGAGTGGCATCATGCAAATACACCCTAGAAAGAAAAATTTAAATCCACACCTTTTGCTGGAAAAGTTATGGCTACGGTGTTTTTCGATTCCGAAGGACTCTTGCTTGTGGACATCATGCAAAATGGAACCACCGTAAATTCTGATGCATATGTGACGACACTGAAGAAACTTCTAGCTCGACTGAGTCGTGTTTGGCCACATCGGCAAAAGCAGGATGTTTTGCTGTTGCGGGACAATGCACGGCCACATGTCAGTCAAGAAACAATGGAAGCGATCAGAAAACTCGGATGGACAACACAGAAACACGAGCCTTACAGTCCTGACCTGGCTCCATGTGACTGTCATCTCTTTGGGAAACTGAAAGGTTTGAAGATGATGACTCCCTTGTGCACGCTGCCAAACAGTGGCTCCAACACGTTGGTCCAGAATTTTACCGTGCGGGTATACAGGCGCTGGTTCCATGATGGCGTAAGACAGTTGAGAGGAATGGAAATTATGTGGAGAAATGAAAATATTGTTCCTAAACGATTTATCTACACACTGTAAAGCTTTCAAACATGTAGAATAAAAGATGGATTTAAAAAAAAGTTCTGTGTATTTCTTTTGGAGTGACCCTCGTATATATCTCGCGAAAAGACAATGAAGTTAAAATTAGTGTCAAGCTCCCATGGTGTCTTACCAACAACCATTTTTCCAATTTGTAGACGAAACTTACGATGTCACTGTCAAAAAAACGTACCCTCCACCATAAGTTTGCTTGTGGAATATAAATGTATACATGGAGAAGCTTTGCTGTAGATTAGGGTCTGAATTTTGGAAGTCAACAAATACGGCCTCCACTTGAGAGGCGTGAGCCATTGTTTTCAGAATTTCATGTTAGAAAAGTGGCGTTTGGAGTATGCATGACTGATGTTTTCTGATTCGTGCTGGTTGTCATGGATAGGTTCCTTGCTTTTGAGATACTCATTTACTGAGTAACACTGAACTTGCCAAATTTGCATTGTAAGAGGCTGTCCTCGTTGTCATTTACAACACAAGTCAGATATGCGACTAGAGATGGACTCAGTTCACATGCTGTGCCGGCTCCATACGGCGTGTATTGGGTCACTAAATCACGTGGCAGTATATTATTTACTTTGGCCATTCCATTGCACCGACTCTAATAAACTTTTACCCAACGTAATAGTAGTATGTCACCACTTAATTTGAAGATGGTAACTCTAGTGATTTTGGACATATAAAAATATACATAACGCTGAATATTCAGTCTTTCTAAGGAATAGCTCCGTGCTACACTAATATGTCATTCTACGCTTATCACAGAAGTGCTCTAGCTAAAGTCGTTCAAGCTCATTTGAAGTTGTTTTCAGTTAGTGATACACATTTGACAAACTGTCAGAAGATGTGGTCCTGTGCCTGAAGAGTGTACATCAAGAAATAATCATAAAATCTGCGTGTAAATATGGTGCGTAAATAGGCCGTGGCTCACATACACCATGTGAAAAGAGTTTTATAAAAGAGTCACTATATCAAGGAATTAGTATTTTTACTATAGTCCTTCAGACACGAAAAGAAATTATTGTTTAAAGTTTGTGTGTGTTTTTTTTAGACAGCATGATGCGGCAAAACACTAAAATAATTTGAAAACTTACTGCCCAAGTACCTAATTTACGCAAGGGCACAAGCAACACTCAGTAACTGACCTCAGTTAACGATAAACGAGTGCAGTCCTGCAGACGGCATATTTAGCTGATTCTAGAGGAGTAGGGATATAGCTGTCACGAAGGTAAAATGGCACTGATGTTGCTCTGAAAATACATTCCCGGAAAAAAATTAGTACACGCTTTTAGAGGCTTCAAATTCACTCGAGATTTATTGTTGCAGCAGTGCATATGGAGTACAGAAAATAACTAGATTTACAGATCAATAGCCAAGCAATTCTAAGCTACCTGATGAAACACCCATACTACGAGGATGGTTTGAGAAGTTCTCGGAATCACCGCGAGACGTCAACACCAGCGTAGCGAGTTGTTCACGTGATGTTCATTGGACTGTTGCCTGTAAACACGTGCCACGTCAGTGCTCTTGGAAGAGAGCTGTGGCGGTGACGTGGCTCCGTTGTCGTTCCCACATAGTGATTTGAGAAGATGAAAAACATCGAGATTCGTGCAGTTATTAAGTACTTCGTAAAGAAAGATATGACAGCAAAGGACATTCACGCTGATTTCCAGAATATACTGGGGGACTCTGCTCCTTTATATTCAACAGTTGTAAAGTGGACGACTGAATTTAAATTCGGCGAGGAGAGCTTAGATTATGATCCGTACAGTGGTCGGGGTCGGCGAAGATGTGTCACTACTCAAGAGATCATTGCAAAAGCGCACAACATGGTCATGGAGGATCACCGATTGAAAGTGCATGAAATTTCTCACGCTTGCCAGATGTAATCTGAAATGGTATACCACATTTTAACTGAAGAATTAGAAAGGAAAAAATTATCTGCAAGTTGGGTGCCGCGACTCTTGACGCTGGATCCAAAACGCATGAGAATGGGCGTATCGGAACAATGTTTGGCCCGTTTTAGGAGAAACGAACAAGATTTTTTGCACCGGTTTGTGACCGCAGATGAAACCTGTGTGCACTACTACACCCCAGAGACAAAACGACAGTCAAAGCAGTGGAAACACGCCGATTCTCCGCCACCAAAAAAAAACGAAGACAATCCCTTCGGCAGGAAAGGTCATGGCATCAGTGTTCTGTTATGCGAAGGGGATTCTGTTTGTAGATTATCTCCCCACCGGGAAACAATTACTGTAGAATACTATGCTAACCTTCCGGACAAATTTCAACAAAACAGTCGCGAAAAAAGGTCAAGTTTATGAAGGAAGAAAGTCATCTTCCATCAATGCGCGCCCGCACACATGTGCTGTCGTCATGGCAAAATTACGCGAACTAAAGTATGAATTGTTGCCATACCCACCTCATTCACCTGGTATGGCTCTCTCAGACTTCCATCTCTTCCCAAAACTGAAAATTGTTCTTGGTGGACGAAGATTCACTTCAAACGAAGAATTGACAACTATTTTGCAGGTCTGGAGGAAACTCATTTTCTAGATGGGATCATGGCAGTGGAACACCGTTGGACCAAGTGCATTAATCTATAAGGACACTACGTTGAAAAATAAAAAACGTTTCAGTGATGTAAGTACTGTTTTTCTATTCCTTTCTCACAACTTTTCAAACCACCCTTCGCGGGGGGCAATGAAGGTACTGAATCTGCCATCCAGATCGATCGTACAGATGGCGAAGACTGTCCTGGAATACGTTATGCGATGCCTGCTCGATCTGTTCACGTACATCTGTAAGAGTTGTTGGTTGATGAGACACACAAGTTACTTCTCATCCCATCATATACCACATGTGCTCGACTGGAGACAAGTCCGGTGATTGTGTTGGCCAGGGAATTCGCTACACGTCTTACAGAGCACGTCGAGTTAAGCCGTGCGGTTCTAGGCGCTACAGTCTGGAGCAGAGCGACCACTACGGTCGCAGGTTCGAATCCTGCCTCGGGCATGGATGTGTGTGATGTCCTTAGGTTAGTCAGGTTTAATTAGTTCTAAGTTCTAGGTGACTGATGACCTCAGAAGTTAAGTCGCATAGTGCTCAGAGCCATTTGAACAGGAAGTATGTGGGCAAGTATTATCCTGTTGAAACAACATATCGCCCTCCTCTTGTAAGAACGGTAAAAGAATGGGTCTAACAACATTCTGCACATACTAAGCACTGGTTACTGTCTCCTCTAGAAACAGCAAAGATGAACGAGAGTTGTAGCTTATCACACCGCAGACCAGAAGATCTCGAGAGGGGCCAGTGTGTCTCGGACGAATCCACTCTACGAGACAGAGCTCAACAGGTCTGCATCGTAATCGCAAATGACCATCACTTGTGTGTAGGCAGAATGTGCTTTCATCACTGATGACCACGACGCGCCAACCCGTCTCGCAAGTGGTCTTATAACGACACCAGTTGAGCCGTGCAAGTCAGTGCTGCGGCGTAGGTGGAAGACGGGCAGGAGATGGGCGTGCCCACTGTCCCACTGGTAATAACTGGTATGCAATTACTGGTGCTGACATGTCTGGGCTCAGAAGCCCTCTTATCTGCACTGTGATAACTGTACGAACTGCCACTGTTGCCCTTACGATATGACGATCCTGGCAGGCAACTGTGCAGCATGGACGTCCAGAACCTCAACTACGAGTGTGAGAATGTTCACGTGACCCCTGATACCAGCACCATTGCACAACTGACGCAGCGCGTCCAACTTGTGTGGAAATTCTCTGAAAGGACAATTGCACAACTTGGAAGGCCAGAATTTGATCCCTTTCAAACTTGCTCAGTTGCCTGCATCTCCATGACATGGTTGCCTGCTTGCTTCACGTTTTCGACCGTACTCATCCTTCTGACTGTGAGCACTCCCTATTAAAGGTTAGATGCAGATGGCGCTCTGGTAGGTATGCCACTATACTACACTACTGGCCATTAAAATTGCTACACCACGAGGATGACGTGCTACAGACGCGAAATTTAACCGACAGGAAGAAGATGCTGTGATATGCAAATGATTAGCTTTTCAGAGAATTCACACAAGGTTGGCGCCGGTGGCGACACCTACAACGTGCTGACATGAGCAAAGTTTCCAACCGATTTCTCATACACAAACAGCAGTTGAGCGGCGTTGCCTGGTGAAACGTTGTTGTGATGGCTCGTGTAAGGAGGACAAATGCGTACCATCACGCTTCCGACTTTGATAAAGGTCGGATTGTAGCCGATTGCGATTGCTGTTTATCGTATCGCGACATTGCTGCTCGCCTTGGTTGAGATCCAATGACTGTTAGCAGAATATGGAATCGGTGGGTTCCGGAGGGTAATACGAAACGCCGTGCTGGATCCCAACGGCCTCGTATCACTAATAGTCGAGATGAAAGGCATCTTATCTGCATGGCTATAACGGATCGTGCAGCCACGTCTCGATCCTTTAGTAAACAGATGGGGACGTTTGAAAGACAACAACCGTCTGCACGAACAGTTCGACGACGTTTGCAGCAGCATGGACTATCAGCTCGGAGACAATGGCTGTGGTTACCCTTGACGCTGCATCACAGACAGGAACGCCTGCGATGGTGTACTCAACGACGAATCTGGGTGCACGAATGGTAAAACGTCATTTCTTCGGATGAATCTAGGTTCTGTTACAGCATCATGATGGTCGCATCCGTGTTTGGCGACATCGCGGTGAACGCTCATTGGAAGCGTGTAGTCGTCATCGCCATACTGGCATATCACCCGGCGTGATGGTATGGGGTGCCATTGGTTACACGTCTTGGTCACCTCTTGTTCGCATTGACGGCTCTTTGAAGACTGGACGTTACATTTCAGATGTGTTACGACCCGTGGCTCTACCCTTCATTTGATCCCTGCAAAACCCTGCAAAACGATAATGCACGACCACTTGTTGCAGGTCCTGTACGGGCCTTTCTGGATACAGAAAATGTTCTAATGCTGCCCTGGCCAGCACATTATCCAGATCTCTCACCAATTGAAAACGTCTGGTCAATGGTGGCCCAGCAACTGGCTCGTCACTATACGCCAGTCACTGTGGTATCGTGTTGAAGCTGCATGGGCAGCTGTACCTGTACACGCCATCCAAGCTCTGTTTGACTCAATGCCCAGGCGTATCAAGGCCGTTATTACGGCCAGAGGTGGTTGTTCTGGGTACCGATTTCTCAGGATCTATGCACCCAGATTGCGTGAAAATGTAGTCACTTCTCAGTTCTAGTATAGTATATTTGTCCAATGAATACCCGTTTATGATCTGCATTTCTTCTTGGTGTAGCAATTTTAATGGTCAGTAGTGTATTAGTTGTGGACGACGTTGAAAGCATTATCAGTACACCTTCTATCCCAAAGGTGATATATGCCGTCATCGTATCAAAATCAACGTTGTTTTTGCAGGTGTACTAATTTTTTTTTGTTTTGTTTGGGCAATGTATTAAAATGAGTTCTCAGTCAAATGCTTATGTGAACAACAGTGTGACAGAAGACAATATAAAACGGGCACAGTCGTAAACGTCCGATTTTATTAAGAATTTTAGTAAGTTATTCGACGATTGTCATCTTACCTCTAGGTCGTACGACTGCTTGTGCTTTGGCATGCTAGTTCGCTACGAAGTATAGTCAGGTACTGAATTATTTTGGCGCGCAAATCTTGTCACTGAATACTGTGAGAACAGTTTCCACAGTGACACTGACTGTAATTGCGGTTTCTAACCGGTAGGTCATTGGTTTGATGTGGATGGTGGGTGCTGGTGTGAATGTGCTGGATGACAAAATTAAATTGCCATTAACATTTCTACCAAGAACTTTGCGCTAGATACGTATTAGTACTGTTAAGTACCAAATTGGTGTGTTGTATTTGTGACCTTTTTTGAAAATACGGCGTGTCTTCTACACCACAGATCACACTCCTTTGCACAAAAAAATCTTGTACTGACTTTTCTTTGTAACGCTGATATGTTTTCAGTTTCTATTATTAAAAGTTTTACAGTGAACAAATTTATAATATTATTGTTGGCATTCGAGGTGATACCAGACTATCGATTATCTAGTTCATCAGCATCTGCACACCGTGGGAAACTTACGTTTATTGGGAGGATACTCTGGAAGTGTGGTGCATCTGTGTAATAACTGGCATACCATGGCGACGTATTCTAGGGCATCGCCCCAACGTTTGTAAACATTATCAGGCAGGCAGGACGGCAGCCAGTAAAAGAGTTTTAAGGTGTGTTGCAGTGGCTTTAATAGGTCAGAATTCTGTACAGCAAAGGATAACTGGGATAATCAGAAGATAAAGGTAGCACACTCAAAGACTGTACTCAGTGGCAACAGGTATAGTAAGTGAGGGGTTGTAATGTTCACGATTCATTTGCCACGGTCGCCAGCCGTCAGATGCCACTCATGAGCCCTTTCTGTGCCCTCTCTGTTTTGACTTTGCAGAGAGTAACTACGCTGGGGTCAGAGGAGAACAGTGCCTGCGACATTCATTATAGGTTACATCCTTGCCCCACCAAGTAAATCCTCCTGTTGCATAGCTTCAGCCATTTGAACGGCTGCAGGAAGTTGGACTGATGTATCGACGGATCACTGCACGTGTTCGGTACAATGTGTCAGTGGTGCGTCATTGATTTCAGCAGCGTCTTTGGAACATTCTCATACCTGTAGACCAGGATCTGGATGTCCATGTAGAACAGACCCATGTCAAAATAGATGTATTGCACTAACAACCACACATCATCAAAGGACGAAATCTAGACACATGGTGCACATGCTGTGTTGTCATGGACCATTGGGAACAGCCCACTTGCAGCGGACCTAAGAATGTGATGAACGTGATAATGCTACCACTGGCACAACGACAACGGCGGCTACTCTGGTGTCAGGCAGGAGTTGACTGGACACTTGAACAGCACTCGCTCAAGACATAAAGTATTCAGTGACTGCTACATTTCAGAGGCTGTTACCCTGTGTGCCACTAGCATTTCCTCATCGGGTAGGTGATGTGGATTCTCGGCAGGAAAGTGCACGTCAACATATTCACCTAGGATTGAAGAAACTATTGCCTAATTGCAAATAAAGGCGCAAAACGCTTGGGATAGTCTATCCCAGAGTGCCATTCGATACCTGTAATAATTATTCACATGCGAGAATACACGTAGCGCTGCCGCCAGCGGGCGGTAATCCGTGTAATGATGCAACTGCCCGAGCACACTTTAATGTGACGTGTGTTTCATTTGGTCTGAATTTATAATACCATACTTCTGCACTGTTGTATTACTTATAACCTCTCTTGTCGATAAAATAACCTTGTCCTTGAGGGTGTTGCATTTTTTCTGCCAGTGTAGGACTCTTCTAGAAGATATATGACGTTTCTCCAAAACCCTGTTGAGGGAAAGTAGAAAACCCGGATTCAAGGTAAAATGTACAACTTTTCTGTCGGCTGCCTTCTTGATCAGTGCCAAGTTCTCTGGACTGATGTAAGGTGATTATGCCACATATGTGAAGGCATTACAGTCTTTCTCCCTGCCCCACTAATGAAAGGAATGACTCGATTTTTGCATGCTGCCGTTTACTGCGCATTGCTTAGACACATTTCTGAAAATTTCAATATTCTGCAAACCACTGAAGTGCAAGGCAAAGGATGTTTTCCGTTCTACCACATAGCACCGTTTCTTTCCTTTGCATTCGCATATGGAGTGCAAGAAGAATGACCGCTCAGTTGGCTGTGTGTCCACTGTAATTAATCTAAACCTTTGCTGTCCTTTACACAGAGGTTTGCCGGGCCAAATATTCAAATATGTCTGTGACGATTTCCCATGGATGAAATAAACCTACGACCATTCATTATTGACCTTTTTGTGTACATTTGATATCTCCTGTTAGTTCTATTTCCTATGAATCCAAGAGACTAGAAAAATATTCAGGTATCGATTGTACATGTAGGTAGTGGAATAAAGCCAACGTGACACAAGTCTTCCGGATTGTTGCCCATCCCCCCAGTTCCTCTCCATGAGGGGGGGGGGGGTTGATGTGGCAGTTTCTCATTGTTGACCTCACCACTCCCTACTCTTCCCTCCTTCCCCATTCCCTACAACCTCCCCCACTCACCCCTTCCTCTCCCCGACTTCCCCTCTCCTCCCACACTTGGAAATTGGTGGGAACAAGTCTTAGTATTTGCTGAGCTGCTGGAGAGGAAAAAAGTAAGGTATTGTTTTGGGCGTTGTGTTTATTTGTTTGTACGTGTATTATCCTGCTGGAAGAATTTCCTAAATTTTGGCAGGGAAACCACTGACAATTAACCTACAACCCTGATGCTTGAAATTAAAACAAACGCAGCTTCTTAACATCTACATCTACATCTACATGGTTACTCTGCAGTTCACACTTAAGTACCTGGCAGGGGGTTCATCGAACCATTTTCATACTACTTATCTACCATTCCAGTCTCGAATGGCGCGTGGGAAAAAGGAACACCTAAATCTTTCCGTTCGAGCACTGATTTCGCTTATTTCATTATGGTGATCATTTCTCCTTACGTAGGTGGGTGTCAACAAAATTTTTTCGCATTCGGAAGAGAAAGTTGGTGATTCGTAAACAGATCTCGCCGCAAAGAAAACCGCCTTTGTTTCAGTGACTGCCACTCCAACTCGAGTATCATATCAGTGACACTCTCACGCCTATTGCGCGATAACACGAAACGGGCTGCCCTTCTTTGCGCTTTTCCGATGTCCTCCGTCAATCCTACCTAGTAAGGATCCCACACCGCACGGCAGTATTCCAGCTGAGAACTGACAAGTGTAATGTAGGCTGTCTCTTTAGTGGGTTTCTCGCATCTTCTAAGTGTTCTGCCAACAAAGCGCAGTCTTTGCTTCGCTTTCACCACACTATTATCTATGTGGTCTTTCCAATTTAAGTTTCTCGTAATTGTAATTCCTAGGTATTTAGTCCAACTGACAGCCCTTAGATTTTTGCGATTTATCGTATACCCAAAATTTAACGGATTTCTTTTAGTACCCATGTGGAAGACCTCGCACTTTTCTTTGTTTAGTGCCAATTGCCACTTTTCGCACCATACAGAAATTCTCTCTAGATCATTTTGTAATTGGAATTGATCGTCTGATGATTTTACTGGACGGTAAATTACAGCATCATCTGCAAACAATCTAAGGGGGCTGCTCAGATTATCACCTAGATCATTTACATAAATCAGGAACAGCAGAGGGCCTATGACACTACCTTGCGGAACATCAGATATTTCTGTTCTTCTCGATGATTTACCATCTATCGCTACGAACTGTGACCTCTCTGAGAGGAAATCACGAATCCAGTCACACAACTGAGACGATACTCCATATACACTAAATTTGATTAATAGTCGCTTGTGAGGAACGGTATCAAAACCCTTCAGGAAACCTAGGAATATGGAATCGATCAGAGATCCCTTGTCGACAGCACTCATTACTTCATGGGAATAAAGAGCTAGCTGTGTTGTACAAGAACGATATTTTCTGAATCCGTGTTGGTTATGTATCAAGAAGTCATTTTCTTCAAGGTGATTCATAATGTTCGAGTACAGTATATGCTCCAAAATCCTACTGCAAATTGGGTCTGTAATTTAATGGGTTAGTCCTATTTCCTTTCTTGAATATTGGTGTGACCTGTGCTACTTTCCAGTCTGTAGGAACAGACCTTTCGTCAAGTGAGCGGTTGTGTATGATTGCTAAGAAAGGCGCTATTGTGTGAAGGCTTGCCTTCCTTAAGTGATCTGAGTTGTTTAGCAACACTTAAGATATCTACTTTTATGTGACTCATGCTAACAGCTGTTCTGGTTTCGAATTTTGGAATATTTACTTCATCTTGTTTCGTGAAGGAATTATGGAAAACTGTATTTAGTAACTCCGCTGTAGTGGCACCAACACCGGCAACATTTCCATCGCTATCGCGCAGTGACGGTATTGACTGTTTTTTGCCACTGGTGTACTTTACATACGACCAGAATCTCTTTGGGTTTTCTACCATATTTTGAGACAATATTTCATTGTGAAATCTATTAAAAGCATCTCGCATTGACGTCCGCACTAAATTTCGAGCTTCCTTGAAACTTAGCCAGTCTTGGGGATTTTGCGTTCTTCTGAATTTGGCATGCTTTTTTCGTTGCCTCTGCGACAGTGTTCTGACGTGTTTTGTGTACCTTGGTGGATCAGCCCCGTCTCTTATTAACTTATGGGGTATGAATCTATCTATTGCTGTCGATACTCTATCTTTGAATTTGAGCCATATCTGGTCTACACTTACATAATTAGCTTGAAAGGAATGGAGACTCTCTCTTAGGAAAGCATCAAGCGAATTTTTATCTGCTGTTTTAGATATATATATTTTGCGTTTATTTTTAGCAGTTTTCGTTGATATGATTTTGAGCCTCGCTACAATGACCTTGTGTTCACTAATCCCTGTATCCTCTATTACATCAGGATTATTTGTGGCTAAGAGGTCAAGTGTGTTTTCGCAACCATTTACAATTCGTGTGGGCTCATTCAAAGTATTCTCAGAGAAAGCATTTAGAACAATTTTGGAAGAATGTTTTCTGTCTACCACCGACTTTGAACACATATTTTCGCAAACAACTCGAGGGTAGATTGAAGTCTCCACCAATTATAACTGAGTAAAATTGGATAGGTGATAGAAAAATGCTCTCGTGAACTCTCGTGACTCGAAATGGGCTACAAATTCAAGAAAGATGTTGTTTATTTATTTAAACATTAGTTAAATTAATTAACTGAATTGATGGGATATGTTTTCAACTGACGAGATCTTGATGTTGGACAGAGAGAAGGTTAAAGGAGATGTGTATTGTATTACCTGTAACCATACAGCTGAGATTGCGTCCATAGCCTTCTACATGAGGAATGAAAGAAAGTGGTAATGCATAATCATAGGGTAAATACTATTCAGCAAATAATAGTGATGCAGCTGGATGGACAGGGGATGCATTTTGCAACTCCTAGAGGCAACTGCCTGTGTCGGAGCTGTTCATGTTCCTTTTTGTTTTTTAATTTCAAGTGAATCCACAGCGCAGGGGACGACATCATCCTATTCCGCTACCCCAGACTGAATTAACCACAAATGTTCTCCTTGTTGTATGGGGCCGACTGAGGACGCTTGAAATAGGTTTTGTTCGCGTGTGTGTATACATTCACCTTGCTATACGCCCTAATCCACAATACCAAACGAAATTGGTGCGGAACTGTCCTACAATCGCTGCCAGAAGAATTCCCTCCTACTGAACGACAAGTGTATAGCTGCTGAGGAACTTGAAGACACACATACATACTTGGTAAAAAGGGATGGGACAGCAGGCAATCACTAAAGTGCAGGAAGCCAACACACGCTACCACAACTGATGGAAAATGCTTCACTGCTGTAATTACTCATCGAAAACATTGTGAAAAACCCACCACTCATAAACAAAGAATTATAATGCAACATAAGCACTGGAAATTTAGAAAAATCATCGTGATAACACAACTACCACAAAAACTGTCACCAAAAGACCTCATCATGAGAGAGTGGCACCAGCTGCAAGTATGTTCACGGTGAGGTGTGGATACAGATTAAGCAGCTTAGAACCAGACTTACTTCCTACCTCCTACCTCACTCTCCTCCCCCTGTAGGTAGGGATACCGGTTTTCCAGGCCTATTCTAACCTGTCGCTGATGGTAGACAAATAGATGCATCTCATGGTAGTTTCCGGTCTGCAGAAATCTGTCACAGATGGAAAAAATGCTCAAAAACAGGACGCTTCCTGCAAGCCATTAAATGTATTTCTTGGAAAGACTGGCTTTCCCGGAACAATAGTGAAATACTTGATTGTTCAAAATGGATAAAAAACTGAATGGTCAACAGACAGAAATTAAAAGTACTTTTAGCAAATGTCTACCCCTGAAACAATTGCGAAATATTTGCCATGGACATATCAGCTGGAGAAGAATGGCCAAAAGCATGCTGCAGCCCTCAGCTACACAATGTGATCAAAAGCATCCGGACAACTGGTGAAATGACTTACAATTTCGTGGCGCCCTCCATCGGTAATGCTGGAATTAAATATAGTGTTGGCCGACCCTTAGTCTTGATGACAGCTTCCACTCTCGCAGGCATACGTTCAATCAGGTGCTGGAAGGTTTGTTGGGGAATTGCAGCCCGTTTTTCACGGAGTGCTGTACTAACGAGAGGTATTGATGTCGGTCGGTGAGGCCTGACACGAATTCGGCGAGCGAAAACATCCCAAAGGTGTTCTATAGATTTCCGGTCAGGCCTCTGTGCAGGCCAGTCTTCCAGGGATGTTATTGTCGTGAAACCACTCCGCCACAGGATGTGCATTGGACAGGTGCTCGCCGGCCGGAGTGGCCGTGCGGTTCAAGGCGCTACAGTCTGGAAACGCGCGACCGCTACGGTCGCAGGTTCGAATCCTGCCTCGGGCATGGATGTGTGTGATGTCCTTAGGTTAGTTAGGTTTAATTAGTTCTAAGTTCTAGGCGACTGATGACCTCAGAAGTTGAGTCGCATAGTGCTCAGAGCCATTTTTGAACGTGTTGAGAGATGCAATCGACATCTCCGAATTGCTCAACAGTGAGAAGCAAGAAGGCGCTTAAAACATGAATGCAGGCCTGTGCTATGATAGTGACACGCAAAACAACAAGGGGTGAAAGCCCCTCTCCATGAAAAACACGACCAGACCATAACACCACCGCCTCCGAATTTTACTGTTGGCACTACACACGCTGGCAGATGACGTTCACCGGGCATTCGCCATACCAACACTTTGCCATCGGATCGCCACATTGTGTACCGTGATTCGTCACTCCGTAAAACGTTTTTCCACCGTTCAGTCGTCCAATGTTTACGCTCCTTACACAAGCGAGGCGTCGTTTGGCATTTAAAGGCGTCAAGAGTGGCTTATGAGCAGCCACTCGACCATGAAACCCAAGTTTTCTCACCTGCTGTCTAACTGTAATAGTAGTTGCACTCGATCCTGATGCAGTTTGGAATTCCTCTGTGATTAGCTAGATAGATGTCTTCCTATTACACATTACGACCCTCTTCAATAGTCGGCGGTCACTGTCAGTCTACAGACGAGGTCGGCCAGTACGCTTTTGTGCTGTACGTGTCCCTTCACTTTTCCACTTGACTATCACAACGTAGACAGTGTACCTAGGGATGTTTAGGAGAGTGGGAATCTCGCGTACAGACGTATGACACGAGTGACACCCAATGAAATGACTACGTTCGAAGTCCGCGAGTTCCGCAGAGCGCCCCACTCTGCGCTCTCAGGATGTCTAATGACTACTGAGGTCGCCGATATGGAGTACCTGGCAGTAGGTGGCAGCACAATGCACCTAATATGAAAAACGTATGGTTTTTGGGGTGTCCGGATACTTTTGATCACTTGGTGTACGTCTCGCTGTGGGAAGAAGCACCTCCAGAGGGCTGCACCCACCAGAGGGGTGGGCGCCGTGAGCAGCAGCCATTAGGTCAGTGCGGGCAGTCTATATTCAATACACCAGTGCTGACCACCACTGCTGCTACTGGCTGCTCCAAAAAATGGTTGAAGTGGCTCTGAGCATTATGGGACTTAACATCAGAGGTCATCAGTCCCCTAGAACTTAGAACTACTTGAACCTAACTAACCTATGGACATCACACACATCCATGCCCGAGGCAGGATTCGAACCTGCGACCGTAGCCGTCGCGCGGTTCCCGCCTGGTTGCTACCAGCAGCCTCCCATATCATAACACCCGTCAGCAAGCTACAATTCCCATCCGTTCCCTCCTCGCTGTTTCATAATATCCAACTGACTAAAACTATGAACTCATCCTATGAACTGTTGTCAGTGACAGATAAGCAGACTGCCGAGGTCGGAGCTCTATAAGAAGAATTTTTGTTGTGTTTTCCTCAGCTTGACATCCATTTTCGCAATTTTACCAGGTTTCCCCTAATTTTGACACATCTTACGTAAGTAACCGAATTCCAAACTGCTGTTGTCGACGACTTGTTGTAGTGTCCTGCCCACTCGTCTAGTATAGGGTGCCCAAGAATCTGTTTTTTCGGATCGCTAAACAACAATTCAGGTAGATCATATTAATGGAGTTTATTAAATTTTCATCTTTGAGGAACATTTTCTCAAAAACTGCTAATAGTATATCAATGAAATTTGTACACAATATTGTGTACTTCATTTCCTTCATTTTTATAACAAATTGTAAAAAAAATATTGTACAATTCAAGAGTTGCAGAAGAAAAAGTGCAAAATTTTAGAGAAAAAAATAAGTATCTGTTTAAAAAAGTTGTAAAACAAAAACCAATAAATATTTCTTAACATGGCACTATAACTTTGTAGAGAAATATTCACTGAACATATAGTCCAAAGTTCAGAGCAATATGTTTAAAGGTTTTAGCAAAAATGTTCCTTCTGTTTGCTAAAATTAACATGGAGGAGATGAATCGTTACGGCTCCCCTTTAAGTAGGTTAAATTGACAATAATTAACTTTGCGTATTCACAAAGGTGTGCCGCAAGCAAATGGCGAGTGGCAAATAATCAATATACTTCGGTATATACAATTTCAATCCAAGGAAAACAAAACAGGTCATTAAGTCAGTGCTGTGGCGTTTGTACGACGGCTCGTGGTCCACTGCAGCCGCGGCTAGGCGGCGAGGCGCTTATGTTCTCTTCGTATAGGAGCCGCTCCGCTCGTGGTGTCGCCCTAGTCAGCGTGCTATTGGCTGACATCGTCTCGCAGCCCTCTCTGCTCTTCCGCTCTTGATCGTCGTGCCGGCTCTTGTCGTTACGCCGGAACACTTGTCGCTTCAACAAAACGTCTCATCGCGTCAGTCTCATAGTGCTACATCTACATCTACATCTACATACATACTCCGCAATCCACCATAAGGTGCGTGGCGGAGGGTACCTCGTACCACAAATAGCATCTTCTCTCCCTGTTCCACTCCCAAACAGAACGAGGGAAAAATGACTGCCTATATGCCTCTGTACGAGCCCTAATCTCTCTTATCTTACCTTTGTGGTCTTTCCGCGAAATATAAGTTGGCGGCAGTAAAATTGTACTGCAGTCAGCCTCAAATGCTGGTTCTCTAAATTTCCTCACTAGCGATTCACGAAAAGAAAGCCTCCTTTCCTCTAGGGACTCCCACCCGACTTCCTGAAGCATTTCCTTAACACTAGCGTGATGATCAAACCTACCAGTAACACATCAAGCAGCCCGCCTCTGAATTGCTTCTATGTCCTCCATCAATCCGACCTGATAGGGATCCAAAACGCTCGAGCAGTACTCAAGGATAGGTCGTATTAGTGTTTTATAAGCGGTCTCCTTTACAGATGAACCACATCTTCCTAAAATTCTACCAGTGAACCGCATTCCCCACAATTGCCATTACATGCTTGTCCCACTTCATATCGCTCTGCAATGTTACGCCCAAATATTTAATCGACGTGACTGTGTCAAGCGCTACACTACTAATGGAGTATTCAAACATTACAGAATCCTTTTTCCTATTCATCTGCATTAATTTACATTTATCTATATTTAAAGTTAGCTGCCATTCCTTACACCAATCACAAATCCTGTCCAAGTCATCTTGTATCCTCCTACAGTCACTCAACAACGACACCTTCCCGTACACAACAGCGTCATCAGCAAACAATCGCACATTGCTCTCCACCCTATACAAAAGATCATTTATGTAGATAGAAAACAACAGCGGACCTACCACACTTCTCTGGGGCACTCCAGATGATACCCTTACCTCCGATGAACACTCACGATCGAGGACAACGTACTGGGTTCTATTACATAAGAAGTCTTCGAGCCACTCACATACTTGGGAACCAATCCCATATGTTCGTAACTTAGTTAGGAGTCTGCAGTGGGGCACCGAGTCAAACGCTTTCCGGAAGTCAAGGAATATGGCATCCGTCTGATACCCTTCATCCATGGTTCGCAAGATATCGTGTGAAAAAAGGGCGAGTTGCGTTTCGCAGGAGCGATGGTTTCTAAAGCCGTGCTGATGCATGGACAGCAACTTCTCTGTCTCAAAGGAATTCATTATATTCGAACTGAGAATATGTTCGAGAATCCTGCAACAAACCGATGTTAAGGATATTGGTCTCTAATTTTGAGGATCCGTCCTTCTACACTTCAGTCATTGATATTGCAGCATGGTTCTCAATTTCTATATCATTACTAAATCACCCCCTCCGTTACTTTGCGAGATTTAATTCATGTTGACATATCGTGAACCTTGGTAACATCACATGACATAAACACTATTTTGTGGTGTGGAAAATAGCCACCAGTAGAGAGGAGGAGCTAAAACTACATTTCTTAGCCGAAATACTTTACAAATCCGGTCAGATTTTATTACGATTGGTCATCTCTCCCTATGTGGGTGGTAGTCACAAAGGGGATCCATTCGTAGGGTAAAACTGAACATTGAAACATCTCAGTAATACCTTTGATGATTACCACCCCAACAAACGAATCAGATTCATAGCAGCACTATTTCAAAACGAGTTGCCCCTTTGGTGAACTTATCAGCTAAGGATCCTGAGAAAAACTCTACATGATCGCTGTGTGTGCGTCTTATAACTCTTCCTCTGTTTTTAACCAACCTTTCCTGCAACGTTGTCTCCGATTTACTTTGTATCTGGTCAGAAGTAGGAGAGCACTATGCCCACTACATACGATGTCTCATGAAGGAAAAGAATGAGCTGAGCTTCATGTAGTCAATACGCTTCGATATTTTGCTTTCTGAAAGAGCATGATGTAGACCAGTATTCTCATTACACTCTGTACACCGACGTATGTTTTGTTTTTCTACCATCATCTGTGCCAGGTACTAAACCGACATTAACAGGTTTCGTTCGATTGGCCCTTGCAGAAAGCTGGACATCGCATGGTGTAAGGTAAGCTCTTCCCACAACACACACGATGGTTGAAATAAAAGACAGAGGTGGTGTTTCTTATTGAAAAAGCTGAGGAAGGCGTCGCAACATATGGAAATTGGAAGTGTCAGCAGCACCGTGGAGCGTTTCCAAACAGCTGTCCAAGGTTGATGATCTCTACATTTAATCTCAGGTTCCACAGTGGTGGGACAGCAGACGTCCCAGTGTCCCGTTTTCGAAGAGAGCTAGAATATTGATTCCTCATAATGATGGTGTGCATTGCACCCAAGTATATGATCACTATTTTGTTGTCCTAGGTGTTGGTCATCCTGATCTCGAAATCTTTGGAAACTGCTTCTTTCATTTTTATGGCTTACAGTGTATAACTGCATGTGGAACAAGAAGGTATCCTGCAAGACTTAAGCCCATAGAGTATCGATAGTATGCACCATCAGTTGTCTATCGCACTGGTGAAGAAACCGAATAATTTTCATACATCCTGGTTAGTAGGTAGGTAACCTTAATCTTTCACGTTTTTGTCATATTTTCGTCAATTTTACGTATTCGCTATCAATTTTCGCAATTTTACCAAGTTTTTTTCCTGGTTTCAACGTATTCTACCCTATTAATCGAGTTCCAAACCACTGCTCTCGACAACTTGTCACATCAACAAAACGTCTTACTGCGTCGATCGCGTGATGTTATCAGCCAATGACATTGCAGTATGGTTCTCAATTTCTGTATCATTGCTAAATCACCCCCTCCATTTGCGACCGCTGTATACATGCGGGCATATCGGGAACACTGTTCCACCACCTGCACCACATGACACAGATACTGTTTCATGGTGTGGGAAATAGCCATCAATAGAGAGGAGGTGCAAAAATTACATTGCTTAGCTGAAACACTTCATAAATTCGGTAATATTTTATTACGATTGGCCATCTCTCCCTATGTGAATGGGAGTCTCAAAGTAGTCTCACATTCCTAGGATAATGTCAGAGATTGAAAGATCTCACCAGCACCTTTGATTTTTACCACCCTAACAAACGTTCATACCAATACCCTGCCCTCTATTTTGAACCGAGCTGCCCCTTTCCTGAATTTATCTGCTAAGTATCCTGAATAAAAATTTAGATGGTCTCTTTATGCATCTTGTAACTGTTCATCTGTCTTTAAGCAATCTTTCCTGCAATAATGTCTTGGAACTGACCAGAAGTACATCTGCTACAATCGACATCTCGTAATGGAACAGAATGAGCTGAGTTCCTCATAATCAATGCACTTCGATATTCTGATTGTGGAAAGAGCATAACAGGTGTTGCAAACCTGCGCAGCCGACTCATGCTAGTGATATTGAGAGAAGGCAAGATACTCTCTAACCAACTTTTCACAAAGATTTTGTTACAACGTTACGCAAGACTAGAAAGTTAACAACCTGAGGAGGCGTTGATGGAGCCTGGTAGGGCGCTAAAAGCATGAGGTATTTTTATGGATCTTAGTTCGTAGAAAAGGCATGTTGGAAGTTGAAAGCAAGGGGCGGCGAACACGTCCCTCAGTAAATCTTGCCGGACAGACGCACAGCCGTACAGGGTAGACAGAGCAGCCAATTGTCCAGTCAGGTCTCCGTCAGGACAATGCCGAGCTATACCTACATTGGCGCCAGTTGAAGGCTGGACTGGAGGAGATGGACTGAAGGGACGTGTCTACACAGTGGAGTCATAAACCGGGCATTGTGTGCAGCGCCACGCCTAATAAAAATTCGCAAGTTTTAGTGTTCACTGATACTGCAAATAGGCTTGTGATCCACTTCCATCGGCTGCCTCGGTCGTATAAGAAACTCTGGCATCCGAGAAACGTTTAGAGATAGAATCTTTATGACACCTCATAAGGCACGCGCTTAAGCTCACGCAGGCTGGCGCGAGGTCTGGAACAGTTAAGGGAATTAATAGTACAAATAAAGTACGTAGTTGATATAATACTTAACTTTAATCCACAATTGGTGTACATCGCTCTTGACGGTACATGTTATAATCTCAATATCAAATGCTATGGCGCCTTGCTAGGTCGTAGCAAATGACGTAGCTGAAGGCTATGCTAACTATCGTCTCGGCAAATGAGAGCGCAGTTGTCAGTGATCCATCTCTGGCTAAGTCGGCTGTACAACTGGGCCGAATGCTAGTAAGTCTCTCTAGACCTGCCGTGTGGTGGCGCTCGGTCTGCAACCACTGACAGTGGCGACACGCTGGTCCGACGTATACTGATGGACCGCGGCCGATTTAAAGGCCACCACCTAGCAAGTGTGGTGTCTGGCGGTGACACCACAGATTCTATCTGTTCGCTTGTTGCCATGGGAAGCGATGAGACTGGAAAACACATCGTCTCCCCCGTGTAAACGTAAAAAGGCCAGTAATTGACGGTTTCTTTTTTTTTCCAGAGACGCAGGTTTCTTAACTCTTGTGGTAGTTCGACATGAGTTTGTACTGTCGTGTAGGAGAGGAGATTAAGCGCCTCTAAAAAATGGCTCTGAGCACTATGGGACTCAACTGCTGAGGTCATTAGTCCCCTAGAACTTAGAACTAGTTAAACCTAACTAACCTAAGGACATCACAAACATCCATGCCCGAGGCAGGATTCGAACCTGCGACCGTAGCGGTCTTGCGGTTCCAGACTGCAGCGCCTTTAACCGCACGGCCACTTGGGCCGGCTAGCGCCTCTAAAGCCCTGTGATTGGCTCAAGACAGGGTGTAAATGATGTCGTTCGTGCATTTTGCGGAAAAACGGAATTGTTTTATCTGGAGAAGTGCGAGCACTCCGGTGTTGGACTTCGGTCAGGGAGCAACGTCTGGTCGAAGATCTGGCATGTGTGGTTGGTGCGTGGGACCTGTCCTGAGACTGACTTCACTTGCGAGTAGTTAGACTGGGGAGCCTGTGGTGAAGTTCTTACTGTAGCGACAGTGTGACTTCAGACGTCTCGGACTACTCGTTTGCCGAGGGCACACTTATTCGTTTTTTGGTTTACCGGTCTTGACGTTTGATATCCTTGTGCGCTCTGTCGCATAAGTGAGCTATGGGTACGACCAGCGAACGGGTGTGTCACATACTGAAATCTACCGTGATTTCAGGGCTCTGGTAGAGAGTAAACAGCGATCCATCTCCCTGATCGCTATACCGTGAGATTTTGCATTTCTTTCGTGGCCACGATCGATTCCCAGGTGCCACCTTATAAAGGCACATTTGCATGCCGAGCGTGAGTTTCCGCGGAAACGCGAAATACTAATTAAATAAATAATCAGTGACAAATAAATAAAGCCTATGGCACACAACTGCAGCGCTGTGTTGCTGATAAAACAAAAGCACAATTACGTTACTCTTATGTTTGATTAAGAAAGGGAGAGCTCAGGTTGAAGTGGTGCGAGAAGCACGTATTTTTTTTATTGTCTGGCACACCGCCATATTTCATGTTATAGAAGAATACTCCAAGTTGCAATCACACTAGGCACTCGATACTGTAAAGAATTATATTTTTAAAAGTAAGTAGGATTATGAACTGTAGGCTTATTCATTGAATATATCTGATTTAACTAACTGTGTAACTTTTTTATGTTTAGTAGACAATCACCTCTGTACGACGTATTGGCATGGCTGGCAAATTATTGTAATATTGAGATTTAGATTATGAGTCCGCACCTACCGCAGCAGTCTTTGGAAACGATTTAATTACGAAGTCCGATTATTCAGTTTTATTTCACGGTCAACTACGAGTAACATTGCCTTTACGAAAAAGCCATTGTCAAGCGTCTGATACCGAATAATTAAACGTCCACGTTCCAGATAAGCAAATACAATTGGAATCACAATCACCATCATACAGATAGAATAATCAATATCTAAATAACAATATATTTTTATTTATTTATTTTATTTATTTTATATTGGCGACTGCGTGTCGGACTTGTTATTTTGTCATTTGTTACATTGTTCTCTTTGTTTCATGTAAAAAAATCAACTTTCTGGACCTGGACGTCAATGTATGAGAGATAACAAAATCTGAAGATATTTTCCAATTCTGAAATTTTGCGGGAAGACGCAATGAAACTTCCAGCAAAATAAGGTAAGACGCAGCATCTTTGCATTAGCAGGCTTGACCAGACGTATAATTCAGTGTATTAGCTTTTCAGTAAATTCTGTAGTGTTTCTTTTCCGCATAACAGTTTCAGTGATAAATTTCATTCTCAGTACTTTTCCCTAAACAATAACGTATGCAGCAATACCAATACACGAGTGTACAATATGGCCGACTTCTGTACGATATCATGTAACATGGCCAGCAGCCATTACCAATAATCTCAAATTCAGTTTATATTTTTAAATTAACAGACAGCCATTGTTGCTACGAGCGATTCATGCTCAACTATATTTTATTTTAAAATCAGTGTCAAAAATTTTCTTGAAACATATATCACGTGTGGCATGGTAATAACTAGAAAACAATACGCAAAAATGGAACAGCAAGGACGTACTATTCAGACGCAATCCGACTCGGACGTGAGACAAGTGTTAGAAAATGACTTTACGACAGCAACCGGTAGTGACGATTCATCAAACATTGACGCAAGTGTTGACGAAAATTTTGACGATAGGCCGTCCACTACAAAAATTTCAAAATCTCAATCAGAGCCCATGTTAATGCATGACGTCACGTCTAATGACGCGGCGGGGGCAGAGACCTTGCAAACGGTAAACATTGCCGACATGTTACAAATGCTAGTGAAACAAAACGCAGAAAATATGGCAACCATAAGGAAACAGAACGCCGAAAACATGGCAACCTTAAAGGCACAATTAGAGACACAAAATGAACAGTTAAAAACACAAAATGACGAAATCAAATCTGATCTCATAGCAATCTAGATAGGTAATGACACTTTGTGTAAACGTGTGGAACTTATAGACGCCACACTGACCAAACAAATGACCGAACTCAGTACTAAATTTTCCCAGCTCAATACGAGACAAGAAAAGACTACAACTGACGTAGCACTTTTACAGACACAAGTAAAAAACCTTAATGTCACGTGTGAAGTTCTTACTGAACAAATTCAAACATATCCTTCAGTACATGACAGCCTTGAAAAACGAATTACTGACGTACAGAATAAATTTGACAATGTTGAACAACACCTGACTGACATCTTACAATCAGATGCCACAGCTCATTTTCAAAATATTAATAAAGAATTTCATGATTGGGTTGAGAACAAAGACAAACATTTTGATAGATGCTTACGTGAAAATTTACCAACAATTGTGCACGACTCCGTAGCGCAATACATTACTAATAACAAACAGCTGATCAGTGACGCAGTACAATCCGTCACTGCACCCATGAGACAATTCACCGATCAACTACAGTCTGAATGTAACGAAAATATCAGTCAAAATGTACAGTTCAGAAACCAATATACATTCGAGTATGATACACACATTCCGCACACGACAAATACACAAGAACAAAACACACCACGACTACAACACATACCACGATGTGGAAACACAAACACAAGCTATTATCATGGTAAACCACAGCAACATTATCGTAATTACTCGCCAGCTGAACATACCAGTAATTACAGTGGAATAAATCCATATCACAATGCGAAGGAAGATGAAAGCTTAATGAAACACAGGCAATTTCAGATTTTTATCCCAGAAAAACGAACCATTCATCCGGTGATTTTTCTTAAATCTTTTAGTAACGCATTTCCACGCACTTGGAGTGACCGGAAAAAGATTTCATATATTGTCGGTTACATCCAAGGCGATGCAGCTGTCTGGGCATACAGTCAAGCTGACGTATGTACCACGTACAGTGAGTTTGAGCGTGCTTTTCTGAACAAATTCTGGTCGCAATCCGTCCAGGAGCGACTCAGAAGACAAATTTTAGAACCTGAAACTTTTAACAGTAAAAATGGTAACTTACGCAGATATTTTGAAAAATACTTGAACATGGGACATTTTTTAGACGAACCAGTTGCAACGCGTGATATACTCCGTGCGTTGAAGGCCAAATTGCCTTTCAACATTAAAGAAAAACTCCTACATATCCCGGATGACGATTCAGATTATTTTTTAACAGCCTTAGATTCGGTTGACATGTTACTTGAAGATCAGCGCTTCGCGAGGCAAAACAGCAGCCACAATGTTTACACTAGTGGTATGCAAAACATGCAGGCTTGCCAACACAATTCTGGCGCGCCCACAGTTGGATACGCGGTACAACAAAAACAGCAAACTCACATGCCGTCTCAGTACGGAAATCAAAATCAACACGCGTATTCCAATACAAACAATAGTTACAACAGTAATAACATTTCATGCGGCAATCCATACAAGAGGCACCGCGGTAATAACTACGCGGTAACAACGGATACAAAGGTAATAACAAAAACACAAACAGAAATAGAAATAATAATAACTACGAGCCAAGACAGCATCAAGGTTGGACTCGTAACGATCAGTACTTTCATTCAAACTCTGCTTTACCACAGCAGCCACCAGGTCAAAATTGGAGCATACCTTACGACCGACAGGTAAGTTATAATGCGCAACAGCAACAACAACCGCAAAAGTTTGGAGATCATAATAGGCAATATCCGAATGTGAATATAATAGAAATGACACCTGATGCACAACCTCAATCTGTGTCAGTACCTAGTACAAATGCTAATCCAACAAACTAGAAACAGTCACTACTTTGCCCCAGGTCGTGGCTGAAGAATTCTTGGGGGGGCGACTTCAATGTTAATCAGTTATTTGACGCCACACTTGAACAACAGAATAATGATATGCCGAGTAATTCTAAACAAAAACTACCTGTTTTATTTATAAGATACAACCACAACAACAATATATCAGATGAACTTTTACAAGACAGTACACAATGTCGTTTAAACACAAATGAAATTGTTTTAGCATCTACTACTGGTGTAGTAGGTGGGATTCCAACTACTATTATCCTAGATACAGGTGCAGCTGTGAGCGTTTTGTCTTTTAATTTCTATAAAAAGATGTGTGAATTGGAACCTGTGCCTGAGTTTCCTGCCCAAAACTGTAAAATAACTACTGCACTAGGTAATAAGTCATGTAGGGTTACGAAGCAAGTTTTTGTAAACGTTAAAATAGGTAATGGAACCGTACAATGGCCATTCCTGGTTGTACAAAACCTTGTGACAAATTGCATATTAGGAATAGATATTATGAGCGAGAAGGACTGCATTATAGACTTCTCCAAAGGTAAATGTATTTTAAATGATAAAGGCAGTGTAATTATTATTGATTTGGACAGGAGAACTCTAAAGCATGACAAACACTGTACAGGGTACAAGGTTCAGTTAGTACTTGACAATGACATTCAAGACATGCAAACACACTCATCGGACACAGAGCTAATGGACTTGAAAACATTGCTTGATCATAAGATAAGTGAAGCTACAGCTCTCAGTGTACATGAACGTATAAAACTACAGGAAGTGTTATCCAAATATTTACAAGTTTTTACCAAACGATTAGGTGTTATCAACACGTATGTGTACAAGATTGAAGTTAAGCCTCACAAGATCTTCTACCATAAGACATATAACGTACCGTTATCTCAACGACCTGCTGTGTGGCAAGAATTAAAACAAATGTTAGACTGGAAGGTCATTGAACCATCCACCTCACCTTATTGTAGTCCTCTACTTGTTGTCAAAAAACCAAATGGAAGCATTAGGTTAGTGTTAGACGCACGAGCTATTAATGAAATAATTTTACCGGTTCACACAAAACCTGAAAATTTAGAAGAGCAATTACAGAAATTTCTAGATGCAAAATATTTTTCCACAATAGATCTCGCTAATTCGTTTTGGCAGGTGTGTATCACTCCTGATTCTCGGAAATATACTGCATTTATGTTCGGGGGGCGAACCTATCAGTTTTGTGTTCTACCCTTCGGACTGAATGTCAGCTCTGGGGTATTCATTACAGCCCTGGATACCGTGATTGGCGACGATTTAGTTGAGACAGTCACACACTATGTAGATGATATACTGATAGCTACACAATCTTGGAATGAACACGTTGACACACTTCAAAGAATTTTAGAAAAATTTGCACAAGCTGGAGTCACAGCCAACCTAAGAAAATCAAAATTTGGTTGCAGTGAGATAAAATATTTAGGACATATCATTAATTCACAGGGCATACGTCCGGATCCCAGTAAATTAGATGCTATCAGAAACTTTCCTAGCCCTCGAACTAAAAAGCAGTTAAAATCATTCCTTGGGCTATGTTCATTTTTCAGACGTTTTTTGCCACAACCACTTTTGAACAGTAAACATCTGCTAAATCTACTCAGAAAGAATCAAGTTTGGATCTGGTCGGAACAGTGCCAGAATGACTTTAATACAATTAAACATGCTTTAGTGAATGCTAACATATTGAGCCATCCAGATTTCAATTTAGATTTTTGTATGACTTGTGACGCTTCACGTACTGGCTTGGGCTGTTGCTTATTTCAAGTTGTAAAGAATAAAGAGGAGGAACAGATAAGAATTATTGGGTTTGCGAGTCGCACTCTAACTGAATGTGAGCGTACATACTCCACTACTGAGTTAGAAACACTTTCCATAGTATGGGCATTCAAGAAATTCAATTATTATTTATTTGGAAAACATACGGTAATTTACACCGATCACCAGGCCCTGACATTTTTGTTAACTTGTAAACTTGTACATCCTAGACTATCACGATGGGCAGTTACACTTCAGAACTACTCTTTTGAAATTAAGTACATAAGAGGTAAGGACAACACCATTGCAGACACTTTGTCTAGACTTCCACAAGGTATCAATGATACCAACAGTGACTTAGAAAATATAAATGACTACAGGATTCTCTTAATGCAAGACAAGCAGTATCACCAATATTATATTGATATGTGCAGAAACATGGCTGAATTACAAAAATCTGATCCTCACTGGTATAAGATAATAACATTACTGGTAGAAAAACACAATCATCCTTTGACTAAGTATTACAAGTTACACAATGATGTGTTATTTTACCGCCGACATCCAAATGCTACTAACTGGTGTGTATGCATTCCCAAAGAGTCTGAACGTAATCTAATTTGGCACACACACTTAGTTTGGGGTCATTATGGGACGAAAAAGTGTTTGGCAAAGCTCAGCACATACTGTTATTTTAGCAATATGAGAAGAAAAATTTACAGGGAACTAAAAACATGTGTCATATGTCAAAAATCAAAACCTCAGAATTTATCCACAAAAACAGATTTACATTCTATTTTACCCAGTAAACCCCTGGAAATTCTGTGTACTGACATCAGTGGACCGCATCCAGCAAGCTCTGGAGGCGTCAAATATATCTTAGCTTTTTACGATATGTTTTCTAAACATGTAAAACTTTATGCTTTAAAATCCGCCACTGCAAATGCTATAATACGAAGATTCTCAAGTGATTACCTGACGCACGTGGGAAAACCTAAAGCAATTCTATCAGATAATGCAGCATACTACTCTGGGTACAAATGGAGAAATTTCTTGAAGGACAATAACATCAAAAGTATATTTATTTCGAGGTTTAGTCCACAATGTAACGCGACTGAGAGACTTTTCCGAGAATTAAACCGTTTCATGAGGACCTATATTTCATCAAAACATCCTAATTGGGTGTCCTACCTAAGTCTTTTCGAAGACGTACACAATAACTTAAATATTTAATATACGAATTACACACCTAACGAGATCATGTTCAATTGCAAACAGAACGATCAGTGGATAGAACTATTACCTAAGTTGTCGGACAAGGAAATCACACCTGAACAGAAAATAAAAGAAGTATTGACTACATTGACACATCACGCACAAATACGAAACAAACATCACAGAAACATAATAAAAAGAAAACAAAAATTCGAGGTAGGAATGCTTGTACTACTTCGTACTCATCATAAATCTGTAGCACTCAAACGACGCAACGCTAAGTGGCGTCTGCTATATGAAGGACCTTATATAATTGTTAACATACCGCATCCTGGTGCGTATCTGTTACAACATCCTAGAACTAACAAAATTATTGGGCTATACGCACACCGAGATCTTAGAGCATTTCATGCTGAATAATGTCAAGGTCATACCCATCAAAATATTGCTAAGCAACTCGAAAAACTCTGTTGTTACAACACAGATAATAAGTAGTATAGAAATTTTCATTTCAGCGGTTCCAGTGACGCAGTTGAAGACAGAAGAACTCTTCTTTCAGCGCGCGCCTCCACCTGAAAGACGGAATATTAAAGTAAAATTTATGATTACGTAGCAGTGGATGACATATTAATTTTTCACGGAACATTTGTTACTGAAGGTACCACTGACTTGGTGTGACACCTGACGAACTGACAGACGTCATCTGTGAAGCGATCTTTTACTTTGAGAAATAGATTAGACGCACATCTCTCAACACGAAAAGCATCTATCAGTAGTCAAGGCCACACAGACACTCTACACACACGCACAAAACGCGAGGAATCGAACATTTTCTCTCTCTTACTATTTTGAATATTTATTGAGTAGTGAAAACGCCTGGTCTTGCCTACTGATGTAATGAATGTTGTGTCTAACCTATCTTAATTTCAGATGACATCACAAAAAACATCGATAATATCCCAGCAAAACCGCTAAAGAGGATGTAAATATCTGCAATTCATGAAATCAAATGTGACACAATGTAATAACCTATAGCGATGTAATGATGATGTAAACATGTTTATGTGCAACTATATTATGTTTATGCTAAGAAAATATGTGACGTGTGTATGTATAATTACTTATTTTTTTTAACTGATGTATAGTGTAACTGTTACTATGTGAAAATTTGAACAAAACGAGTGCCAAAAAGACATTGCATAGTGAACCACTGTTCACGGACATTAACGAACATTACTAACTCTGCAACTACGCGGAAACCTATGTGAAAGAAACTGTTAATGCCATTCATTATGCAGCGTATCTATGTGATGAACGATTTCCTTGATTAATAACTACGAACATTTAGGTGAGCTATATTCAGCAAAAAACTGAAAATGTGAAGTGCATAATTCGTGCATCGTCTAGTGACATTACTACAGTACCCAACTTCAAGATGTTAACTGGATTAAATGGACACAAAGTGCCTGTCCAGAAAACAAGACGACGGGTGGAAGAATTTTGGTTGGAACTTCAGGGAATGAAATGTTCTCGAAATGTGACGGACACTCTTACCTGGACTGTCCAAGGATCGACGCCAGCTATGTGCCGTCCGAGGTTCTGCAACCAAGCTTCCACGGAATGTAAAAAACGAACTGCACGTGGAACAATAACTCGACGGGTCACGTCTGATCTGTAATAAGCAATGCTTTTAGTCACAACGAACTGCATCACTACGACTATAATGGAAATGAGAAATGGACACGCTTATGTATTAATCATGTTGTTATACAACGATGTTACTGTGATCAAAAAACTTTACCACGACGATACTAACCTGTAAAAAATTATTGTGCAGCGGATGAATATGAACTGTAATAACGACACGATGTGTATAGGTCAACGCACCTGAAAAATACGGACATTTTTCTTTGAAATATTTCAAAACAATACTATGTAACTAAGAACATTCAACAATCTAAGTTGTATTGTGTTATAACAAATATTGTAAATTTAAAACTAAGTTACCTGTCATAGAATGTAGTCTTCATATGTAATCTTGGTTGAATATTTTCTTTGTGCAACGACTGAAAAACGCGCGCACACGAACAATATGAACTGCAATACTGTGCCGCGTGATCTAACTGTACGATATAACGGCAGTGCCGCAGTTACACAGACGCTTCTGCGCATGCGCGCACTCTATCTGCCAACATTAGAACTTTTACGGCGCACCCGCGTCATTCAAATTTTGTATATAATGTGTATAATGTGTAATGTAAGTCATGTAAATAGTTGTAGATAACTTAGATTTTCTTGTGCCTTTAGGTGAATTGCTCGCCTGCAGGTGTGTCCTTTCGCCTCGCAATTCAGGGGGCAATATAAAGGCACATTTGCATTGAATATATCTGATTTAACTAACTGTGTAACTTTTTTATGTTTAGTAGACAATCACCTCTGTACGACGTATTGGCATGGCTGGCAAATTATTGTAATATTGAGATTTAGATTATGAGTCCGCACCTACCGCAGCAGTCTTTGGAAACGATTTAATTACGAAGTCCGATTATTCAGTTTTATTTCACGGTCAACTACGAGTAACATTGCCTTTACGAAAAAGCCATTGTCAAGCGTCTGATACCGAATAATTAAACGTCCACGTTCCAGATAAGCAAATACAATTGCAATCACAATCACCATCATACAGATAGAATAATCAATATCTAAATAACAATATATTTTTATTTATTTATTTTATTTATTTTATAACCTTTCGCCTCGCCCCCGTCACACACATCTCGCCAGCTGCAACTTACACCACTACACGAAGCAAACAGGGTAACGTAATGCTGGTCTGGCCTTGTCAGGGCGTACGAATCACAATCGCCACTTGCTCTCAGCTGCAACTGTTGTATACACGGACCCAACCAACCAACCAACTCGCACACGCGCGCCCTGACCGTGACATCGCGGCCGTCGGCGTCTCAGGGCGTTACCGTCGACGGAAGGGGTCGCACCACGGCTGAGCTCGGGTCCGCAGCGCCCTCTGCCTTCTGCATATAAGGAGGAGCGCTGGCCCCGAGGCGTATGATCTCATCCCCTTCCCCCACCTCCTCCTTTTCCTTGAAAGGATACGGATCCTGTACACCTCCCGTAAACTCGATCCTCCTCACCCGCTCGTCTCGCCAATCCTCTCCCATCCCCGCCCGCTGCCGCGCCTGTATTCCCACGTCCCGCCCGGTCTCCATCTCTCCACCCTCCTTACTCTCTCCCAAGGTGGCTTCCGCCAGCTCCCCCTCCCTGATGATGTCCTCCTCCCCTCCATCTACCCCTCCTATCAACTTTGACCCTGCCCCACCACCCACTTCCGGTGTCCTTTCCTTTAGGCACCCTCCCTCCCTCCCTTCTCTTCCCTTCCCTCCCCTTCTCTTTCCTTTTCCCCCATCCCCTCCCTCCACCACTCTTCCCCCCGGGCTTCCCCTCCCCCTTCCTCCCTCCCCCCCTTTCTCCCCTGCCCGTAGCATCTCTGCTCTCCCCTCTCCCTCTCCCACTCCCCTTCCTCCTCCTCCTCTCTTGGCAGGTCTCCGGACTCGCACACGCATGGTGAACATTCGCGCGCCGGAGATCATCGCCATCAGTGTCTAGTGTGTGCCGTCGTGTTTAGTGTTCAGTGTTCCCCGTCACGCTCCCTCGTTCACCAGTGCCATCGTCATCTTCAGAGTTTGTGCGTCGTCTCATCAGTTAGCAGTGTGGATTATCGACGAGTGTGAACGGCTCCGTGTTTGTCTCTATGTGTCTCCTGTTTTATTGCCCACATTCTGTAACTTATGTGTCTTCTCCTGTTTTCTCTGCTTGTATATTCTATGGCTGAAGAGCAGCGTAGTGTGCTGCTGACAGCCTGCCTGTTGTACAGGCTTTAAAATAACAATAAAGTAAAAAAAAAAACCCCGAGGTGGACAGTCTATTGTCGATTGTCTATTGCTAGCCTCTCGTGGAGTTTATAGCGGAGCCACTGCAGTGTGATATTTGCTATTGTATTCGACTAGGCTCAGTACACGGATTACTCCGGGATATTACTTGGACTTGTTTTACTGGTGCACGTTTCGTCAGAAATAAAGATAAGTTATCTCTTTATTCCAGCTGGCGCAATTCTTGTCATTAATTATTTTTCGGCCACCAGACATAGCTACATCCTGGTCACTACCCACGCTTTATACAATTTGTGGTGGCTGCCCCAAAAGTACCGCCGAGGACCTTGGGTTAGGGAGCCGTCACAAAAGCAACAATATAAACTTCTGTATATTTGAACAGTCAAAGGCTCTCAGTGTGAGATTAATTCAGATTGCGTTATCCACTTTTTTTAGGGCCGGAGTACTTGACTCGCTTTTGCCACCAGGATCCTTGTCCATTGTGGTCTTAAACCACCTGTGAGTTGTTAACGATATTCTGTCATAATGTGTTATGCATAAATTATGTTAGTCTATGTTTTTTGGGAAAATAAATGTTGTCAGTAAACTAGATTTTGCATACATTCTCAATCATTTTTATATAGCCCACAAACAGGTTGACTTTCATTGAGGCGTCCCATGCCAGATTAACTTTCATTCTGGCGTCCCATGCAGGATAACTTTCAATATAGGTCGGTATTATCATTCCAATATTGTAGTTGCCGCTCTATGAAGAATGTTCCGTGCCAATATTACTCACCTCACTCATCTAAATACACAAAATCTCTCTAGATGCATGCATGCTGAGGAGATTAGCACTCCTAATTGCTGCATAACACATACGAGCCTGTAATCCTTGTTTTGTCACTACATGAGACTGAGTGAGTGCTGTATGCGAAGGATATAGTGGAAACATGAAGTCTGGAAACAATTAATTGTCCTACCGCGGTGCATTAGAAATCATGAGAGCAGACTCATGTAGTGATGCAGTTGATGGAAGCTCAAAGTCTGGAAACAGTTCTCTATGGTGACTTGATTCCCACTCCAATGTGTACAGAGCTGTGAACACAATGCAATTACGCTATCTCATGTGTTGGGTTCCCAGGCAGACGCCCCTGCGCTGTCTCACTCTCACTAAACCGACACCGAATGCGTGATGTGTGGTGGTAGCGCTCTGGGGCAGTTTCTGATATTTTTAATTTTAATTAATTAATATCATAAACGTTTAGTCAAATAAAAAGCATGCTGCTATAATGTCATGAGATCCGTTTTTCACAATAGGGTTTTTCTGTCATCTGCCATTTTTAAGCAGTTGTGTTTTGTTTTTTTTCAAGCAGTAAGGCTGTAGGGTAATTATCGATTCCATTTTCTGTGAAAATTTTGCAAATTCTTCCTGCATGATAATAAACATGTAAATAAATGGACATTATTCCCAAGACATGTCCTTCCTCTCCAGCAGCTCAGCACAGACTAAGTTTTTTCCTATCAATTCCCAAGTGGGGAAGTGGAGGGGTTGGTGAGGGGAAGGTCGAAGTGAAGGAAGGGAGGGGAAGGGGGTGGAGAGGGGGTGTGACGTTGCCACATCTACCCCCATGAAGAGGAGGTGGGGGACCATCCAGGGAAAGCCGCCATTTTGAATAAAATTGTCAACAATGCAGACTGGTGTCACTTTACCTTTCTACCGTTACTCATGTGATATAAAACAATCTCCTTTGCAGACTCACAGCACTTTCTCAGTATCCTGTCAATGAACAAAAATCGGCCACATGCTATACCTGTGAATGAATCCACATGACTGTTGTGCTGATATCCTTGTAAATTGTTACCATCAGTTGTACAGGTTGATAGTACATTTTTACATATTTTGAAATGCATAGTTTTTGTTTTCGATTATTTATAGCAATATGGTAACATTTGCACAACTATTAGATCTTGTCCAGATCTGAATATCTGTGCAGTTCTTGTGTCATATAGAACTTCATTCTGGATACCTGTATCTGCAACATTTGAGGTTATGAATATTGTGATACCATATCATTAATGTACAACATACACAGCAACAGGTACAAGACACTTCAGTGGGGGACACCGGAAGTTACCTGAAATTCTGTCGATGACTCATCATTCAGCCGTGTCAGTCCCAAATTTCGTTTTGTATCCCACATGATGGTACTTTAGTTAACAACAGTATGTATGAAGCCTAGAAAATGTTAAGATAAACTACTACGCCTAGCAGCCTTGTTCTGTTGCTTTTAGGGTGTCATGTGAGACAATCGTGAGATGTACCTTGTTGGCTAGCCTTTTTTGATAACTGTGGTGGTTGGTTTGGGTGAGGTCATAGACATTTTCATTCAATGAATATACTAAACCATGAGAAATATATATTTGCTGATCTAGTGATGTATCAACTGTACATTATGCATATAAAATCTAGGTCATTTACACTAAACCAACTCTCATATATGTATTAAATAAAGGTTTAAACCAGTGGCTGATGATGCCCCAATGTAAGTACATAATACAAGGTATCCATAAACTCCATTTACAATTTCAAAATTTTATTACAACGGCAGTTGTTGAAGTATTTTAACAAAATTCCTTTTATTGTAATCACTGTTTACTAAAGTTTCTATATATACTAAAATTTTGTGTTTCAGATACACTGATGATGGAAAGAACTGAACCTCTACAAAATGGCAACTCTGCAAGAGGAGGCACAATGTGTGTCCTGGTTTATTGAGACAAAATCGAATGTTCAGACTCAACGAAACTTCAGAACGAAGTATGGAAGAGATCCATCATCGTGCCCTTCAATCCGTGCATAGCACAAAAAATTTATGGAGACAGGGACAGTGTTGGATAAAGGGAGGAGCGGGTGACCAAGAAAATCCGAGGAAAACATCGATCGCGTTTTAAACGTCTTCACTCGTTCACTTACGAAGTACATTCGCACTGCTGCCAGACAGTTGCAACTACGACGTTCAACTGTGCATAAGGTCCTCCACAAGAACTTACGGCTGTACACTTACAAAGTGCAACTGTCACAGACACTTGAGACAAATGACTAGCCAAAACGGACAGAGTTTTCACTCAACATGCTGGAACGCCATTCGGAGGATGAAGCATTCCACAAGCGAGTTTGTTTCAGTGAGGAGACAACTTTTCATGTTTCTGGGATAGTAAACAGACACAATGTGAGAATGTGGGGATCTGAACACCTCCATGTGACTAGGGAGCTTCACCGCGATAGTCCAAAAGCGAATGTGTGGTGTGGAATCATGTGCAACTGAATAATTGGTCCATTTTTCTTCAACGAGTCAACAGTTACTGCAGATGTTTACCTCGACCTTCTGACCGAACATGAAACGCCACAGCTGATTGACTTACAACGAACTATCATTTTCCAGCAAGATGGTGCACCATCACATTGGGGACTGCATATTCGTCGGATCCTCAATGAAACATTTCCAGGCAGACTGATTTGCAGGGATGGGCCAATTCCTTGGCCACCGCGTTCGCCAGATATCACTCCCTTGGACTTCTTTTTATGGGGGTACGTAAAAGATATCGTGTATCAAACACAGATACTGGACATTGCTGACTTGAAGCAAAGGATTCGTAATGCCACTACCCACATTGATCACGCTATGCTACAGCGAACATGGCAAGAAATCGAGTATTGTCTTGCTGTCCTTCGTGCAACTAAAGGTGCCTATACAGAGGTCTATTAAACACTGTCGAAAAAACCTTTATAAACACTGATTACAATAAAAGAAATGTTGTTAAAATATTTCATCAACTGCTGTTGTAATAAAATTTTGAAGTTGTAAAGGGACTTTATGGACACCCTGTACTATTGCTGCATCGACGTACTGGAGTATGGAAGGCTCACTGCCTGTTCCTATTGTTACTTGCATAGACGCACTAGAGCTTAATACATACAAAAATCATAGAAAAAAATTCCACTATAAGGTTAAAAAGGAAGTCAGAGAATTCGCATAATTACATCAATAAGGATATCAACAATTCAATCAATTAACGTAAATTTACTTGATTTATGGAGCAAAATATAGAACTTTGGTCCTGTACTTATGTTATTTTAATTACTACGTCAGGTGCGCCATTCTGCTTGACATGTGTTTCAATTCATGTGTAGCATTGTGTAATATGTATGACTGTGTTGTATTCATAGTTGACAATCGGTTTCCTAACAAAGTCCAACTCTTTTTCTTTTGATAGTTGTAGTTTGATGACATGGAAGATGCAACGCTATCAAGGTGATACTGGTATTAACCTTACTTTTCGCATTTACTATTTTTCATTTATGACTCCGTTACTGCATCTGGTTACTGGTTCAGTCTTTATTACTGTAAAAAAATGGACCTTTGATACTTATGTAACTGAAAAATCACTTTTTTGATCTGTCACAAACAAGGTTGTATTACATTGCCACCATATAACAACTTAAAGGATAGGCTGCATGTACTGCCCCATAGACAGCTGCTAATGATAGTATTTTATCGCTCATTCTAGCGAACTGCAAACTTCTTTTCAGCTTGCCATTTTTAAAATAATATTAATACTACTGGCTTGCATACCTTCGAGGTGGCGTAGCGTTCCAGTGTCCTGTACTACGCTCAGTTTTCCGATCGGATTGCCCAGACAAATTGTCAGTTCTGTTTTACATTTCCCACGTGCCGTATTTTCTGTGGACTGCAGCCTGGTGCGGCTGTTGTGCCTGTCCGACAACGGTTCCTGTGCGGCGTGTACAGTCACCCTGATTACGTGACATGGAGCTGACAGAAATTTACTGAAAGTGGACAGAACAAAAATGTGGAAAGAAGGAAGGTCGTCTGTAACATCCTGTAATGTGGGACTCAATATCTCTGTAGCTTGACACATGGTAATAAATCCTAACAGCAGCATTAAAGTTGTATGGAGACTGAATTAATTAGGATAAGCACAACCACATGTTACAGGTCCTGTACGGGCCTTTCTGGATACAGAAAATGTTCGAATGCTGCCCTGGCCAGCACATTCTCCGGATCTCTCACCAACTGAAAACGTCTGGTCAATGGTGGCCGAGCAACTGGCTCGTCACAATGCGCCAATGCTTGATGAACTGTGGTATCGTGTTGAAGCTGCATGGGCAGCTGTACCTGTAGACGCCATCCAAGCTCTGTTTGGCTCAATGCCCAGGCGTCTCAAGGCCGTTATTACGGCCAGAGGTGGTTGTTCTGGCTACTGATTTCTCAGGATATATGCACCCAAATTGCGTGAAACTGTAATCACATGTCACTTCTAGTATAATATGTTTGTCCAATGAATACCCGTTTATCATCTGCATTTCTTCTTGGTGAACCAATTTTAATGGCCAGTAGTGTACAAATAAACTGATAATACCATTTTAGATGATAAGCACATAGCACTGTGAGAATATTAAACCCAATATCACATTCTAATTGAATACATTACCTACTGAACCGCCTGTATTGCGGACCCATGAGTAAATTTAGTCTGGAATTAGGACTTACGTGGTGTGAATATTGAGAATAATATCACACTGTAATTGCAGACACAAGTTATTGCACTATCTGCATGCCAGAAAAACAAGTAAATTCAGTCTTACATATGAACTGAAGACACATCATAACTATAGAACTTACGTGGCAGTAATCTGTGTAAGGTGAAATTTACAGTAGTTCATATAGCAGCAGTTACGTTCCTATGAAGTACTTTTCACTAATTAAACATTGCAGAAAACTTATGTTTATTAGTAATAGTACATTTTTCGATTTTTGTTAGAGTTTTTATGAAATGAAGTGTGCCTTTTGTTATTTACATTAGTTTATAGACATGTAATATATCACTCTTGTGTGATGTTACTAGTGCAGTTATATGTACTACGTTGACACAGGTACAATGAATAACTGCATAATTAATGTTTATTGTATTCTTAAACTAAAAAAAAAAACAAAAAATCGTGTAGTGATGTTCTTTTCAGACTTATTTTTCGGACTGCTAGCTTCATCTTAGGATGTCTATCAGCTGGTGATGATTCTTCTCCCTGGCGAGGTCGAGTGCCGTCTTGCCTTCATTATTTCTGGCTCTCCGGTCGGCCCCTGCCTGCAGCAGTGCAGTCGCTGCCTGCTCCTGGCCATTGAACGCCGCATCGTGCAGTGGAGTCCACCCACCCTCACTCCAAGCGTTGGGGTCGGCAGAGGACGCCGTCAGCAGCCGCACCACTGCTGCGTGGCCGTTCCAGGCAGCCCTGTGCAGAGGCGTGTTCCCACGGGACGTCCTGGCACTCATTTCTGCGCCAGCCTCTACCAAACACCTCGCAGCCTCGACGTGTCCCTCTGCTGCTGCATAATGCAGGGCGGTTCTCCTGGTGCCGTCCTCTTCTCTCGCCCCCACATCGGCCCCTGCTGCGAGCAGCGTCCGCACATCATCCACGGTCCCCTGCTTAGCTGCCTTGATTAGTCTCCTGTCCTTCTCTTTTGCAGAAAGGCTCCTGCACAAAAAAACGAGGTTATCACTCGTCTGTCCAAACACACTGAAGAAAACATACAGCTACAGGGTAAAAACTCTGGGAGGTTGTAGGGGACATCAAAGTAAATATTTTTACCTAATGCCATTTTTTCCTACGAGGATTATTTAAAACGGTGGGGGCCGTATTACGCTCTTCAGTTGTTAGAAGCCGTATTACTATCTTCAGTTGTAGGTAACTGTTGTCCACCAGTGTAGTAGTGCATTGTCTCTCTTTACTAATGGAGCTATACACCTGGAGCGAGTACACTGATATGGTTGGTGCGTACTACATAGCGCACCACAACGACGAGCTGCACAGCAGGTTGATCAACAACCATATCCTAATTGCCATATCCTGCATCATACGACCTGTGCTGCTGTGTACCAACGTCTGCGTGAGACCAGGTCATTTAGCAGATTACCTGGATGGGCAAGCAGTGAAGGAAACAAAAGAAAAGTTCGGAGTAGGTATTAAAATCCATGGAGAAGAAATAAAAACTTCGAGGTTCGCCGATGACATTGCAATTCTGTCAGAGACAGCAAAGGACTTGGAAGGGCAGTTGAACGGAATGGATAGGGTTTTGAAAGGAGGATATAAGATGAACATCAACAAAAGCAAAACGAGGATAATGGAATGTAGTCGAATTAAGTTGGGTGATGCTGAGAGAATTAGATCAGGAAATGAGACAAAGTAGTAAAGGAGTTTGCTATTTGGGGAGCAAAATAACTGATGATGGTCGAAGTAGAGAGGATATAAAATGTAGACTGGCAATGGCAAGGAAAGCGTTTCTGAAGAAGAGAAATTTGTTAACATCGAATATAGATTTAAGTGTCAGGAAGTCATTTCTGAAAGTATTTGTATGGAGTGTGGCCATGTATGGAAGTGAAACATGGACGATAAATAGTTTGGACAAGAAGAGAATAGAAGCTTTCAAAATGTGATGCTACAGAAGGATGCTGAAGATTAGATGAGTAGATCACATAACTAATGAGGAGGTATTGAATAGCATTGGGGAGAAGTGAAGTTTGTGGCACAACTTGACTAGAAGAAGGGATCGGTTGGTAGGACATGTTCTGAGGCATCAAAGGATCACCAATTTAGTATTGGAGGGCAGCGTGGAGGGTAAAAATCGTAGAGGGAGACCAAGAGATGAATACACTAAGCAGATTCAAAAGGATGTAGGTTGCAGTAGGTACTGGGAGATGAAGAAGCTTGCACATGATAGAGTAGCATGGAGAGCTGCATCACACCAGTCTCAGGACTGAAGACCACAACAACAACAACAACAACAACCTGGACAGGGTCGCCTTTGCATGGTAGGAACGCTGCAATTTGAGGAAGCTGTCTTGCAGCACATGCAGCAGGATCCTTCAATCAGCACTCGTGCAATTGCACGTAACATGGGGACAAATCAGACGAATGTAAGACCAATCCTTCGAGAGCAATTGCTACATCCATTTCACTTACAGCATGTCCACAAGCTGGAACCAGTTGACTATCCACCCAGAGCACAGTTTTCGCAGTGGTACTTGGAACAGTGTGAAATGCATCCTAAATTTCCATCCTCTGTGTTGTTTACCGATGAAGCAACGTTCGGGCGTGATGGAGTCTTCAACATGCACAATTCGCATGTTTGGAATGAGGATAACCCACATACCACAGTTACTAGCGCTCATCAAGTGCGGTTCTTCGTTAATGTGTGGGTCGGTGTTCTTGGGGACTGTTTAATTGGGTCATAACTGATACCTAGGCCATTAAATGAGAGGCACTATTACAATTTTCTAGCCAGAATATTGCCACAATTGCTGGAAGACGTCCCGCTCCCTACAGGACAACGCATGTGGTTCCAACCATGACGGAGCACCAGCACGTTTCAGTCGTCGTGTGTGTCGGTTCCTGGACCGACGGTTCCCAGCAACGTGGATTGGCTGAGGTGGTTCTGTACCATGGCCTGCTCGATCCCCAGATATGTCCCCTCTGGACTTTGTTTTGTGGGGAGAGATGCGCAACTTTTTTTACGCATTCCCTGTTGCATCAGAAGACGATCTGGTTGCCCGGATAGTAGCAGCAGCAGGAAAAATTCAGAATACTATAGGGTTTTTGCCCATGTCAGACAGAACATGATCCGACGGTGTAGCCTTTGTTTACGTGTCAATGGAGGCATTTTTGAAAATCTACTGTAGTTGAAATTGGGTTGTGTTAATGTGTTGTCTCTTGGTCCTAAAAAAATGGAAAAGTGTTTGTTGGTTTAATTAATTTGCCGCCAGAGAAATCTTCCTCTACCGGTTTAAATACTCCTCATATGAAAAATGAAATTAGGGAAAAATATTTGTTTTGATGTCCCCTACAACCTCCCAGAGTTTGTTGGTTTAAATACTTTACACCCAGTGACAACCAACCAATCTATTGTAAATTTTCTTCCTTCTATGGCACAAAATGTTGGATGTTCTCTGTATATTAAGGGACATATGCACAGCTGTACCATCCTCTCAAAAGTTTTCACCCAGTATCCTTTAAAGATTCCTATACTCTATCTCTGAATGAACTCAGTTAACCCAAGATACCACATAAAATATGCTTCATGCAACCAGTACCAGTTCTCTGTGTGGAGTAAACCCTTCTCAACAGCAAAACTCACGGGTTAAGTGAGTAATATAATGTTTTATTCACTCTTCCAGTCGCAGGTTCGAATCCTGCCTCGGGCATGGGTGTGTGTGGTGTCCTTAGGTTAGTTAGCTTTAAGTAGTTCTAAGTTCTAGGGGACTTATGACCTAAGATGTTGAGTCCCATAGTGCTCAGAGCCATTTGAACCATTTGATAAAACACAGTCATTGTATTAATCTGCCAAGTGATTTATTACTGTTGATAAATACAATATCCATCAATCGATTAAGTACTCATCTTTGTCTGTGGCTATTATGCATACATAGAGTTGATAAATTCGCTGTCTGTAGTCGAAGTCCCATAGTTTATTTATTCAAAATAGATCTTAGTTTAGTAACAAGTATGTGAAACCCTTCTTGATGTTTCCTGTCGAATGGCAACACAGAAAACGTTAATTCTCAACTACTCGTCGTCAGCCAATGGCCTGAATATCACTTTGACCCCACAATGCTTTCCTAAGGCCGGTGCTGGTGAAGGCATGCGCCTTTGAGTGCCTCTAATCTGTATACCGATTCATATATATCCACAGTCTTAAATGGAGTACTAGCAATGGTGCTACTTAGTTTTAAGCCACATGGTTTCTCGTCTAGCGCAGTCTGTTCCCTGATTGTGAGTAGCAAGATGTAAAATCTGTTTTCTTTGGGATCTTTAACTACTGATTATTTCCTTACTTAAGGATAAGGTACAGTTTCAACTTCATACCTTATTTACTTTATGTTTCTGCATCTGGCACTCATTATTGCGTCTTGTGACTACATTAGTTTCCCTACATACGTATCGATTCAGTTACTGCACCTCCTGGAGTAGTTGTATGTTATCTTGTTGTTAAGATTTTCTGACATAAGTCCTTGAAGAGTGCCACTTCTATGAGCGTGAGCAATTTAACTCATTTCCACTGAATTGCTCGCCTATTTTCATTCTCTTTTAGGTCTTGGTGTTCTGATCTGTATACTGACGTCCATTGAAATGCAGAGGTGCTGCGACTAATGGGTTGTTGCCTCTTAGAATGTAGCTGAGTCACTCTGTTTATGATGAGCTTTTATGTAGACTTATATTTTTCTGTTTATACTTATATGCACACAATTTGCTTTTAGACATAATAATCCTGAGAAATATTTAACCCATAGTAATGAAATTTCGGTAATACGTGAAGGGCTTATTTCAGTAGTGGTACAAGTGCATTTTTTTTCATTCTGAGAGACAGAGTCTTAAAGTTAAAAGAGCGCTGAAATATCTGCAGTTGAGATACCAGAAATATCAAGTATATGTCTCAACTGCAGATGTTTCAGCGCTCTTATAACTTTAGGACTCTGTATCTCAGAATGAACAAAAATGGACTTGTACCACTATTGAAATAAGCCCTTCACATGTGTCTCGGTAGTATATTTAAGGGTTAAGTGATTGTCATCGTAAGATCACAGGTTAATGTTAGTGCCAGGTAAGAGATTGCAAATGGGAAAAGCAGGTACATTAATAACCTGTGCAGCAGCCAGAACGTTCAATGGAAGCATGCAAACGTGCTTGCATTGTGTTGTACAGGTGCCGGATCTTGGTTTGTGGGATGGAGTTCCTGGTTGACCAATACAGGAACGGTTAATGCTGGCTGTGGATGACGCTGGAGCTGTTCTCCGATAATGTCCCCGTGATCAAGGGGTAGGGTCTTTGTCCTTGGGGTGAGAAGCTGCCCCTAAAGGTGGAAGAATCAGTAATGGTCAACGGCATGACGAAGATGGCAATGGAAACCACAGCATTAAAGACACATAACGTGTATCCACAGGACATGCGGCCTTTAACTGAAAAAGTGTCATCATGATCTCTCTAGTGGCAAAAGATTCCGGAATAGTCCCTCCTCGGATCTTTGGGAGGTGACTGCCAAGGGGGGAGGTGACTATAAGACAAAGATTCAATAACCAGCGAAAGGATAACGTTCTACGAGTTGAGACGTGGGATGTCAGAAGATTGAACATGGTAGCGAAGCTCGAAAATTTGAAAAGGGAAATGAAAAGGCTCAGTCTAGATATAGTAGGGGTCAGTGAAGTGAAATGGAAAGAAGACAAGGATTTCTAGTCAGATGAATGTAGGATAATATGAACAGCAGCAGAGAATGGTGTAACGAGAGTAGGATTCGTTCTGAGTAAGAAGATAGGGCAGAGAGAGTGTTACTGTGAACAGTTCAGTGGTAGGGCTGTTCTTATCCGAATCGACAGCAAACCAACATCGACAATGACAGTTCACGTATACATGGCGACGTCGCAACCTGAAGATGAAGAGATAGAGAAAGTATGTGAGGATACTGAAAGGGAAATACAGTACATAAAGGGAGATGAAAATCTAATAGCCATAGGGGACTGGAAGGCAACTGTAGCGAAGGTACAGAACAAATGGTTACAGGAGAATATGGGCTTGGGACAAGAAGTGAAAGGGGAACAAGTGAGAGAGGGTAAAGACTAATTGAGTTCTGTGACAAATTTCAGCTAGTAATTATGAATACTCTGTTCAAGAATCACAAGCGGAGGTAAACCTGGAAAGTCCAGGTGTATCGGAAAGATTTCAGTTAAATTACATCATGGTCAGACAGAGATCATGAAATCAGATACTGGATCGTAAGGCGTTTCCAGGAGCTGATATAAACTCAGATCACAATGTAGTAGTGATGATGAGTAGGCTGAAGTTTAGGAAATACGCAAATGAGTGGGATACAGAAGTACTAATAAATGACGAGATACGCTTTAAATTCTCTAAGGCTATAGATACAGCAACAAGGAATAACTCAGTAGGCAGTACATTTTAAGAGGAATGGACATTCCTAAAAATGGCAATAACAGGAATTGGAAAGAAAAACATAGGTACAAAAAAGATAACTATGAAGAAACCATGTGTAACAGAAGAAATGCTTCAGTAGATCGATGAAACAAGGAAGTACAAAAATGTTCATGGAAATTCAGGAATACAGAAATAAAGGTCACTGAGGAATGAAATGAATAGGAAGTCCAGCAAAGTTAAGACGAAATGTCTGCATCAAAAATGTGAAGAAATCTGAAAAGAAAAGATTGTCGGGAAGACTGACTCAGAATCCAGGAAAGTCAAAACAACCTTCGGTGAAAATAAAAGCAAGGATGGTAACATTAAGAGTGCAACGGGAATTCCACTGTTAATGCAGAGGAGAGCGTGTAGGTGGAAACAGTACATTGAAGGCCTCTTTGAGGGGAGATTTGTCTGATGTGATAGAAGAAGAAACAAGTGATAGGGGATCAGAATTTAAAAGAGGTTTGGAGGACTTACGATCAAATAAGGCAGAAGGAATAGACAATCCATGAGAATTTCTAAAATCATTGGTGGAAGTGGTAACAAAACGGCCGATCAAATAAGGCAGAAGCAATAGACAATCCATGAGAATTTCTAAAATCATTGGTGGAAGTGGTAACAAAACGGCCGTGTGTAGGATGCATGAGTCTGGCGACATACCATCTGACTTCCGGAAAAGCATCATCCACACAGTTCAGAAGACTGCTAGAGCTGAAGCAAGACTAAAGAAAAATCGAGATCCGTTCATAGGATTTGTCGGCCTGGAAAAAGCATTCGACAATGCAAAATGGTACAAGATGTTCGGAATTCTGAGAAAAATAGGCGTAAGCTGTGGGGAGAGACAGGTAATATACAATACATACAACAGCCAAGAGGGAATAATAAGAGTGGACAACCAAGAACGAAGTGCACGGATTAAAAAGGGTGTAAGACAGGGATGTAGTGTTTCGCCTCTACTGTTCAATCTGCACATCGAAGAAGCAGTGATAGAAATAAAAGAAAGGTTCAGGAGTGGAATAAAAATACCAGGTGAAATGTTGTCAGTGATACGATTCGCTGATGACATTGCTACCCCAAGTGGAAGTGAAGAAGAATTACAAAATGTGCTGAATGGAATAAGCAATCTAATGAGTACAGAATATGGATTGAGAATAAATCGAAGAAAGACAAAAGTAATGAGAAGTAGCAGAAATGAGAACAGTGAGAAACTTAATGTCAGAATTGATGATTACAAAGTGGATGAAGTTAAGGAATTCTGCTACCTAGGCAGCAAAATAACTCTGACGGATGAATCAAGGACATCAAAAGCAGACTAGCACTGGCAAAAAGCGCATTCCTGGCCAAGACAAATTTGCTAGTTTCAAATAAAGGTCTTGATTTGAGGAGGCATTGTGTGGTGGTGAAACATGGACTGTAGGAAAGCTGGATAGAAGAGAATCGAAGCATTTGAGATATGGTGGTAAAGAAGAATGTTGAAAATTATGTGGGCTGATAAGGAAAGGAATGAGGAGATTCGGCGCAGAATCGGAGAGGAAAGGAATATGTGGAAAACACTGACATAGAGAAGGGACAGGATGATGATCATCTGTTAAGACATCAGGGAATTACTTCGAAGGTACTAGAGGAAGGTGTAGCGAGGAAGAACTGTAGAGAAAGACAAAGACTGGAATACATCCAGTAAATAATTGAGGACGTATGTTGCGAGTGCTACTCTGAGATGAAGAGGTTGGCACAGCAGAGGAACTCATGGCAGGCCACATCAAATCAGACGGCTGATGACAAAAAAAAGTCCGATATGTTCTGGACTGGACACCGATCTGGTGATCGAGCAGGCCAAGGCATATATCGGCGCTCTGTAGAGCATGTTGGGTTGTGTGCGCGAGCGTTATCCTGTTGGAAAGCACCCGCTGGAATACTGTTCGTGAACGGCTGCACAACAGGTAGGATCACCAGATTGACGTACAAATTTGCAGTCAGGTTCGTGGGATAACCATGAGAGTGCTCCTGTTGTCATACGAAATCGCACCCCAGACCATAACTCCAGGTACAGGTCCAGTGTGTCTAGCACGCAGACAGGTTGGCTGCAGGCCCTCAGCTGTTTTAACCAACATACGGCCATAGCTGGTACCGAGACAGAGCTTTCGTCAGGAAGCACAAGAAATGGCTCTGAGCACTACGGGACTTAACATCTATGGTCATCAGTCCCCTAGAACTTAGAACTACTTAAACCTAACTAACCTAAGGACATCACACAACACCCAGTCATCACGAGGCAGAGAAAATCCCTGACCCCGCCGGGAATCGAACCCGGGAACCCGGGCGCGGGAAGCGAGAACGCTACCGCACGACCACGAGCTGCTGACTCAGGAAGCACAGGAAACCTCCAGCCCGCCCTCCAGAAGGCTCTCACTTGGCACCACTGAAGTTGGTGGTTTTGACTTTACAGGTCAGTGGAATGCACAGGGCGTCTCACTTGGACCTGTCCTTGAAGTAGCTGATTTGTGACAGTTGGTTGTGCCACTGTAGTGGTGCTCAGATTGCTGCTGCCGCTGCGCCAGAGCCCTAAGTCGAACCCGATGGTCTTCGCTACCTGTGGTGCCATGTTGCTTGCGACCGTACATTCTGGAGACCACCGCTGCCAGCAGTCACGTACAGTGGCTACATTCCTGCCACGTCTTTCTACAGTGCGGCAGAAGGAACATCCAGCTTTTCATAGCTCTATTACATGATCTTGTTCAAATTAAGTGAGGTGTTGATACTGGCATTCTTGTCGCCTTATTGGCATTCTTCATTAACATTAACCCACTACGTCTAATCTCAAAGTTAACCAAGGCTCACGACCGTTACAGCGTTTATTTAAAGCAAACCTGATTTTCATCCTTATAGTGGCGCTTGTTCCGCGACTCTTACGCGACTGACACGAAATCTGAATAGAGATCATCTTTCAGACGTAGAAAGACTCCTACCAACTTTCGCTTATGTTGGGCAACTCCTTTTTGGTGTTGCGGTAGTTTTCCGCCACATTTTTTAAATTTTAATTTCTTATACACCACATAACGGTGATGCAAACATCAGATGTTCTTGCGTTGCAGTCCTTTGTTTAACCAATTACTCATTGACGTTGTGTAACAAATGGTCATTTCCTCTTGTATCGAACCTAATAGTAGAAATGTAAAACAGTCAGGTTTGAGTGGTCAAGACACAACTGAAATTATCCAGTTTAGTTAATTTAATTTTCCACAATTTCAATGAGAATACCGTTTTTGTAACTGCTTTTATTCACTTTTTGTGAAAACACTACAGTGCCTTTTCTTGGTTGGATGCAATTTGTTCATATTCGCTTCTGTAATCAGTTTTTGTTTCATGTATGTGGTGTTGGTGCACCTGTGCATAATCTTTGGCATTTGTTCTTTTATCATGCAGGAACGCAGAAAATTCAGCGCAACTCACTTTTCTAGACCTAACCAGATGCTATTTTTACTTTTTTTATATGTTCAATGGAAACACATTATTTGACGTATGCCAAAAGCTCATTTCATTTCATTTGATGTAATCGCTTTTATGCTGTAGTCATGATCATTTTAAATGACCAGAATTACTGGTTCTGTTACAGCGTGCATTGTTACTCGACGATCGATTGGTGAATGCGTTGTATGCCTCTATGAACGTAGCATTTGTTCTCTTCTGTTGTCAATAATTGTAGTTAGTTCAACGAGGCTCGCTTGCTATATCTTCAGCAATACACAATAAGCACCAGGGTAGTTGTTTTAGGCCTTTCACATTTTCGGTCACAATGCCTTTCTGTGACTATGTCATTCATTACTTACGATCGTTCCACGAGTTTTTATTACGTTCCCAGATTATTTTCACAGTTACTTCATAACTGTATTTTATAGCTAGTTACTTACTGTCACATGTGCGAACTCAACTGACGATGCAGTTTGGTGTAAGCACTCACCCGTTCCTTGTTATAGTTCATAGTTGTACAGTAAACATTTGTTAATATCTGTTTTTCATTGTTGAATTATTTGTGGAGCGGTTTTTATTCTTTGTCTGTTCTGTACTTTTACATAACGGTAGCAAGCTTAACACAGAGTTTCATTGTAAATACACCACTGAAACTACGCAGTTTAGTTATTTCAGTATTCTACATATTCAGTGACAAGTTCTTGTAATTGGTTTTATATCGTTGCTCACGGTCACTTTCTGTGAGCACGTTTATTGTTTTTTGCTATATTGTGTGTGTGAAAGTAGTTTCTGTTTTATCTGTCTACGCCATCTTGTGTAATATTTGGCATCTGTTCCGTTATTGGATAGACATGTATCAAATTCAACATAGCTCGCATGTAGTCTGTTACGACCGTACAAGAACTAACCAGCTCAGTACTTTTCAGTCTTTTTGTATGTTCAATGGCAAGACGTTTTTTGTTGTAACTGCTTTCTATTGTATAGAATTGATCACTTTGTACGAGCATAACTATGGGCTCAGTTGTATTATATACAATTACTTCAATATCGTGATTCTTGAGGTTTTCCGGCGTACCGAATTCGTGATTTGCAGCCGGATCATGTTGACTTCTTGCCACAATACTTCGGCTGGCAAACGACCAGAGCCGCACTACGAAAATTACGACAAAATCCTCGCACGATGGCCTTACCAGCCGATGAGGGAAACGCCACCGTGCTGTTGCCACGGATGTGGCGGGGGGGGGGGGGGGGGGGGGGGGGTTGTAGACCGAAGATAACTTGCTGAGTGAACCATTGTATCGAAAGACTGACACCAAAAGATTAAGGTCTCATAGTTCCGTGCCACCCAGGTTATATGGGCTTCCGAAAATTCATAAAAAAGAGGTTCTGTTACGGCCGACCGTCAGTAATATCGACGCCCGTACGTATGATGTGGCGATACATCTTGCCTGTACTGAGACCTTTTGTGGGGAAGTGCGCGCATCATGTTCGCAACTCTGCTGACGTCATCAATAGACAGAAGTCACTTCAACTCAGTGAAACTGACTTACTAGTGAGCTTCGATGACATCTGACTTTTCAGTAAGGTTGCTCTTATAGACTCTCCAGGAAGAAGTTCACGGACGACATAACAGCACTTTTGCATCATGTCCTTTCGTCGACTTACTTTTTATTTAACAACGAATATTTTGAGCAGAAAGACGGTATTGCCATGGACAGTCCTCTCTCCGCTCTGGTAGCAAACTTTTTTATGGAAGACATTCAGGAAAGGGCACTTGTTCGACAGAACTTAAACCGGGAGTCCCCAGGCGATATGTAGCTGGCACTTTTGTAGAATGGCCCCATCCAGTTTACGATGGAATAGAGAAGGATCGTTACTTACCGTTTTTTGACGTCTTGGTTACTAGGAGAGTGGATGGGTCATTAGGACATTCTGTCTACCATAAGCCCACACATACGGACCTTTACCTGCAAGCGTCGAGTTGCCATCACCCTTCACGAACTACCGGCGTCCTTAGAACGTTGGTGCACCGGGCCCATGTTGTTTCTGATGGAGACAGCCTTAGAAAGGAGCTAGAACACCTATAGTCGGTGTTCAGAGACAATGGTTATTCTCTACATCACATCAGTACAACGCTAAGAAGAAAGAAACGTGACCACCCACAACATGAAGAAGGCAAGCAGCTGTTCAAGTCCAGGGCGTTCCTTCCATACGTCGGCAACCTTTCGTCTAAAGTAGGCAGGATCCAAAGGAAATATCGTGTAAAATTAATTTTCCGGCCACTGGCGAAGATAGGTGTCCTTCTCGGTTCGGTCAAGGATGATCTGGGTCTGCGGAAGGCCGGGATTTACAAAATTTCTTGCCAGTATGGCAAAGCGTACATAGGTCAGACGATTTGTACAATACATGAACATGAGCCTGTCGCAGCCCAGTAAGTCGGCCATAGCTGAGCATTGTATTTTTTTCCTTTATTGAATTTTGAATTTCGATTCGATTTATTGAATTTCTATTAATACGCCGCTCTACAACCGATAAAAGAGTAAAAAAAACATAATAGGAAGATAACAAACAATATAATACAGGGGATAAAACAATAACTTCCAGTAAGTACACAGGCACAAGTTAGAAAAACAGGGCGACAGTACCGTTCAATGGTCCCAACAACTTCTTCAGAATCACCTTGACCTTTTTGCCACATGGTGTAACCAGTGGCAGCTCAAAATCAATCCTTCCATGACCCAGGCAACCAACATAGGTCGTACCACTCGCTCCTTCCGGCTCCTTGATTTTTCTCCCGTCATGTCCACCTCTCCTCCACCCTCACCTACCTTGGACTCACCATTGACTGTCACCTCGACTGGATCCCTCATCTCCGCTCTCCAATCCAAAGCAAACAACCGCCTCCACCTCCTTAGACTCCTCTCTGGCCAGACATGGGGGTTGAACCCCTCTACCATCCTCCACACCTACAAATCCTTAATCCGTCCCACCCTATGTTATGCCACTTCCACCTGGATATCCACCCCCCCCCCCAAGTCTATAAGTCCCTCTAGATCCTCGAGCACCACTCTACCTCACCTTCCATATACACATCCCAGCCCATATCTGAGTCCTCTACACCTCCTGCCGACTTGATCCCCCCTCCCCATCCCCTGGTTGCTCCACTCTTCTCCAACCCCAGCCCAATGCCACGCCTTCACCATTGTGTCCCCCCTCCCTCCACCTCTACACCCTTCATCTCCTTTCCTGGATGATGCTCTCTCTCTCTCTCTCTCTCTCTCTCTCTCTCTCTCTCCCTTCTCTCTCTCTATTTATCCCTCTTATCAACTCTGTTACTCACCTTCCCCTCTGTCCTTTCCCCAGGCTCCCTGTCCCTCCCTCCATCCTGTTTCTTCCCTGCCTACCTTCTCTTTGACTCCATTCTCTCTCCCAAGTCCTTTTTTTTTCCTCCACTGCGTTCCCCACTCCTTCTTTCATCTGCCCTGCCCCCCCCCCCTTTTCTGTGTCCTCTCCCTCCATTGGCATCTGTCCAGGTCCCCCACCCGCCCCTATGCCGTCGTACTCTGTAGTGCAGTTTTCCATGAGCGTCCCCTTGAGGATGCAACGAGTGTTGCGAACAGCCATCAGACTGTCGCTAAGTGTGTTTTTAACTGTTGTGAACAGCAACCAGACTGTCCCGTGTTGTTTAATTGTGCCTATCTATTTATGTTTTAATCAGCATCGCCGGCCGGAGTGGCCAAGCGGTTCTAGGAGCTTCAATCTGGAACCGCGCGACCACTACAGTCGCAGGTTCGAATCCTGCGTCGGGCATGGCTGTGTGTGAAGTCCTTAGGTTAGTTAGGTTTAAGTGGTTCTAAGTTCTAGGGGCTGATGACCACAGCAGTTAAGTCCTATAGCGCTCAGAGCCATTTGAACCATTAATCAACATCACTGACCCTTTGTTTTTATATTTTCTTCGCACCTCTTCTGCCATGTTTCAGTTTTAACAGTCGCCATTTTATTGTCTGCTTTTATTTTTATGATATCTCCTAATTCTGCTTTCTAACTTTTCTGTAGGCTGCAGAGGGGCGTATTGTGCTGCTGCCAGCCCCCCCTCCCCGCCACCCCTCTGGAAGAGAATCGAAATCCAATAAAGAAGAAAAGCAGCCTCCCAGGTCATTCAGGTTGGAGCCCTGACAGTGTTTACTTGTGAGTACATGCATGTTGTTCATTACAGTCACGAGTGTTGCTCAGCATTGTCTAGTTGTAGTGTGAGTCGTCATCGATTTGTCGTTCACCGAGTAAGGCAGCTTCATTATATTGAATTCATTATTTTCTATTCATCCCGTTGTACCGGGTATAGACAGGCGACAGGCATTCATGCCGATAGCCTGCCAACAGCAACCTGACTACATCAGTCGGACCGGGGCTAAACATGAATAGGGCCAAGGACAGGAATCCATGGCTAGGCAACTCTTCCATTTCCCCTTCGCATGGCAATGTGACACCAGCCACTCAACAGCCATCGTGGCAAGCTGCCGGCTGTGCTGATACTGACACCCCCCAACGGGCTAAGGACCGAGCGCATCTGCTTCCCACCACAAGTCACTGATAACCACTGAGAGTGATACTGATTCACATGAACCCTGTACACAGTATCACGTCAGAGACCGATCGTCCTCTTCGTCGTCTATTCCCGTGGCTGCCTGGTGATAGACCTCTCACCTACGGATAGTCAAGCCATGTCGGCCCCCAGCATTTTTACAATCAACCGACATGCAGACGCCTTGCCGGGTGATGCTTCATCTCCACCATCTCGTCACCCCTACGGTGCTATCTGGGGATTCTGACCCTGGTGGTCCCCTCCACAGTTGACAATCTAAATGGTCTTCCACTCACGCCCATCACTGCGGCCATGATTCAGATTCCAATGCCTCTGCACCTGCAGCAGCGACACCTGTTGCTGCCATGGAGCAGGACATGGGTCCCCATCCAGACCCCACTTCTCAGAATCCGCCTCCACCACCAAGAAAGAAGGAGAAGATAGATCATATCATTGTTTACAATTCCACAAACTACATGAAACTGAACACTGAACTGTGACTTATTGCAGCCCAACTGCGTGCGGTATACCAGAAAGACCACGTCAAGTACCTGCTTGACACCGTGGATGATTATCTCCAAGTCCTCAAATTTGTGAAGTCCAGGGCTTTGGACTACTACACTCAGGCTTCTGGTGACAAAGGAACAAAAATCGTCATCAAAGACCTTCCTTGCGGAGTTACAGAGGTAGATGTCAGGGTGGATTATTTCGTCTCAATTTCCTGGACCCTTTAGTCCACCAATACAACAAGAGGGACCCTGAGACCCGGAAATTTATCCCTACGCCCACCTATGTTTATTCGGAGGAAGGGCTTCGAAAGCATTTTCCAAATCAGGTATCTCCTGTCCACCAAGGTGCGTATTGAATTATATGAAGGCTGCAAAGGCCCATCTGCCGTAGCTGTCAACATTTAGTCCACACCAGCAACTACTGTTCACTGCCTTTTCCTTAGTGTGCTGGCTTGTCTCCATCAGAGGACTGCAGCCTCCCGGTCTCAGAAAAACCCGCGTGTCCCCACTGTTTGGGCACTTCTCAGGATCTCCACCACCTGGCTCCCTGGAAGGTTTGTCCTATATACCAGAAGGCTGTGAAGTCTTTCCGCTCTCCACAAAGGAAACAAAGGACGAATCGACCACCCCCACCATCATGCACCACACCTATTTCCCCATCTCCAGAGTGAATTCTGCCACTGGCTCGCCAACTGGAAAACACAATGGGAGGACAAGATGTCTGCATTCCTCCTCCAACATAAATCCAAATGGGCTTTTGTCCGAGTCCTGCAGAGCTCCACAGTAAAGAACAACCATCCCATCCGCAGTGTTGATGGCTTAACTTATGATGCCCTCCATGTGGTAGAAACTCTGGCTGATGAATTTGAGGCCCAAACCCAGTCGCTCGTCCAACCTCATGCCTGATAACCTACAAGATGAACACGATATGCTAGCGGCCATTGCCGCCTTAAGACAAAGACCACCTCAATCTGTCCCTCAACTTACGTCCACAGGGCAAATCCAGCGGATCCTCTGGTGGAAGCAGGGACAGTTGGCTCCAGGTTTAGATGGTATTTTAAAGGAACACTTCCACCGGCTCCCTCACAAGCCACTGGTCTTGTTTACCAGTATGAAGAACCGCTGTCTCACAACTGGCGTCTTTCCCCCACAGTGGAAGTGGGCCAAAATCTTTGCCATCCCCAAGCCCACAAATGATCCCGCAGTCCCTTACTAACAATAGGCCCATTAGCCTTCAGAATTCCATGGCCAAGGTTCTCAAATCTTTGGTCCTCCATCACATTTCCAAGTCTCTGGTGGCAGATGGGACAATCCATTCACAACAAATGGTTCAAATGGCTCTGAGCACTATGGGACTTAACATCTATGGTCATCAGTCCCCTAGAACTTAGAACTACTTAAACCTAACTAACCTAAGGACATCACAAACATCCATGCCTGAGGCAAGATTCGAACCTGCGACCATAGCGGTCACGCAGTTCCAGACTGAAGCGCCTACAACCGCACGGCCACACTGGCCGGCTCCCATCCACAACAATTTGGATTCGCTTCCCACCTGTCGGCCGAACTCTAAGTCCTTTGGATCACAGAAGATGTCAGCAAGGGCTTTAACTCCACCATGTCGACGTCAGATTTTTTTCTGTGCCTGAAAAACGCATATAAGATCTGACAGGACAATCTTGTGTACAAAATGCTGACATAGACGACCATCCCCGATATCTATGTGAAGATAGTGGATAATTTCCTCCATGATAAGACTTTCTTGTTTACTCAGTAAGGTCGACGCCCCATCTTACATCACATGTCGATGGGTACCCTTCAGGGCTCTGAGTTGTCTCCCACCCTTTTTAGCATTTGTTCTAAAGATATGCCAGTCCTCCCATACTGCCACCTGGCACAATACGCCAATGATACAGCTCTCTATACCACCGGCGCAACACAGACCAGCTTATTGCTCGCCTCCAGAGGGAGGTGGACCTGGTGTCGTTCCAACAAGATTGCACTCAATGCCGCCAGAACTACAGCCATCTACACCACTAAACAGCACCCCATCCTCTGCCACAACATCACTGTTGCATGCGTCCAGGTCGTATGGTTCCGTGATACTAAATACCTAGGTGTCTGGATGGATAAGAAACTGTTCTCCCATCGCCATGCTGAATATGTAACGCAAAAGGAACTCAAGCTGATAAAAGCGTTTTACCAATGTTCACCAGCAGGAAACTGAACCTCGACACAAAGCTCTGCCTGTACCAGATGGTCGTCCACCCTTCCCTCACCTATGGCTCCACTGCATCGGCTACGATTAGTGCCTCCTGGATGCAGACCCTCCAGCACCTGCAGAATAAGGTGCTTTGGTGGAGTCTGCATGCTCTTACCCTCACAAGGGTGGTTACCCTCCATGAGGAAATGGGCACGGCCACTCTCAAGATGTCCATGCGAGAGAAGGCAAGGCGTCTCTATACCAAAGTAGAAGCCATATGTGACACAGTTGCTGGCTTACAAAACTTTGGCACAACGCCTCCCCGGCACTGGCACAGACACCTTGTTCCTCTCACCATCCTTGAGGACTCCGATTCCAACCATGGTTAACATTAGTCTTCTTACAGCCACTCATGCAGCGTTAGTATTGACTTGACCACTCGATGGGTGTCGATCATCATAAACCGCCGATGTTGATACCTAATGTGGTTCGTCGTTATGTTACCTCTCAACTGCACCTGAACTACCACCGTCAAAGGGTGATATGGGACTTCAAGTCCCACCGCCACACCTTCAACATGCACTCCAGTGATGTCTTTAGAATGGCATCACAGTCGAGTGGAACAGTTTACCATCCATCAACATAGTAAGACCGTGGGCAACCAGTGAAACTGTATTCCAAACTCGCAGAAGAAAAAGCAGCCTCCAGTATCAGACACTCACCTGAAAATGGCTGTACGGTTGCCAGCCGAACTATTGTGTCAAGAAGTCATCATGATCTGGCTGCAATTCCGAAACTTCACAGAATATTTCAATATCAGTTGTGTAATAAGTCGTATGACGTTTGAAAATAATAATGATGCTGATCTGTGCAAACACTGGTGCATGTTCTCCTCCATAGTGAATAACTGTAGTTAATTTAACAGCATATGATAACCTTCAATTTGGTCTTTTTTATTCCCATTATTAATGGCTTAAGATCATTCCGTGAAACCAAAATTACCGTTCGTGACATATTTTACAGAAATATTTGGGAACTCTATTTTATAATTATTCACTTATTGTCATAGCTGTCAATTGACGAAGCATCGTTACCTGTCCTCTTGTTATTGTGAATAACTGCATTGTTAACTTTTGTTCAGATCTATTTTTCAGTTGCTTCGATTAACTGTGCTCTCTTCAGTGTCAGTCTCCTATGTAAGGTTATGTCATTGTAACGACTATGATCGGACAATCGACTACCGCACTCGAAAAAGGCTAATCATTACTTTTACATGTATACCTCTGTTGTGGATCGGGCCTGTCTACACAGCTTGTGGTGTCTGTTCGCCATACTTGAGCCAGGCGGTCGGCAAAACATTTTGTGACGAGTTTTTGGATTTGATCTTTGACATTTGTGCCGACCACTTTTGTCGTGACTGCAGCACAACTCGGTGAGGATTTAGTTATCTATTCCTTAAGATTCTGTAGCTTTAGCGCAATTTTCTGGTCTGTTCAACTGCTGAAGACCTGAAGATGTTCACTGAACGAAATTAGCGGTAAAACGATAAATACAGCTGAGGTGGTTGTGATTAAGCATCATCATTAGTGTCAGCTTTGGTGCTCAACATCCTCAAGATTATTTTGTTCAGCGGCATTGGTTCAATGGCTCTGAGCACTATGGTACTTAACATCTGAAGTCATCAGTCCCCTAGAACTACTTAAACCTAACTAACCTAAGGACATCACACACATGCATGCCCGAGGCAGGATTCGAACCTGCGACCGTAGTGGTCGCGCGGTTCCAGACTTTAGCGCCTAGAACCGCTCGGCCACTATTCAGCGGCATTATGCCAGACCCTAAGTAATAGCGACTTGTACACATACCATTTGACAGCACGGATACATGTAAGGGAACTCAATGGCAAACATCAGACAGTAGTTGCGGATATATACACGCACACACACATACACACAAATGGCGAACATCGGTGAATGGCTGCTAACGCGCTTACCTGGTTTCTGCTGGTAGCTCTGAGAGCAGCCGACTGACTTGGACCACGTCTTCTGGCTGGGAGCGGACTGCGTCAGCCCAGCCCTGCGTCGCCATCACTGGAACCAGGTGGGCCTTCATGAAGTTAACGGCGGCCTTTGTGAGGCTGGCCCCGGAGTGCCTGACTGCGAGAACGGCTGTGGTCGCCGCATTCTCGACTGACAGCTGCGCGGCCACCTGGCGCTCGCAGTGAGCCTTCAGCACCAGCAAGCCGTACTTTTCTGCGGCTGCCAGTAGCTGGGCGGCCATGCCGGGCAGCTGGGGGGCCTGCAGGGTGTAGAGGTAGGCGACCAGCTGGCGCAGCACAGGGCCCTCCACGTCTGGTATCGTGACCAGGCCGCTACTGGCCTCCAGCGTCTCGTGCCGGAACATCGCGGCGAACACGGGACTCCTATCGGCCAGCACGGCCCTGTGCACCACGAGACGGGCGTCGCCCGCCGCCAGAATCACCACGGCTCCGTCCCCCGCGTCTAGGAGGGCGCCCAGGTTCACAGTTGTGGTCTCCTTAAATTCCTGAGTGGACTCCATTCCTGATGATTCTGAAACACCGCGTCATTGAGCAGTCCTTTGTCTTTAGACAGTATCCCCTACAATTGTACGATTTACTGGCAGATCTGTATCGAGGACAGCTCTAAATGTTATCAGTTGTACGTCAATAGCAGCAATGTAGTTTCCTTGCTGTGTCAGAAGGATGCCATAGGTGAACAGCTGCAAATAATTAATAATACCATGTAAAGCAGTCCCTATTTGTTTCAGCACATATCATTCTCAGGACAAACTCAAAAAGCGAAGGAGACTTCGTTTCCTTAATATCTTTCTACAGTTATTTCCTTGAGATGTCAGTGAAATGGGCATCTGGCATACTATTAACAAGGCCAGAATGCTCTATGATAGTACCTTATTCTGTGAGCCATGTTCCTGACTTCTCCAGTTGCTTAAGCAAACAAGGATGTTTTGAGAATGGAATCTGCAATACTCTGCTCTTACAAAGGTGGTTTGAAAAGTTCTCGGAACGGAATAGAAAAAAAGTACTTACATCACTGAAACGTTTATTTTTATTTTTTATTTTTTGATGTAGTCTCCTTGTAGATTAATGCACTTGGTCCAACGGTGTTCCAGTTCCTTGATCCCAACTCGAAAATGACTTTCCTCCAGGCCTACAAAGTAGTTGTTAACTCCGGCTACCAGTTCTTCATTTGAAGTGAGTCTTCGTCCACCAAGAAAAATTGTAAGTTTTGGGAACAGGTGGAAGTCTGACTGTGCCATGCCAGGTGAATAAGGTGGGTGTGGCAACAATTCATACCTCAGTTTGTGTAATTTTGCTATGCTGGTGGCACATGTCTGCTGGCGCGCGTCAAGAGTCGCGGCACCCATCTTACAGATCGTTTTTTCATTTCTAATTCTTCAGTTAAGCATGCGTTAGAAATTTCATGCACTTTCAATAGGTGTCCTCCATGACCATTTTGTGCACTTTTGCATGGAGTAGTGACACATCTTGGCCGACCACTTTCCGAACCATCATCTAGGCTTTCCGGACCAAATTTAAATTCATTTGTTCACTTGGCAACAGTTAAATATGAAGAAGCAGAGTCCCCCAGTGTATTCTGGAAATCGGCATCAACGTCCTTTGCTTTCATACCTTTCTTTACGAAGTACTTAATCACTGCTCGAATTTCGATTTTTTCCATCTTCGAAAATCACTACGCGGGAACAACAACAGAGCCACGTCACCGCCACAGCTCTCTTCCAAGAGCACTGGCATGGCACGCGTTCACAGGCAACAGTCCAATGAGTATCATGTGAACAACTCGTTGCGCTACCACTGACCTCTATTGGTGATTCCGAGAAGTTTTCAAACCACCCTCGTAAAAGTTAGTCTTTCATGTTGTCATGAAGGTGTTAGTTAACACAGAGAATCAACCATAACCTACCAAAGACTGTGGTGCCTTTCCACCAAGCAAAACCTCCATGGAACAGGGGTAACCAGACTGCAACTCATTCTCAACATTCGTCACATAGTCCAACAGGACAATACGCAACCATACATAGGGCGATACATAAGGGCCAATCATAGAGAATATGCCCTTTTTTCGACTTATATATGTGATATGGTCTTCTAGCTGATGTCACGCTACAACAGGTTTGGAAGTGGTACTGATAGGCGAGTACATAATTCATATTAATATAAGTTCTCAATTAGAAGCTCTGGTTCTCTTTCTCATAGTCACTATCTAGAGTATCTACATTAGACGGTCAGGGTTAAATCACCTTCAGTTTATTACAGTTATCTTCTATCAACCAACCTCAGTCATTGAGGGATTCATTTTAGAAGAGGAATCTGATCTACCTCTGCAACACCAAAGAAACCAAGCCCAGAAGTAAACAATTTTCCTCCAGACTTCTTAAAGTGGGAGGAATGGAAATCAAAGTCAAGTTATACACTGTGCTGTGTAACGCATCTGTATGGGGAAGTTACCAACAGATTTTGAGGTGAATCTCTTAAACAACTGATAGGCTCCATCGTTTCAAAGAGTTGACCCCATGTTCTCAAAAAATCAGTTTGGTTCTGGAAGAAGTCAAATAATCTGAGAAGGAATATTGGCCTTAAAAGTAATTATAGAGAAATGTAAGCAAAGGAATTTAACAACAAACATGAATGGTGACAAAGTTTGACAAACCAGTGTTCGAGTACATGTATGTAATGAGCTTCTGTATAACTTTGACTAATTTAGGAAGCAATATCACAGGAAGTGAAAGAATCAAAGAAGAAATACGAAGAATAACTCCCCAATAAAAAGAAGATATTAACATCTCAAGTGGTTGATTTGGGGGAGGGGATGAAATAGCGATCGGTCCCATCTGATTAGGGAAGGATGGGGAAGGAAGTTGGTCGTGCCCTTTCAAAGGAACCATCCCGGCATTTGCCTGAAGCGATTTAGGGAAAACACAGAAAATCAGGATGGCCAGATGCTGGTTTGGACCGTCGTCCTCCCGAATGTGAGTCCAGTGTGCTAACATCTGCGTCACCACGCTCCGTAAAGCTTAATGTAACGACCAATAAATCGGGAAAAGCCTTCCAAAAGCATATGTTTGGAGTGTGACGGTGTATGGCTGTAAGAACTTGACTCTGGAGACAGAGGAAAGAAAAATACTGAATTTCATTGGGGTGTTGTGTTACAGGTGCATACTGCAATTCAGAAACGACTCTTTGGATGAAAAATGGCAATCTTTTAAAGAGTGAGGACAAGAGGAGTTTATATAATTCCGTTGTAAACTATTTTGAGGGGTATCTATTGAGATGTGAGGAGTTCCTAAACGCAGGAACAGACAATAAATCTCACTTGTAGCATTCCGAGCGTATACGGGCGGTGTATTGAGTCAGCGCTGGCAGCAGGTGAGTGCGGGATGTAAGGTCGACGCAGTTTCGCGAGACAGGTTCGCTTGTTGAAACAGCGACTCAGTAGTACTGCACAGATTAGTGCAACAAGGGTAAGCCAGATATCCACACTGACAGCGGCCATGGCATTTTAGACTACAATAAGTTGGTGTCGTATAAGCACATCACACGCGCTGCTGCTGGCTATAAGCATGGGACATTTTTGTAACAAATTTGTTCCCAATGTTGCAGCCCCACCGGGTTTACTGGGCTGTGTCAAACGAGATCACGATACGGGCCTGCTAATGGAAGTCACCGGTTCGAGGCCATGGCAGGGCAACAGTTGTAAGCACTAGGTCCCCCCCCCCCCTCTCCCAATAGTGCCAATGCACATGTGGCCATGCCAGACCAACATCAGCAGCACGGCTCATAGCCACTGCTCCCTGTATTGTGGGTGCCACATCTCAGAATTTGCATCAGCATCTTCAACCGACATGGAGTCGGAATCACGAGCTACTGTTATCAACGAGGTGCAGTTGGCGAAGAACTGTGTTTTGGAGAGTGTAATAGACATGGACATGAGGCGTGACTGTCATCGTAATATAAAGGCTACCTTGTTTAGGCCAGAGGAGCCGACTGACTTATCTGAGTTTGGGGGTAACTGTAGAGAGCAGTATTTGGTGTCTCTACGGTGCACGCAACTTGACTTACCTGCGCATTAGCGCAATGCTTGTAGTCTGTGCCTCTACTCCGTTGTACATGTCGTTAATGGTGTCATATTGCAAGGCGCTGTAGAGAGTCTAGGTGGCTCATGATACAACGTAAAGATTGAGTCTGTGATCAATTTATTGGAGTTGCGACTTCTTGTTGTACTAGTGTACGAGATTAGAGTACTAATATTGTTACGAAAGGTTGTACAGCTGACAGCTGATAACAGGCAGCTACATGGGCCGATGACAGCCAGGGACGAACAGTTAGCATAGCTTCAGGTACCACAGTATGAGGTGGATCCAACTATGCAGGGTTTCCCCTACTGTGGAAAACCATCTGAGGATATGCTGTTGTTCGTAGAGGAACTTCAAACCTCGGCGGAGATGGGTGGTTGGACTGCAACTAGAGTGAGAATTAAAAAGGTACGTGAGGTGTACAGAAGCATTAAATAATGCAGCAAGCTTCGAGCAGTTGGAGAAATGACTTTTGCAAAGCCACAAAAGAACAGAACAGTGCACGGTATTTTCGGGACCAGTTGAGCGCCATCGTGAAGAGTCATGGATAAACTGCGGAGGATTTTGCTGATAGGACACGTATGACTTGAGGCAGAGTAATGAAGCACGCACAGTTTTGTTGCAAGAAGATGGGCAGATGATGGTCGAAATTGATACATCAAGAGGTTTATGAGATATACATGTTGTATTTTCTGCAAACACTGTTCCAGGGGCCGGCCGGAGTGGCCGAGCGGTTCTAGGCGCTAGAGTTGGGAACCGCATGACCGCTACGGTCGCAGGTTCGAATCCTGCCTCAGGCATGAGTGTGTGTGATGTCCTTAGGTTAGTTAGGTTTAAGTAGTTCTAAGTTCTAGGGGACGGATGACCACAGTAGTTAAGTCCCATAGTGCTCAGAGCCATTTGAACCATTTTGAACTGTTACAGGTGTAGACAGAAGTGGAATTTACAGAGGCAGTTCCCCCAACCACAGGGAAGCAGAGGATATGGAAGGTATCAGTAGTCGAATTTTGGTAATGGACGTAGTGGTTGATGAGGAGGTGGTAAGCGGCCGTTAAAGGCAAGGGGGAACGCAAAGTCCAGCTAAATGCATTCCTGTTCAAATTAAATGCAACAAATACGTATGCAGAGATGGAGTGTGGAGTAATGGGTGTTGTGAAAAATGGGAAGTACTTTTGTTTAACACTGGGCAGCAGATGTGATGGTGGTGGTGGTTAACGTCCCGTCGACAACGAGGTCATTAGAGACGGAACGCAAGCTCGGGTTAGGGAAGGATTGGGAAGGAAATCGGCCGTGCCCTTTCAAAGGAACCATCCCGGCATTTGCCTGACACGATTTAGGGAAATCACGGAAAACCTAAATCAGGATGGCCGGAGACGGGATTGAACCGCCGTCCTCCCAAATGCGAGTCCAGTGTGCTAACCACTGCGCCACCTCGCTCGGTGGGCAGCAGATGTCGGTTGCCTCTAGAGACTACAGACTTACTGAATCAGAGGCAATCGAACCCACAGCCCTATGCGATTCGCGGGGTCAGCGATAACAATTTAAGACGGCTGGGTTCAGCAAACGTAAATTCTCACACAGGGGCTACTCGATTTAAAAAGTATGTAGAGACATTGCTACACCTAAGAAAGGGCTACAGCCTGATCCTGGGGTTTGACTTTTTTGGACCGAAATTGTGCTAAAATTGATCTTAGGCAATGTGTAGTAGAATGACATTTACATCAACATCAGTACTCCGCTATCCACTGTGCAATGCGTGGCGGAGGGTACCTTGTACCACTACTAGTCATGTCCTTTCCTGTTGCACTCGCAAATAGGAGGAGGGAAAAACGACAGTCTACATGCCTCCGTTCAAATGGTTCAAATGGCTCTGAGCACTATGGGACTTAACATCTATGGTCATCAGTCCCCTAGAACTTAGAACTACTTAAACCTAACTAACCTAAGGACAGCACACAACACCCAGCCATCACGAGGCAGAGAAAATCCCTGACCCCGCCGGGAATCGAACCCGGGAACCCGGGAGTGGGAAGTGAGAACGCTACCGCATATATAGAATCCGCCTGTTGCTCTTCATCCATAGTTCGCCGTATGTCATGTGAGATAAGGGCAAGCTGTGCTTCGCATGAGCGACGCTTTCTAAAACCGTGCTGATTCGTGGACATACGCTTCTCGATCTCAAGAAAATTTATTATATTCGAACTGAGAATATGTTCAAGAGATCTGCGGCAAACCGGTGTTTGGGATATTGGTTGTAACTCTGCAGGTTCGTTCTTTTGCCCTTCTTGTATACAGGAGTCACCTGCGCGTTTCCCCAGTGGCTTGGACCCTTGTACCAGGTGAGAGATTTGCAATAAATGCAAGTTAGGTAAGGCGCCAATGCCGTAGAGTACTCTTCGGAAAACGGGATTGGGATTCCATTCGGTCCTGATGACTTATTTGTTTTCATCTCTCTCTGTTGTTTGTCTACGCCAGGAATGCTTATTACTACGTCGCCTGTTCGATGTTCAAAGGACAGCACGTCTGTACAATTATCCTGCGTGAACGATTTCTTGAACGTGAAATTTAAAACTTCGGCTTTCGTTTTGTTATATTCAAGCACCACATCAGACTGGTCGACAGGTAAATGGAAATGAGCGTTTGGCATCATTGGTCGGAAAACCCCTTACGGGGCAGGTCCGGCCTCCTTGGTGCCAGGTCTTATTACATTCGACGTCACATTGGGCGACCTGCGCACCGGATGGCGATGAAATAATGATGAAGACAACACAACACCCAGTCCCTGAGCGGAGAAAATCCCCGGCCCAGCCGGGAATCAACCCGGGCCCGTAGGACGGCTATCCGTCACGCTGACCACGCAGCTTTCGGGGCGTACGGTCGACATGTGATTGAATGAAAGCTTTAAACTCTCTTAGTGATTTCACGTAGGCCCAGAATTTTCTCGGCTTGTCTGCCAGATCTTTTGCTGAGGCATGACAGTGGTAGTAGCTGTATGGTTCACGCATAGATCACAGACGCATGAGTCTCCACTAACCTTTGCTTGTTGTCATTTGCGGATTCTCTTCCGAACCAAGAGCACAACAGCCTCTGCATCCTGGGAATTTTCCTAATCTCGTTATTAAACCATGGTGGGTCTTTTCCATCCTTAATCGATATAATAGCACTCCGTCTTCAGGCCACGAGTCGCCTACCGGGACCATCCGACCGCCGTGTCATCCTCAGAGGAGGATGCGGATAGGAGGGGTGAGGGGTCAGCACACCGCTCTCCCGGTCGTTATGATGGTATTCTTGACCGAAGCCGCTACTATTCGGTCGAGTAGCTCCTCAATTGGCACCATGAGGCTGAGTGCACCCCGAAAAATGGCAACAGCGCATGGCGGCCTGGATGGTCACCCATCCAAGTGCCGACCACGCCCGACAGCGCTTAACTGCGGTGATCTCACGGGAACCGGAGTATCCACTGCGGCAATCTACATAATAAGCATCACATAATTTTCCAGACCGCGATTTACAAACTGCTTAAACTTTGGATGTCACTCCTATATGCCTATTGTACTAGAACTAAGTGACGTCGTTTCACTGTCTAGGCGAGATGCTAATAATTGCTTATCTGCTCTTTGTAGAGTACACTCTCCTATCATTTTAACTGATTTATTAATTTGCGTATGCTTAATTGCTATAATGACATCATCCCGGTTTCTATACTGATGCTGTCGATAAGGTGTAGCCTGTTTGTAGTTACATCGTCTAAGACATTTCCATTCCATGTGGACTACTAACCACAGTTCGCCTCATGCGGGAAGGCGGCCCTATTTTCAGCCGTTCTGTGCATCCCCCACCATTCATCGAAAAAGTTCAAAGAAGGGCAGCTAGTTATGTACTGTCGCGATATAGGGGAGAGACTGCCAGGGATATCATACGCTAATTGGGATGGCAATCACCAAAACACGGGTGTTTTTCGTTGTGGCAGGAACTTCTCTTGAATTTTCAGTGCCCTACTTTCTCCACAGAGTGTGAAAATACTTTGTTGACGCCTACCTGCAAAGGGAGTAATGATCATCATAATAAAATAAGAGAAATTAGAGCTCGCACGGAAAGATTAAAGGGTTCACGTTTCAAGGGCGCTGTTCGAGAGTGGAACGGTACAGAAATAGCTTGAAGGTGATTCGATGAACCCTCCACCAGGCACTTAATTGTAAATTGCATAGTAATCAAATAATTCCTTGCAAGCAGTCGAGATGTTTTATAACCTTTTCAAATGTGAATACGAAGGTGAGACTTATATTTTTGAAGACTCAAAAACGAACGGTAGAAAAATCGCCTGCATCACAAATAGATGGTTTTGACAATGATATTTTAAAGCACTCCGTGTTTTAAATGTATATAAGAAGGGAATACTCGCCATCACAAAAACTCGTTACAATTATGCCTGAGCAAACTGGCTTCACAGGTAACGCTTCGTCAACGCAAAGAATTTTAAAAGGCATTTGTTTCAAATCTGTTAAGAAGAGAGTTTTTAACTGAAAGAAGTGACACAGAAACAACACGAACCACGTCCCTCATAAAGACGCACCGTACAAGAGAAGGTGGTAGTTCCACAGTGTATTACCTTGATGAAATATGAGTGCATCATTCCATGAACGCGTGCAAGGTTTTCGGATACTTCTTCTGCAAACTTGTATTTAGGTGTAAGAAAAACAGTAGTAACTACCAGTCACAAATGAACGCTGTCACTTTCAGGAAGTGGTTCACTGAACGATTGTTGCCGTACCTTGCTTCGAAGTCGATCATTGTAATTACCTTGTCAGTTGTCATTCAGTTGTTACACAAAGAAGATCAACTACGAGCACCAGAAAATGGGATATTGTGCTCTGGCTGAAAAATAAAAATATCCTGGACAATATAAGCCAGACTCGTGTGCTGAACTCGTGCAGCCCGTTAATTTATAAGAGTACAAACTGACTTTCATGCGTGTGAATGCGGCCACACAGTGCGTTTACCCACATACCACTACCAGTATAATCCGATAGAATTAATTTGTCGACAGGTTCCAAGCTATGTGCGAAGAAAAAAACAAAACATTCAAGATAACAGACACTGAAACGCTTTGCACGAAGCAATAGACAGTACGCCCCTTCAGTGTGGGCACAATGTGTGTGGCACAATGAAAAGTTTCAGAAATAAGACTGACAGGGAGGTCAATATGGATAAACCCCTTGCAATTTTCATTCTAAATTTACAGTCAGATTATGCAGACATGGGCAGATGGTACTACGATGTAGACATTGAAAAGGGAAAGTTATCTGTCAAGGTATCTGCGGTTTTCGACGTTATCGGCCAGCATTACGTCGGCTTATTTACAGAAGATAGTTAATTGTTTGCTTCTTCAGTGGATTATAAATGCGTTCTTCCACTATAATATCGAACATACTGACAGCTTTTGCGATAGTCTTTTGCACTAAACTTTGCTACCAGTAATTCTTTTATACGCATAGTGATTTACATTGAACTACACTGAAACACACCCACCTACGCGCATTATACACAGCTAAAAGAACTGTATGCAGTAGAAGCAGTTATCAAACAAATATAATTGTTTCGGTTTGAGTTTGAAGTTTATTTTGTAGTGTATTACATTTTACTTATATTACTGTCCAAATCGCAATAAATAGTAATTATTGGAACCATTTTCGGTGATCTTATCGTTGGACACTCGTCGTTTTAAGTAAAGTTGTACTTGACGTCTTCACAGAGCTGCGTCAGCTGTTCTCGCCTTCTGACCTTTTTCAAGCAATGTCAGTCAGTTGGTTTATGCTTCATATGTCATTCTTTCTCCGTGTGTTGTGGGTATGGTTACTAGCATTTGCAGTCCACTCTGCACTATCTTTTGTGGTATATATCACAGTTTTATATATGTACAAGGATGTAAAAGTTAAGATGCCTAGTCTTTTGAAGCAGTTTCTGTATGTTTCATAAGTCTTTCTTCTCAATATGATCCTGCCTGTTTTTCTTTAATGTGAACACCTTCTTTATGTCTTGGATGTTTGAGTTTCCTGACACTATAACTCTACACTGCATGTATAGTTCAGAGAGCCGATGTTACTCGGTACACAGACGCCGTTTGTCTGTATACTGTGATAACTGCCTCACTATGATTATGACAGAGGTGAGTTCCTTACAGATAGTATTATACATTGTTTCCATTTCGGCTCGTTACGCATAGTAATGCCTAAGCATATAGTGGATTCTACTTCTTCCAGTCTCGTTTCATCCACTTCTAAACCCATATACACAGCCTTCCCTTTATTTCTGAACACTGCACACATAATCTTTTTTAGGTTTATAACCAGTCCATTTTCCAGGCGCAACTGAGCTCTGGTGTTCGCAGACATGTATGTTCTTCTCTCAAGCTGTACCACATTTTGGTCATTGTTCAGTATTGTCACACTATCTGCGTGTAATACTTTCTTCTAATTCTCTTCAATACCAATGGCCGATTACGAATCCCTGCAGCGCTCCATATTTGATGGCTTTAGTTTCTGACTAATATGCATCCCCTATTGATACATGATATGTTGCGCACCTTCAGGAAAAGAACTATATACTCTATCCAGCTAGTTGTTTTATTAAGATAAGTGTAGTACACGAGCAAATGAGGTATTGCAGGAGAAATGTACCCATAAGTGCAGATAATTTTTGCACAAACTAATTGACGTTAAGGAAGGGGATGCTGATAGCGAGTTTTGACATTCCAGATGAGGATGAATGGTACACAAGATGTTGTAAACCACAATCAGCTGCAAGGCACCATTAAGTCTAGGGCTCTAATTCGAAATTGAGGATTTATTTTCCCCATGGGGCCTGTTGCCAGTGATGTCTGTGACACGAATCAGAATAGGGAATAAAGCACCGATATATCAGTAACTATATCACATAGCTAGATATTGGCAGCTGATTATAGAATATTTTATTAACCTGTAGTTAGCTGAGAGGATAAGAGAATAGTGATCTATGGAGTGCAGGAGTCGTGGTCATACGAAAAAAGTCTACAAATGGCCCTAGACAATACAGGTTCTGCTGTGATTACAGTCACTTGAACATCGATACCACTGAGACTATCGATAATTTAGGACTGTGCAGTCCTCAAGAGCCAACTGCGTACCGACCACAGCAGCGCCGCGAAACAGCATCAAGAAGGCGCTGACCAGCGCAGCGAAGAAAAGAGCGGGCAGCGCCACACCTCCAGAAAGACAGAGTTCAGCGTCCCTCACCAACGCTGACTTAACCAGCTGCCCATCGCTGGTCGGACCCAGTTCGGTAGCAGTCTTCGAGAGTATCAGTACTGAGCAATACGAAGATGATACTTACCCTGAATTCTGCGAGTAGTAGTAGAGAATAAAAGTAAATGCATGTAGGAAGCACAGGTAGCCACTTAATAACGTTTTTAGAAATGAAGAGTTCTGTTAATTTAAAAGTGTTATGCACAGATCATTTTGCATTCCTGGCCATCGCAACTTCTCTCCATCCTTGTTTATGTCAGTGCTGACTTCCACAGTAGACAAGACAACAAGGACAATGCTGGTACTTTTCGACCATGGATTCAAGGAGTGGTTACCACAAATTTGAGGTTGTTCCTAAATACCAGCCGAAGATAGAATATTCGGTAAAATGAGCGTGCTATTAGTTCAGGAGAATGCTTTGGATTGAAAAATGTACCTGCAACGTTTCAGAGGTTATTGATGATGTACTGAGAGATTAAAAACTGGCCCTGTACCTAGTTTACTTAAACGATATCATCATATACTCAAAAAGGCATGGAGCAGGCAGTACAGGTAGCCACTGTAGGAAGTGTTTAAGAGACTGAGGGTTTCACGTCTGATGTTGAGCACAGAGAAGTGCCATTTTGCATTAGAGGAGGTAGGGTATTCAGACCAAGTAATTAGTAAAGATGGAGTACAGACAGACCCGAGGCTGGTGCAAGCTTTGGAAGGCTTCCCAGTGCATAAGTCGAATGAGAACTGGAATCCTTTCTAGAGGATCTCAAGTTACTACAGAAAATTCGTGAAAGGGGTGCTGACACCAAGCAGTTGCTAAGAAGTGGTGTGAAATTCATGTCAATATAAGAGTGCTTTGGTGTGTTTGAAGAGTAAGAGGGGACTCCGACATCCAGCGCAGTTCTAGTATTTCCAGACTTTCAGAACGAATTCATTCGTTCGTATGATGCTTCCAATCGTGCTTCGGGATGTGTTTAACACAGGAGATTAAGAGTGAGAAGTGGCCTGTCGCCCATGTCTCGAGACAGCTGAATGCAGAAGAGAACGGTTATTCAATGACAAAGAAAGGAAGAGATGCTGAGTTTCGTTTATAGTGTCACGTATTTTAGATGTTATCCTTACAGGAAAAAAATACTGACCACGATGTTTTGAACCGGTTATCGGGCCTGACGGGACCCATCCAGCAGCCTGGCAAGACAGGTCCAGAGACAGCAAATTGGACTACGAAGTGGTACACAAGCATGCGATGAAGCACAGGAGTGTAAATGCATTATGCAGGCGGGCAGCAGTGTTGAAAGCTCTAGGTAATGGTCTTGCAGTATAGCAGAGAGCTCACAGTGGCTGTAAACAGAAGAGGATGCAGTCAAAGTCTGCCACATGTGATGAACTGTTGTGCAAGGGAAGGAGGCCAGGACTGCGGGTGGCAGTACGAATGAATTTTAAGGTGTTATCTGGTCATGCTGGTCATGAAGAGAGCAGAGCACCAAACTAAAGAATGGCCAGGAGATACTGGTGGAGAACAAGAGAAATGGATGCAGATAAATACACGAGCAACTGCGTGCAATGTGCACAGTGAGCTCACTTGAATCGTAATTGTGTAGCCTGCAGAGGCTAACAGAAGTGTCAAAATCATTTGAAATGCTTTGAGATGACGTATTAGGACGGTTCAATCAAATGCCAACAGAACACCAATTCGTATTTGTTGCGTACACAGTTCCGCGTAGTCAGTGCGTACACAACTTTCCCACTAGAGCGCGCCCCGCTAAGCACAACAGCGCAGGCGCAGCGCTCGTCCGTCTCCGCATTACGAGATGGCGCTGCCATAGAGACGGACCAAATTCTGCTTCCGCCGATCCGCGTATTAATATGTAACGCAGCCAATGAGATTGCTGCTAATGTAGAACCTTTTCTTCTAGCGGATCACACTCGCGCAGTGATACCTGAACGCTCGAGGTATTATAACGAGTGTACAGGCCTCCGATTAGTCAGTTTGCATTAGTCTTCATTTGTCTGTACCAGTCTATAGTCAAGTTTCAATCTGCTCCTAATAATATTATCATATTCCTGTACATAGCCATGAAGAGAAATGTATAGACACTTTGTCAAGTATGAGAGATATGTGAGAATAAGATTAACGTACCAAGACCAAAGGAACTTCAGATTGTCAATTGTAAATAGCATCCAGAATCAAGTTATGTAATGTCTATGCTTTTTATTATTTTAATAAATGTGTGTGAAAATTAATCAAGTTCTGTTTAAAGTTGGTCACCGTCAATCTGCTACTCTAAGCGTGCAAATGGTACTTCTATTGTCTGCCCTAACAGCAGAAAATAAACACGCCACAATAAGACCACGAGACATATTGCTGCCACTCGCCTATTTCGTTAGAGCGACAAGTCAAATAATCTGATGGTGTGTGTACCGAAGGTCTTACAGTACGCACACCACAGTATTAACGATAAGAGTATGCTTTACTCAGTATGTGGTGATCGTTGCTGTGCTGAACCAGCCGTCAGAGACAGTTGCACAAGCAATCTTTAACAGCTGGATGTTGAAGTTTGGCGTGCCAGGTACGATAAGTATGGACCAGACTAGGAATTTCATGTCAGACTTACTGAAGGAATTGTGTCGGTTATTAAACGTGAAGAAGTTAAGAACTAGTCCTCTTCATGGACAGGCCAATGGTAGGATGGAATGGACACATAGAACGATTGGGAAAACTTTACGTTGCTATGTGAATGCTCATCATAGTGACTGGGATGCATATGTAAGGTATGTCGTGTCAGCGTATAATTCAAAATTACACACTAATACTGGGTTTCCTCATATGAGGTTTTGTATGGTCGGAAAATGCCATCACCGTTTGATTTAATAAAGACAAAGAAAGGTAAAGTTGGAGAGGCGGCACGCGGGTATGCGGAAAAATTTCCGGAAGTCGAGAACAGAATACCAAAACAAAGGCAAGGGGAATCAATGCTTCGCTGATTACTCCTGCTTGTCTGTCGCGTCTGTACCTGTACTTACCCTACGGCAAGTTTACCGCAGTATAAAGTGACATTAGTGAGTCCTTAAACGCCGGAAGGCGAATACGAATAACCTCATCACTAGGTGTCGAGCACCCTATCAGATGGTGGTGGCTACTTTGTCAGTTACGTGAAGCTTCAGTTGTCAACAAGAACGGCAGTTGTCTGAGGAAGCCTGGAGTGGATTCCAGGAGTTTCAAGAACGGAAACGGAAAAGAATGCGAAGAGAAGGAATCATAGGAAAAGACAAGATGATGTGGTAGAGTCTGTGCACGAAGTAACGTATTCGTTAAGATCAAGACAATGAGGCTTGTTTCTGAATGATTTCTTTGGTGTTTACATTTGTGTGGGTATAGGACTGTAGCGAATACATTTTTTTAGTCTATAGATTCTTCTGTTATCTTTTGTTGTTTGTGAATCGGCTTGCTAGTGACAGAGGCCTTCCAAGCAGGGGCGGGGGAGTGTGATCTTTGTTCCTGTCACGATGAAAGTAATAACAGTATTACATTTCGTCGCCCGGATTGGGGCGGGGCCTCTGCAGAACCAGTACCAGGAAAGATGAAAGCTGTTCTCGAGGCAACAGGATGTGATAGTTGCCAGCCGTCAGTGGGCGCTGTAGTTTCCAACACATGGGAAATGCGGAATGAAGTGAGGACGTTGAAAGAAGCGTTCAACGGACTTCGCGAAAGTGGTCAGAACATGGAAGTACTCAAGGAAGTTTCAGGGGAAGGTCATAAACGAGGGACAAATGAGACAAGTAGTGGAGGCTGTGCTACATACACGGAGAAAGAGAGACTTAAAAACTGTGGAAAGAGTGAAAATACACAGATAGCGAATTTGGAGAGTGAAGTGTTGAAGAACACACAGTTGGTATGGAAAGTGACGATTAGAATAATGGATTATGCTTAGGCATCGGAGAACGTGATGACCCGGAATTTGGGATTGCTGCAAGCATAAGTGTTGGGAATTGTAGTGACAATGCTGAATTAGCGGATAGCGTGTGGGACGCACGAGAGATGGTGTGACGCTTGCAAGCAGTCATACATCTTGCCTTGCATGGATAACTGAGCTTAATCTTTTGCCACATGAACAGCACTTGTCGGGGTTAGAGAAAGCAAGTAGCGAACTATCGCTGAGTTAAGTCTAATTTGGTAACCCAGTAGAAAAAACTTACCCTCTTACCGCCACATAGCAGTGGAAGTGAAAGAAGACCGAGCACCATTATACAGGGTGTCCAACATAACTCTACCACCTCATATATTTTAGAAGTGAAACAAAACGGAGAAAATGCAATTGGCCAGGAATGCACTTGTGACAGGGGCAGGTACGAGGGGCGTTTGAAAAGTCCGTGCGAATTCCGAGAGATGGCACCACCGTCGTGTATCGAGGTCACGTTTAGTTAGTAGCATCTTTGGAAAGAACGCACACCAAGTTTCAGCCATGTTGGTCTATTTTTTTTTGCGTTTGGCAGTCGTGTGACTCAAGAAAGTCGGATGATTGTCAAAAAAATGGACGAAAAAGAATTTCCTGTAGTGATTTAACATTACTTTATGAAAGGCAAAACGCCTCAGGAGACTAAAGAGAAGTTTGATAAACATTACGGTGACTATGCATCTTCGATCATAACAGTTTATAAGTGGTTTCAACATTTTCAGAGCGGCCATATGGGCACAAATGATGCTGAACGTTCTGGACGCCCTGTGGAGGTTACGACTCCAGAAATCATTGATAAAATCCATGATATGGTGATGGATGACAGAAGAGTTAAGTTGCGTGAGATTGCTAGTACTGTGGGCATCTCGAATGGACGGGTACATAATATTTTGCGTAAAGATTTGGACATGAAAAAGCTATCCGCAAGATGGGTTGCACGATTGCTCACGCTTGACCAAAAACGGAATCGTGTGAAGTGTTTCAAGGATGGTTTGCAGCGGTTCAGGAAGAATCTGTAGGACTTTAAGAGTCGTTTCGTCACTGTGGATGAAACATGGATACATTACTATACCCCTGAGACTAAACAACAATATAAAACATGGGTTACCAAGGGTGAATCTGCAGCAAAAAAGGCGGAGACCATTCCTTTGGCCAGAAAGGCTATGGCGACTGTCTTTTGGGATTAGCAAGGTATAATCCTCATCGACTATTTGGAAAAGGGTAAAACTATTACAGGTTCATATTCTTCATCGTTATTGGACCGTTTGAAAACCGAGCTGCAAGTAAAACGCCGGCGATTGGACCACAAAAAGTCATTTTTCTTCACGACAATGCACCAGCACACACATCAGCAGTTTCAGTCGCAAAATTAATGGAAATAGGATTCCAATTCGTTTCACATCCCCCCCCCCCCCCCCTGTTCTCGAGACTTGGTTCCCTCAGACTACTATTTGTTCCCCAATTTGAAGAAATAGCTGGCGGGACAAAGATTTTATCCAAATGAGGATTGCAGCAGCTAATAGCTATTTTGCAGACTTTGGACAATTCCTATTATTCGGAAGGCATCAACAAATTAGAACAGCGTTGGACGAAGTGTATAAGTCTAAAAGGAGACTATGTCAAAAAATAAAAAAAGTTTAACTCAAACAGGTAAGTAGTTTTTATTTTTGCTCGGACTTTTCAAACCATCCTCGTATTGTCGTATTGTCAATTCAAAAATGTAAACAAACATGATTTTCAACGTAATTTCACGTTTCTTTCTTTCTTTTTTTTTTTTTTAATGGCACATGTACGTTTTTCTACGGAAATGAAAAATGGAGGTGCAATCAGTGAGGGCTGACTTTTTTTCACTGTTATGAACCTTATACCTACACAGACTTTTAAGAATGGCAACGGTGCCACGGTCTCTGCTGCAAAGTGCAGAGCAAGGGGTTGCCCAGTGCAGGCTTCAGGACATTGCTGACAACCCGCATTACGCCATTACAGCATTACGGCAGAAACTGTGTTACCACGCCAGTTACTTAAGGTCAATGTATTCCAGAAAGTATTATGGCAGTGAAACCAAGTCTGCCTTCAGTAATGATACCTCTAGTTTTCATTTCAGTAGAAAAACATACACCTGCCATTTAAAACAAACGTAAGTTTGCGTTAAAAGTGATGTTTGTTTACTTGAAGGGACTGTGCATTCCTGCCCATTCTGTGATTCCTCCCTCCCCCCCCCCCCCCCCGACAGGTGTATCCATGGCCAGTCGTATTTTTCATATTTCGTTTCATTTCGGAAAAGTAAAGCTCAGCAGATTCTAATTCGATTCACAGTAACATGAAAATATGTACAGTTTAAGTGTTATGCCATTCACACGTACCCAGTAAAGTCGGAAGATCTTGGAAAATTCACGTAGGTGAAGGTCCACGAGACGTTATTAATTTCGGAACATGGTAGCTGGGATGCAATAACGACGAAGGAACTATTGCAACACTGTCAAGGAGGGAAAGCTCAAGGAGACCAGACTGATTGAACTCAAGGAAAGTGGGTTATTAATCAAGGGGATTACGTGCAACATAACGGGGCCGACCCATCTACTGGCCAGGATTTGGGAATCACACAAGGAAACGTCTCAGAATTTCTGTGGTTTTGGCCACATGTAGCCCTGGAATTATTGCCAGCACCGAATATCACACTCCCAAATGAAACTTTAGAACTTGACCTAAACCATTCCCTGGATCGGATCATTGCTATGCAGGAAGGGCGCATTTCGGCTGAGCAATTAATGCACCACCGAGGAAAATTCAGAGAAAGACAGTGACACGTGGTGACAATTTTCAGTGCCGCAGTACCAAGCGCCAGAGCGGTTTTAACTGTGCTGCGCATTGCTTTTATTCTTATGAGAGGGAGGGCTGACTCAGTATAAACGATCCAGATTCAGTTGACTGTATCTCGAGTGCATAAGAAAGAGAGTGAAACTGTAACCTTGTGAAGTGAATGTAGAAAAGTGTAAATTAGTTTGAGGGGGAAGGACGCAGCTGGACAAGCCACCGAAGGTTAAATTGCCAGAAGCGCAAAACAAGTGTAGTAAATAGTCTCGTAAGTAACGTAGCAATAGGCAGCATAGTAAGGAAGATTGGCTGTCGTATCTAACATGTGTGGGCAACCTGCCAGTTTCTTTTAATATCAGTTTCTCCGTATTTTGCACGAAAGTGTAGTGTAATATAGAACTGATTTTGAGGGCGACTCAAGGAACCCGGACTCGTTCACGGAGGGGAGCTAACGTAGCACACCGACAAAATACATGTACACACAGATGAGCCAAAACGCTATGACCACCTGCTTAATAGCTTGTTTGTTCGTCTTTGGAACGAAATACATTACTGATTCTACATATCAGGGATCCTACTGTTTATTGGTAGAACTGCGGAAGTATGTGCCATTAGATGTCTACGCACAGGTCACGTAATTCGCGTAAATAACGGGCCGTTGATTTGCGTACGGGTGATGACGCCCGACAGTGACACAGATGGGTTCTATAAGATTTACATCACGCAAATCTGGTCGCCGAGACATCAACGTGAGTTCACTATAACGCTCCGCAGACCTCTGTAGCGCCGTTCTGGCTCCGAGACACGGACTGCTGACTTTGCCATCGGGGAAGACATCAAGCATGAAGGGATGCAGGTGGTTCGCAGCTGTCAGCTTGTTTTCGATTACTACCACAGTTCCACGTATGGGCATGTCCATGTCCCCCATAACATAATACTGCTCCCACCAGTCTGTGTGCATAGCACGTTGCACGTTTCGAGTTGCCGTTCACCTCCTTGACGGCGTTAGTGGAGACGACCAGCGACCTGGGGTAGCAAAAATGTGGTTCACCCTGTAACCACCCCCTTCCTAACCGGCCTACTGAGATATAATTAACCGTGATCGTGTAAGCCTAATGAAATTTTACAGACAGTAAGACTATGGTTACCGAAGGAAAATAATACCGATTAGTTGGAGGAAGGCGTACAACAGACCCTTCTGAAGGAAAAATCTATTGTAAATCTAATCTAAATTATTGATGATAGTTTTGAAATGGATGGAAATTTAGTGCAATCACTCACGAACCACACAGGGGGCGTGGCGGGGGGGGGGGGGGGGGGGGGGAGGGAGGGAGGAGGAGGGGGGAATGGTACCACGTAATATTTAATATAAAGCAAATACTGATTAGGAACAAAAAAAGGATAAATAAACGATCGCCAGCCTGTTACGGCAATGAATATCAAAAATCCTACGAAAGATTATGGTAAAGAAAATTAAGCAAATAATCACTGCCGTGGAAACAGAAGGTTGTCACCCTTTTCCACAACACAACAGGTCACGAAAAAATAAATGAATCAGAAAGCACTGCGTTTGCAGTTAGTTATTCTGAAATTCTAAATTTTGAAGGTGAAGTTAAATCAAGTTACTGGTTAAATAAATGATTGACTGAAACTGAAACTTTGTTTGTTCAGTAACCCAGCGTAGCGTAATGCAAAATTTACCAAAAGGCAAGCAATTTACTTTTGATTATTGAGAGAGTGAACTGAATTTACTTTAAGCAAATGAGGAACTGATTTTACTTTTAATGCAACAACAATAAAATACATACTAAGCCAGCAGAAGTCACCCGCTAAATACAGAATAAATGAAATTACGCACTCTTAATTTATGCTGTATCTTTAGTTATTAATTTTGCCAGTGAAATTTTACGTTATTTTAAGTGAGTGAAGTTAGTACTCAAAATTATAAATTAGTTAAGTCTCTGTTATGGAATACAAGAATGAACAATTACTGATGCAGCAGAATTTAGATTGAAACTGGTCATTAACAAGCAAACAAAACTAGCAGTAAGCAGTAAATCAATTTTCATATTTTTGCGACACTAGGTGACTGCTTGGAGATGAAAGGGACCCTGCTTGGTAATAATGTCTGAGGACAATGACAACACAGGTGTCCTAAAAGTTTTAACTATTGCAGGTAATTATTAACGGAAGTTAGTCGAAAACTGTGAATGAAATGCCATTGTGTACTGCCTCTATAATATTAGTTATACTTTGTCACTTAACAATTATACGATATTGTAGCTGCTGGGACGACGAAGAATGTAGCTGCTGCTGGTTGAGAACTACGAGTCGTCTCCAGAGCCACGGATAATTATGAGACAGGCAACAGATAGAATTGAAGCTTTCCTCCGCCAGTTCACTCCTATTGTGCTCTCAGGACTCGGGGATTAACAAAGTAGGTGCACCTACACTTTCGCGATCATAGCTGCACACCGCGTTAGCGGAAGATCCCAACAAATTCTTCCACACTCTTTCGTGTCAAAAGCTACCCTGCTTCCTCTCTGTTCGCAACGTGATGGAGACTCTCCATATACAAAGATAAACAACGACACAGCTAGTGCTCCTTCGTTGTTGCTATCGATACATTTAAATAAAGTTACCCTGGCTATTACCGAACAATTTACAATATTTACAATTACAATCAGTTTCATACAGTCAGAAATAAATACATTGTTACATCCATTACATATTAAATATAGTTTCTGTAATAAGGCTTACAGATTCAGAATTACAAGTACAGTACGAGTTATCGACGGATACTAGACGGCGAAAAATTTTGGAATGATGCAGAAGGTACTTTACCTGCATTTTCGATGTTACAAGCCGAGAGGCCTATACGGTCGAATCCCGAAGGTCCCGTGCCCACTCGAATCGTAACTACCGATGTCGCTGTGTCAGTACGTGAACACATAGGGGTAATATACTGCGGAGCTCCATGTTCGACAATGTACGATGAAGTGTGCGCTCCGAAACACTTGTGCATACACAAACATTGTGCTTTTTCGGCAGAGATGTCACAGATCATGATCTATCCTATTTTAAAGAGCGCATAAGCCTCCGAGCTCCACGTTCTGTGAAGAGTCCCGGACGACCAACCATTCAGCGCGAAGTGGTAGTTTCTGTCCTACCCCTTTCCATACACGCTCACGGTAGTAACACGTGAACATTCGACCAGCTTCGCCGTTTTCGAGATACTCGTTGACAGGCTCTGCTTAATAATAATCTGCCCTTTGTCAGAGTCGCTTATCTGAATTGATTTCCCCATCTGCAGCCTGCATCATCGTTAGGGTGATCCTCTGTCCGTGCCTGCTCCGCTTGCATACTTTTGTTACCGCGACACGTGGAGACTGAATTAATTAGGATAATGCATAAGCGTATATTGCAGGTCCTGTACGGGCCTTTCTGGATACAGAAAATGTTCGACTGCTACCCTGGCCAGCACATTCTCTAGATCTCTCACCAATTGAAAACGTCTGGTCAATGGTGGCCGAGCAAGTGGCTCGTCACTATACGCCAGTCACTACTCTTCATGAGCTGTGGTATCGTGTTGAAGCTGCATGGGCAGCTGTACCTATATACGCCATCCAAGCTCTGTTAGACTCAATGCCCAGGCGTATCAAGGCCGTTATTACGGCCAGATGTGGTTGTTCTGGGTACTGATTTCTCAGGATCTATGCACCCAAATTGCATGAAAATGTAATAACATGTCAGTTCTAGTATAATATATTTGTCCAATGAATACCCGTTTATCACCTGCATTTCTTCTTGGTGTAGCAGTTTTAATGGCCAGTAGTGTAAATTACACGTCTGTAAGACATTTTCAGAACTGCGAAAAGTATTGTGGACCCTCACCCTCCACAAAACATCAGAAGTCTCTCATATGTACTGCAAGATTACAATTAATCAGAAAAGTGGCTGACCCACTTCAGCCTTGCATGAATTTTCAGCACCAGGCTGCTGCTGTGAGGTATACGATTCAAATATGTCAGCGGAAAGATGTCCACGTTTAATCACTCCAGCTTTTGAGGTAGTTAATTTACCTCAGGGTCGGAATGGGTAAGCAAACCATCTTCTTTCTATTTTAATTTTTACATGACTCGCTCTTAAACTTGAACTGATGTAACTTACAAATGATAAGAATTTCATGAGTTTTTTTGTCACAGTACCTTGTGATCTGATATGCAAGATCAGGAGCAATATTCCTGTAACACAGAAATGAGTTCTTTGACTGTGTGTCACAAAATGTATATAATTGCAGTGGAGGAAACAGCGGCTCCCTGTCACCACAGGGGCACTGTGTTTAACGCGGTGCTGCACACATTTCTGGATGTTTCTATCACTTATATATTCTACTCAAACTAACGTACTTTCGATATGTGAGTAAGAGCTGTTATACTAGTTTATAGCTCTGGAGTCTATTACACACTGTTTCCCTCATGGAGCCAAAGTTACAGTTTTAAGATGTTTGATTACATTCCATTTACAGTTTTCTTCGCAGACTTCTGCAATTAATTACCCGCAGAGGGTAGTAATCACAATGTTTTGGCTCTTCGAGGTTTTCGTGTGAGACCGAGTGGTGTATTACGGCACCGCTGACACGAAACGAGCATGAGATGTTGTCACTGTTGTAATTCGACAAGGCTGATGCAGTGTCGCAAGCTTGTCGAAGCAGCGAACTGGGGAGAACTGCTCTGACTAGTGCAGCAAGGGGCAAGCCGTATTTTCTCAGTGATAGTGGCATGGCAGTGGTGTGTTAGGATACAGACAGGTAGTCCAGTGTACGTACAACGGGCGGGCTGCTGATGACTACTTGCAGTGGACATTTTTTATTCTCAATCTTGCAGCTTATCAGGATTACTTGGCTGTGTCGAACGAGATCACCGTATGAACCTGCCTGTGGGAGGCCACGGTTCGAGGCCACGGCATGGTGACAGCAACCTACGCCTTAAATTCCCCCGCCCCCACACACAGTGCCACAGCACAGCTGCGCGGCCATCCCAGCTCGACACCAGAAGCACGTAATGCCCAGGGGACAGCGGGTCGTTGCCCGCGCAGACCAGCCGTCTACCGCCGCTACAGGACGGGCGTGTTACCATGGCAATCATCCAGACGCCGCGTGGACCCACTGCAGATACAGCACCGTCCAGTATACACCGCCTGCCGGCGATCGGTGGAGCAATGGCGACAGCAGCGCAGGACACGCTGGCAGCCGGTTGCCCACCGAGCCGGTAGCAGCGCAGCTGCGTCACTAGAGAATCGGTTACGTTTGGAGATCCCTTTGTCTGGAGCCTCCAGACTCTTACCCCGCCTCCACCATCCGCTCGCACCATCCTGTCTTGTAGCTGCTCGTCGTTGCACTGGTCACGCTTCGCAGTGGGAATAGGTCTGTAGGAAGACCACGACTGGAGTATATGGATCACACAATGAAACACTTCAGCTTCAATTGCCACACGGGAACGAAGAAGAAAGAGACAAAGCGGTAGGTGGATCAAAACAAAATGTCCAGACACTCTGTGACCAAAATGTTACTGAAACAGAGGATGACAGACTAAAGAACGAAATACTAAATGTCTTTTTCCAAAGCTGTTTCACAGAGGAAGACTGCACTTCTCTAGATTGTCGCGCAGATGACAAAATGGTAGATATCGAAATAGACGACAGAGGGATAGAGAAACAATTAAAATGACTCAAAAGAGGAAAGGCCGCTGGACCAGTTCGATTTTACACAGAGTACGCGAAGGTACTTGCCCCCCTTCTTGCAGTGGTGTACCGTAGGTCTCTAGAAGAGTGTAGCGTTCCAAAGGATTGGAAAAGGGCACAGGTCATCCCCGTTTTCAAGAAGGGACGTCAAACAGATGTGGAGAACTATAGACCTATATCTCTAACGTCGATCAATTGTAGAATTTTGGAACACGTATCATGTTCGAGTATAATGACATTTCTGAAGACTAGAAATCTACTCTGTAGGAATCAGCATGGGTTTCGAAAAAGACGGTCGTGTAAAACCCAGCTCGCGCTATTCGTTCACGAGACTCAGAGGGCCATAGACACGGGTTCACAGGTAGATGCCGTGTTTCTTGACTTCCGCAAGACGTTCGATACAGTTCCCCACAGTCGTTTAATGAACAAAGTAAGAGCAAATGGACTATCATACCAATTGTGTGATTGGATTGAAGAGTTCCTAGATAACAGAACGCAGCATGTCATTCTCAATGGAGAGAAGTCTTCCGAAGTAAGAGTGATTTCAGGTGTGCCGCAGGGGAGTATTGTAGGACCGTTGCTATTCACAATATACATAAATGACCTTGTGGATCACATCGGAAGTTCACTGAGGCTTTTTGCGGTTGATGCTGTGGTACATCGAGAGGTTGTAACAATGGAAAATTGTACTGAAATGCAGGAGGATCTGCAGCGAATTGAGGCATGGTGCAGGGAATGGCAATTGAATCTCAATGTAGACAAGTGTAATGTGCTGCGAATACATAGAAAGAAAGATTCCTTATCATTTAACTACAATATAGCAGGTCCGCACCTGGAAACAGTTAATTCCATAAATTATCTGGGAGTACACATCAGGAGTCATTTAAAATGGAATGATTATAAAAAGTTGATTGTCGGTAAAGCAGATGCCAGACTGAGATTCATTGGAAGAATTCTAAGGAAATACAATCCGAAAACAAAGTAAGTAGGTTACAGTGCGGTTGTTCGCCCACTGCTTGAATACTGCTCAGCAGTGTGGGATCCGTACCCGATAGGGTTGATAGAAGAAATAGAGAAGATCCAACGGAGAGCAGCGCGCTTCGTTACGGGATCATTTAATAATCGCGAAAGCAGGAGAGACGCTCAGTAGCTCGGTAAGGGCTTTTGTTGAAATTTCGAGAACATACCTTCACCGAGGAGTCAAGCAGTATATTGCTCCCTCCTACGTATATCTCGCGGAGAGACCATGAGAATAAAATCAGAGAGATTAGAGCCCACACAGAAGCATACCGACAATCCTTCTTTCCACGAACAATACGAGACTGGAATAGAAGGGAGAACCGATAGAGGTACTCACCCTCCGCCACACACCGTCAGGTGGCTTGCGGAGTATGGATGTTGATGTAGATGTAGACGTGAAGACACATCTGCTCCCAACTCATCCTCAGATTGAGCACTAATGAGGAAGATGAAACTGTGTGCGATCTACGGTAGGCAACGTAAAACATATTGCTGTATTGTACCAGTTTCAGTTCCTTATACCTCCTTTAGTGTATCCTATCTCAGTCTCTTGAACTGTCACAGCCTTGTGGCGTTAACATTAATGGTCTGCGTGTTTGTAGCAACAGAGCCCTTCTTTGTCGTCAGGCACACTTCCGTCCAGGTAAATGCTTCTTCTTTTCCTGTACCTTGACTAGCAATTATAACTCCTCAAAAAGTGTGATTTTAAACTATGACAGCCTTCACGATGTTTATGAGTACTGTTTCGCATCAAAAACCAGACTCCTTGCATGACCCACTGCTGACTGGTCTATATAGTCTGCAACGACAGATGTCAACTGAACAGTCTTGCGAAGAAAATGGCATTCATCATCTAACAAGTGCTCCGTTTCAGCCTCAGTCCAACGGAAAAGCAGAACGCTACGTACGGGAACAGTCGCTGCAACTCTTTCTCGCCTCCTGTCGCTCCCAGTGACGAGGCGGGACTTCTGCACGACCGCCGCCATGGGACGCTGCTACACTTGCTACACCCACAGCAACATCAGGCGCCGCCAGTGGTGAGGAAGTATCGTTTTGCGACTCGCGATCTCGTTTTTCTTTTTTTTTCAGGTTTTATGGAAACTGTGGGCGCTGGGAATGAGGCGTGACCCAGGAACGCAATGGCTCTTTTATGTACTTGATTGCAGGTCCTTATGGTTTGCAGCACCGGCTCCAGAGCCAAATTCGTGTGTGTCATTTGCCCCGTTATTCTGCTGCTTTTCTTCCCGCAGATTCACGGCCTGACGGGACGGAGCGACCTTCGCAGCCGGCCACTGGTGCCACCAGGGCACCCCAGGAGGAGCGGATGGGCGATGCGCCCTCGACCCCGCCGTCCCCGCTCGCCGACTCGATGGACCTGGACCCGCCATCGCCCCAGCACACGCCCTCAGGCCTGGACCTGTGCCGTGGCAGCAGTTTTCTGGAGGATGCTACCTCGCAAGCCAGATGGCGGGGTACTGTCGGGAGTCCGCCGTTCTCCACAGATACGGGGGCAGGATGGATCGGCATAAGCTGTCAGCAGCACACCAGTCGGCAAAGACGCGGCGTGAAGACTGGCATTAGGCGCTGGATCTAGCACGCCTGTCACGAGAGATGCCAGAGACAGACTTGCAAGCAACACGCCGCCAACGCCCTCTCGACAGCAAGTAATTAGGCCACCGCCGCTGACCGGAGGGTCTCACTAGCTCCGTCACTGACGCAATAACTCACTCGGGTTACGACAGAGCATAGCGATCAGACCGAGACTAGTACTGTGACTAAAGTCTCTAATGGCAACATACCGATATTGTCAGCAAGAGGACTATTGCGGATGAACTTGCACCACAACACATGGACTCTATTAAAGTTAAGTAACAGCTCTCTGTTCATGTAAATAAACAACTGTGTTAACCCACGTGTGCAGTTGTGTTGCAGAAAGAGGATACCAGCCACCAAACAACTCTCTCCCTTCAATCCTACGGTACAAGACGTCATAGTGGCGACGAAGACAGTTCATTAACACTCATGTACTCGCCCGCTCCGAGCTCTTGCGACCATCTACCAGGAACTTTGAGACAAAAGCAAACCACTGTAGAATCCCAAAAGCATGCCACGATTCTAGAAAATTTTCCTAACGATGTTTAGTGTCTTATGACAAGACCTGCTGAAAATATATGAAACCAATTTCCTTTTAATATTGGTGTCTACATTTAAAGCAAGGTTTACATACTAACAATGAAGTCCTATTTTTATTTATTTTTTTCCTTACAAAATAAATGCACGGATATCTCAAATTCGTGAGTGGAATAAAATTCATAAATACTTTATTATAAAACTGATTTTTATTTATCTGTGAAACAAAGAGGCGAAAGAGGAGAATTACACTACTGGCCATTAAAATTCCTACACCACGAAGTTGACGTGCTAGAGACGCGAAATTTAACCGACAGGAAGAAGATGCTGTGATATGCAAATGATTAGCTTTTCAGAGCATTCACACAAGGTTGGCGCCGGTGGCGACACCTACAACGTGCTTACATGAGGAAAGTTTCCAACCGATTTCTCATACACAAACAGCAGTTGACCGGCGTTGTCTGGCGAAACATTGTTGTGATGCCTCGTGTAAGCAGGAGAAATGTGCACCATCACGTTTCCGACGTTGATAAAGGTCGGATTGTAGCCTATCACGTTTGCGGTTTATCGTATCGCGACATTGCTGCTCGCGTTGGTCGAGATCTAATGACTGTTAGCAGAATATGGAATCGATGGGTTCCGGAGGGTAATACGAAACGCCGTGCTCGATCCCAACGGCCTCGTATCACTAGCAGTCGAGATGACAGGCATCTTATCCGCATGGCTGTAACGAATCGTGCAGCCACGTCTCGATCCTTTAGTCAACAGATGGGGACGTTTGAAAGACTACAACCGTCTGCACGAACAGTTCGACGACATTTGCAGCAGCACGGAATATCAGCTCGGAGACCATGGCTGCGGTTACCCTTGTCGCTGCATCACAGACAGGAGCGCTTGCGATGGTGTACTCAACGACGAACCTGGGTGCACGAATGGCAAAATGTCATTTCTTCGGATGAATCCTGGTTCTGTTTACAGCATCATGATGATCAAATCCGTGTTTGGCGACATATCGGTGAGCGCACATTGGAAGCGTGTATTCGACATCGCCATACTGGCGTATCACCTGACGTGATGGTATGGGGTGCCATTGCCTACACCTTTCGGTCACCTCTTGTTCGCATTGACGGCACTTTGAAGACTGGACGTTACATTTCAGATGTGTTACGACCCGTAGCTCTACCCTTCATTCGATCCCTGCGAAACACTGCATTTCAGCAGGATAATGCACGACCGCTTGTTGTAGGTCCTGTACGGGCCTTTCTGGATACAGAAAATGATCGACTGCTGCCCTAGCCAGCACATTCTCTCACCAATTGGAAACGTCTGGTCAATGGTGGCCGAGCAACTGGCACGTCACAATTCGCCAGTCACTACTCTTGATTAACTGTGGTATTGTGTTGAAGCTGCATGGGCAGCTGTACCTGTACACGCCATCCAAGCTCTGTTACACTCAATTCCCAGGTGTATCAAGGCCGTTATTACGGCCAGAGGTGGTTGTTCTGGGTACTGATTTCTCAGGATCTATGCACCCAAATTGCGTGAAAATGTAATAACATGTCAGTTCTAGTATAATATATTTGTCCAATGAATACCCATTTATCATCTGCATTTCTTCTTTCTGTAGCAATTTTAATGGCCAGTAGTGTAAATTACACTTCTGTAAGACACTTTCAGAACTGCTAAAAGTATTGTCGACCCTCAGCCTCCACAAAACATCAGAAGTCTCTCACATATACTGCAAGATTACAATTAATAATAAAAGTGGCTGACTCACTTCAACCTTGCCCATGAATATTCAGCACCAGGCTGCTGCTGTGAGGTATACGATTCAAATATGTCGGCAGAAAGATGTCCACGTTCAATCACTCCAAATTTTGAGGTAGTTAATTTATCTCACGGTCGGAATAGGCAAGCAAACCATCTTCTTTCTACACTCCTGGAAATTGAAATAAGAACACCGTGAATTCATTGTCCCAGGAAGGGCAAACTTTATTGACACATTCCTGGGGTCAGATACATCACATGATCACACTGACAGACCCACAGGCACATAGACACAGGCAACAGAGCATGCACAATGTCGGCACTAGTACAGTGTATATCCACCTTTCGCAGCAATACAGGCTGCTATTCTCCCATGGAGACGATCGTAGAGATGCTGGATGTAGTCCTGTGGAACGGCTTGCCATGCCATTTCCACCTGGCGCCTCAGTTGGACCAGCGTTCGTGCTGGACGTGCAGACCGCGTGAGACGACGCTTCATCCAGTCCCAAACATGCTCAATGGGGGACAGATCTGGAGATCTTGCTGGCCAGGGTAGTTGAGTTACACCTTCTAGAGCACGTTGAGTGGCACGGGATACATGCGGACGTGCATTGTCCTGTTGGAACAGCAAGTTCCCTTGCCGGTCTAGGAATGGTAGAACGATGGGTTCGATGACGGTTTGGATGTACCGTGCACTATTCAGTGTCCCCTCGACGACCACCAGTGGTGTACGGCCAGTGTAGGAGATCGCTCCCCACACCATCATGCCGGGTGTTGGCCCTGTGTGCCTCGGTCGTATGCAGTCCTGATTGTGGCGCTCACCTGCACGGCGCCAAACACGCATACGACCATCATTGGCACCAAGGCAGAAGCGACTCTCATCGCTGAAGACGACACGTCTCCATTCGTCTCTCCATTCACGCCTGTCGCGACACCACTGGAGGCGGGCTGCACGATGTTGGGGCGTGAGCGGAAGACGGCCTAACGGTGTGCGGGACCGTAGCCCAGCTTCATGGAGACGGTTGCGAATGGTCCTCGCCGATACCCCAGGAGCAACAGTGTCCCTAATTTGCTGGGAAGTGGCGGTGCGGTCCCCTACGGCACTGCGTAGGATCCTACGGTCTTGGCGTGCATCCGTGCGTCGCTGCGGTCCGGTCCCAGGTCGACGGGCACGTGCACCTTCCGCCGACCACTGGCGACAACATCGATGTACTGTGGAGACCTCACGCCCCACGTGTTGAGCAATTCGGCGGTACGTCCACCCGGCCTCCCGCATGCCCACTATACGCCCTCGCTCAAAGTCCGTCAACTGCACATACGGTTCACGTCCACGCTGTCGCGGCATGCTACCAGTGTTAAAGACTGCGGTGGAGCTCCGTGTGCCACGGCAAACTGGCTGACACTGACGGCGGCGGTGCACAAATGCTGCGCAGCTAGCGCCATTCGACGGCCAACACCACGGTTCCTGGTGTGTCCGCTGTGCCGTGCGTGTGATCATTGCTTGTTCAGCCCTCTCGCAGTGTCCGGAGCAAGTATGGTGAGTCTGACACACCGGTGTCAATGTGTTCTTTTTTCCATTTCCAGGAGTGTATTTTAATTTTTACATGACTCGCTCTTAAACTTGAACTGATGTAACTTACAAATGGTTAGAATTTTATGAGTTTTTTTGTCACAGTACCTTGTGATCTCATATGCAAGATCAGGAGCAATATTCCTGTAATACAGAGATGAGTTCTTTGACTGTATGTCACAAAATGTATATAATTGCAGTGGAGGAAACAGCGGCTCCCTGTCACCACAGGGGCACTGTGTTTAACGCGGTGCTGCACACATTTCTGGATGTTTCTATCACTTATATATTCCACACAAACTAACGTACTTTCGATATGTGAGTAAGAGCTATTATACTGGTTTATAGCTCTGGAGTCTATTACATACCATTTCCCTCATGGAGCCAAAGTTACAGTATTAAGATGTTTGATTACATTCCATTTATAGTTTTCTTCGCAGACTTCTGCAATTAATGTTCAGATCCAGGATGACTGTTACACCGAGAGATGCTGTGTCTACTACTGAAACACTGAGGTTTGTTTGAGAAGAAACAAGTACACTGAGGCCTGTTATCATTTAGTTTTTCCGTTTTCAGTGTTCGGTAATGTGAGCTGTTCTGCAGTCCTGTCCTGTTTGGATAATGTGTGTAAGACGCAGTAAACAACAGGACACCCAGTTTTTGGTCTCTACATAACTGAGAGCGAGTTATCGACAATTTTCTTTTCTGATCGACAGTAGTACAAATGAATGTGTTAGTCAAATGAAGAAATTTTTTTGATGAAGTAGTGTACCAATCAGGTCGCAAATTGATGGGCTCCGAATCTGAATGACTTTGTTTCTGATGTCTACCCTACACTTACGGCAGTTTGTTACATTCACGTCTTCTACCATAAATAAAAACGTTTTTCTGTGTATACCAATACAATACCAACGTAATCCTACGGCTGCAAGACAAGAAAGCATAAGTCCGCCGAAAAAACATCTACACCATGCATACCAACTTGTCACAGGTACAAGTATGGTGGCAGCCATTGCCTACATTTCGGCCTTGGTCTGTGTTGCTCCGCTAATTGTAGTACTACCACATACAGACTAAACCGAGTCCAAAGCTGGAAGAGGAATTATCGACTGACAGTGCAATGGGTCACCTGCTCAGTATATCAAGAAGGCCAGTCAGGTAGTGCAGAGCCGTTAGTCACCCTAGAGTGAGGGAGGGGTGTCTCCAGTCGAGTGATGCAGCCAACAGACAGAGTGTCCCTTCAGCTGCTGGAGTCGCAGTGTGCTCAGCGTCATTGCCCCCCCCCCCCCTTCCTTATATATCTGCGGGTGGCCGATGCGGCCACATCTCGCCGCTGTGCACTGTGTCTTGCACATGCTCCTCGCGTGACCATCTTATCTCGAGTGCCTGTCATCGTTTGTGACAGTCTTAAATCAAGATTGCACCAAGCGACTGGGTTTATGCAGTCCGCGTATCGGCTTGCACATGGACATTCGATTTCTCGGAATCCAAAATATAGGAAAGCATTGCGAATCTTACTAAAACTGGTACTGTGTGAATATTTTGCCCTGATCTCAGTTTTGATAACAGAAAACAGTCCGTTTTGGCACGGTCTGTAGAATGGTGTGATTGTGTTTCACATCTTCTTTGGTCAGTTTTGTTTCACCCTAGTGATTACTCTGACCTCAAACCGACTCAGCAGAACAGATATCGCATCAATAATTTATAAATCTTTTTAAATGAAATTAAATATTTTTGGTCTGCTGGCCAAAACAATTGCAACGCCAGGAGAGATAGCGAATAAAAAAATTAGTTAATGTGTAAGTACAATACAGTAGGGAGAGTATATGATAAATTATTTGGGCGTACAGAGGATGCCAAAATTAGTATACAGGATTGTCATGTCTGACATTAGCAGTGGCTGTAACCTGACTAGGTATTAGAAAGAACTGCACTAGGATGATAGACACAGACATGCGTGCCACCATGCTGCTCAAACTGTATGCGACAGTCCGTCACCCGTGGTGGCTGCTGAGTTGTGGCATGCCGGCCTCTGAATGACCAGTGAACACCTGCTTTCGAAGTGTGAGGAGAGGGATGTGGAGAACATACTGCCCTGGACAATAGCCGAACACGATCTCTACTGAGGTACATATGGGCAACATGCAGCCTCGTGTTGATAATTTTACGTTGACGTCGAAAGTTCGGCACAGCCATCAGCCTTAACAATCAGAAATGTAACGGCTACTGTCTATATTACTGTCCATGCATAATACATGTTGTTGTGTACCTAAGGTTATACAACAGCATCATAGCAATTATTGCACCTATATGGTGACAAATTCAGTCTGTCCGTTCTCCTCACAACGCCCACACACAGACACGTCTATCGTGGTGTCAGATGCAGAACGGCGACTAGTCCGGAAAGACAGCACAATGTAACTGCTATGTAAACTCCTGTTTTTGGGCATTCCTCTCTGCTGTTACATCAAGGATATCTGCTATAATGGTCACCGTGTTGACAGCTGTAGCTATCCTTCAGCTGCAGGCATCACGAAATCATTCAAAAAATTCATCGCTCTTGCAGACCCTATCGCTCTGACAATTATAGTATCTTGACATTGTTACACTATCCGTGTGGATACTTGCCTCACCGCCAAGAAGCCCACTTCATGACTCAACGTACTTGAAATGGTTGTACATTACGAAATGGCCAAGGAAACAGTGTGATTGTCCCCCAAGGCACCAATCGCTGAGGCTACTGATATTTTGCATGGCGCTGAATATCTCCATCCTGAACTCGTCGATTTCATATGTCAATCATGGTCTCCTGAAGGACAGCTTCGTAGCTTTGGAGGGAGACAGCAAAGGTGGTCACAGCCATTTTAGGGCAGTCGCTGCAGGCACTGATGAGAACTGGTCAAGCCTGATGTTACGACGACATGGTTGCCACAGTTGCTTCCTGATCCTTATGACAGCCACACTGTCTCCCTGCATCTCTCACTGCATGGTACAGGCCCTGACCTATTATCCTGTCGTGACGGTGCTATAAGATAGATACGGTACATGCAGTAGAGTCAGAGCACAGCATACTGTAAACACTACTTCCTTAAATACAACTCAACAGGATTTTGCTAGAATAGCGTCATCTTTCTGTCTAACACTCGCAACCTAAGTTCACTAACCATTTGCGGTACACTTTGGTTCGAGCGGTACAAATCTGTTATGGCCCTATGGTCACGTATCTGAACTCGATGGCCGCCATCAGGCCCAGTTAACGTCGAACCCAAATACTGGAGCAGTACTCCACAGCAGCTCGCACTCCGGTCCCTTGTATTGTGCCTCGAACAGATGCACTGCACTTTTCCGGAAGCCTTGCTCCTCCACTTTTAATTTCTCGCATTCCTTGATTTCATAGGGATTCATAGTCTCTATATTAAAAAACTAAAAACCCGCCTCGATTCGAAAAAAGCACCTAGTGTTAACTATTAACCCAGGTTTCGGCGTAGATAACTACACCTTCTTCAGAACAACAATAAAACCCACAAGTGCCTATGAAGACCTTTGTCAATGATTAAAAGAAAACTGCGTAGTTTATAGGCTAGTGTGAGGTGGAGCGTACACCATTAAGTTAAGTAGTGGTTTCGACTTTGTACATATGTACTGTTTGCGTTTCCTTTTCTTTTTCGTTTATAAATGCATAGCTATGGTGTTCTTTAATCATTGACAAACGTCTCCTTAGGCACTTGTGGGTTTTATTGTTGTTCTGAAGAAGGTGTAGTTATCTACGCCGAAACCTGGGTTAACAATTAACACTAGGTTCTTTTTTCGCAATCGAGGCGGGTTTTTAGTTTTTTAACATATTAACCAACGATTGCTAACGCGCTGCGATGTTGAAGGTTCTTAAATTCATAGTGTTACCCCCAAACATTTTTTACACTGTAAGTACCTCCAGAAATAGTATCATTGTTCATATAAACATCAATAGCTCCCGAAGTTTAGTAATCGGGTAACATGACGCAATTCTTATTTATTTATATAAATATAGATTTTTGCAAAAAACGAAACCAGAAAAGCCATCAACAATTCTGTGCACTCATCCTGAGGTACTCTTTCCTGTAGACAACGATATAGTCTGCAAATGTCTGCAAATGCTGCTAGTGCTCTGATAAAACATTTAGTTCGCTAAGAATATTGGAGTCCTATTGTACCGTGTATGAGGCTCATGAGGAGACTAGTTTCCATTGCGTTTCCGCCGTCTGTATAACGTACTGAGCGGAAAATTCTCTGATCTAGGTACAAGTTTCAGCAGGTGGATCATATGACTTTCCCGTAATAACCACTCGATAATGAGATACAGTACCTAATGGATTTAGGCCTGTGCGAAGGTCTACTGGACATACATACGTGGCTGATATTTGCGGTACATCGAGTACGATAGAAATGGATGATATGTCATTCGAGTGCTATTCCGTGAGACCGTGCAGTCTCAGAGACGCATTCAGTGTCGCCGACGAATTTGCATTCGAATTCGGAATTCCCCTGCAGAGCCTTCTCCCCTACACTTGCTGTTGCCCCCCTGTAGTCCGCTGCCCACCTCCAGTATGTACTGACCTCTCAGCTGCTCGGTCTGTCAGACTGTGCAGAATGGAACCCACGGCCCTCTGTTCGGTCCTCACTGCTCCCGAAGGAGCAGAACGCAAAATCATTTCACATGTGTCTCCAATAATAGGGACTCCCATATCAGCTTACTGTTTACTTAGAGAGCTGGTTGCCAGGTGCGCTGTATGCAGAGAAATGCCAGCCTATTAGTCAGGTGACGTGGCATGACTTACACAGAATGTCTTTCTCTTCTTGTGTAAACAATGTAATTTTCTCACCAAGAGCTCGGTGTCCTAAGGATTTATAAATTCATTATTATGTAAGTTATAATAAGATATGCGAAATGCCATTACTTCCAGTGTCGCCTTTTAAAAATCGAGGTGCGAGAATGGTCACTGCAACACATTTGAATGTGAAAATCATCATTCAGTCACTTGTGGCGTCATCTGTACGACTGGTGTCGTTGTAGTCGTGGCGTTAAGATGAATTCAGTTTCATGTGTCTAAACAGCGTCCTATTAAACGTATAGAATGGCTCATACTTTTCTACAAATAATGCGCAGATTTTTAACAGTACATTCAATGTTTCAAAATTTTATAGAGCATTATCGGTGTGTTATGGAGCTGGATTTTCACCAAAAAATGTATTTCTTGCGATTAAATTTCTAACAATTATAGATTTGCTCTTTTAAATGTCCGATAAGCAAAAATCAGAATGTCAAATGCCTCAGACTGTAATGCTTCCCGCTGTTTATCAGTTTCGTTTCAGAATTAGATACCCAGATTATATCGGAGGGATATGAATTAGAGGTGTTCACCTCCATTATCCATAGTTGGGAACCAGCGACTCAAACCGCAGCTTCCGCTCTACCTGTTGGTCAGACAGCTGTGGGACGGTGGCTGCCCTCCACCTCAGCTGTTGTCTGGCTCCACACTGAGGGAGCCCACCACAGAGGCTGGACACAGCTGCTCACACCTGTGACCAGTGCTGGCAGCCAGAGGCACTCGGGCGTCCAGAGGACCTCCTGAGGACAGCGTGCGGGCGCAGGGACTGGAGACATCCCAGATGAAAGCTTTCAGACTAGGGCCAGCGGTCGGAACACTCTTTACAGTCAGCCATTCATTTCAGTCTTCCATGTGCTCCTCAGTTACACTACGTGTCGGGCAGTGTGCAGTTTATCAGGCACTCCTGACACTAAAAAGTATTCATACTGAAAGCCAAGGGATGTGTGGCTTACAATTACCTCAATGAAGTGCATGGCAATACTAAATATATGTAAACTTTTCGAGAAAATAATTCCAGGACAGGAGTTACAATTCTTGCTTTAACAAAACATTCAAAATCCTTAGAGATTGTTGGATATGAAGAATTCTGAATACTCTAACATGCAATGTAAATATAATACTAGTAACTCTGATACAGTTTTCTATGTAAAGTCAGAAACATTATATAAAGCACTCCGTCTTCGGCCACAAGTGACCCATCGGGACCATCCGACCGCCGTGTCATCCTCAGCCGAGGATGTGTATAGGAGGGGAGTTTGGCCAGCACACCGCTCTCCCAGTCGTTGTGATGGTTTTCTTTGACCAGAGTCGCTACTATTCGGTCGAGTAGCTCCTCAGCAGCATCACGAGAATGAGTGCACCCCGAAAAATGGCAACAGCGCACGGCGCTGACAGCAACCAGTGTGCCCACTGCGGCAAGGCCGTTGCCAGAAACGTTACATGCCGAACGTTAAATCAAAAGAAACAGGAAAGCTGATTTTCGAAATGGCTGCCCTTAGTGTTGTGAAGTGTCTCGGATTTCAGTGCTCAATACAATTTGTTATGCTATGCTATCGGTTTACAGGACGCCATTCATATTTATTTTCCATATACTTTGTAACTTTTAATTACACAAACAGTTCACGACGAAACTAGATTTTATTATTTAAATAAGTAGCTTTGGCAGCCATCGATTCGGGCGGTGGTTCCAGTGAAACTAACCGATTCACATCTCTGTAGTCATCTGGTGGCTACTGTTAATAGACGAAGTAATCAGACAGTGTTTGCGAAATACAGTTGCTTCTGATGGAGCGATATCCAGTAACAATCCTATTATTTCCACATGATCCCTTGTTATTCCTTATACACTTTCTTTCAGTTACATGTAAGAGACATATTATAAACATGAAATGTTATTTTCTCATTTCATGGCAAACAGTTCTTATTTTTGTCTGATTTTTATTTACTTTAAAATTTCGCCTCATTTACTAAACACATCAACCAGGCATCAAACAACCTTTCCAAGTAAACAGCTTATAATGTCTAAAAGGTGCAGCTATCTACTCCTACTCGTATGTTTGTGATACGAAGAAATTTCTAGGAAGTAACATTTCTTGAGATACTTGATAGGTGGCCTTACGAAGATAACGTATTTACCGTGGTCATTTCACAAAGCTCAAGTGGGGACACTGTCCAAGCAAAACCTTAGTTGATAAGGAACCTCAGTTACTTACAACTTGACAGTTTTCAGAACTTTCTCAGTTATTTTGACGGTAATGAACACTGTACCTTTATTCCTTGTCAATCATAAATTATACTCTGTTGTACTGACATTAAGAGGTGTTTATGTTAAAAAGTCAAATATAGCTGGAATAGCGAAGAGATACTAGCGAATTCAGTGGTATATGAAGTATGAATTTTCTCAATAATTTTTCTCAATACTCAACCTGAGGGAACTTATACGACGTAGGCTGGAAGGGAGTTTTGTGCTCTGCAGGCAGACGCTGCGGTTATTATGAAATCCCGCCCAACGTTTCCTGTCTGCTGCCTTAGCATACTTAGCGCTTCCTTTCCACATCTACATCAATATTCCGCAAGCCACCTTATGGGGTGTAGCGAAGGGTACCTCTGACGGCTCTCGTTTTCCGCCTCCTCCATTCCATTTCCGAATGGTGGGTGGAAAGAACGACTGTCTACAAACTTCTGCATGAGCTTTGATTTCCCTGATTTCTGATTGTGATCATGTCGCGAGATGTATGTGGCAGGAAGGAATATACTGCCGAACTTTTCTTCAAACACACTCAAAATTTCAAGAATAAACCTCTCCCTGATACACAACACCTCTCTTGTAGCGTCTGAGATTGGAGTTTGTTGGGTGTCTCCATAACTCTGTAGCGTCGAGTAAAGGATTCCTTGATGAGATACGTCGCTCTTCGTCGAATCTACTCTCTTCAATTAATTCCTCTGTCGCACTGTCGTATGCTGGGGACAGTGCTCTGCTGTCACGCGGAGGCTGCAAAATTCGTCACCATATCTACAACCGTGCTTTGTGTATTTGTGCAAGCCAACAGAAACACCTCATCATGGATCTGTCAGCACTAAAGCTTCGTTCACACCCAAAGATTTGTAAGTCTAATTCTCACATATGTCCTAAGGTTAACTCAACAAACAGTCCATCATATTTTATCAGCAGGAAGCTATAAGACAGGTTCAACAACTTTTATATGTATGAAAAGAATTTTTCAATTAATAATAGCTATGATCTTACAGAAGATATCATAGATGCAGCAATACCAGAGGGTGGCAAATTTGCCTCAATGGACACCAATATACCAGTTCTTGAGACAATGCAGATAATTAAAAGCAATCTAAACAAAAGTCGTCAAAGGCTGAGATACATAAACTCAATGAACTGTTAGAACTAATCCTGTCATATAACTAATTCTCTTTTAACAACCAAATTTACAGGCAAGAAGATATCATTGCAATGGCCAGCAATTTGGCAGGAATAACTACTGACATTTGCATGGATCACATAGAAAATTAATTCTTCAGGTTATATGTTTATTTAAAGACAACACAATTTGTTACAAAAGGTATGTTGATGTTACCATTATCCTGTATGCTGATGTAGCTGAAGAGATTGAAAAACATGGAAATGCTCTCAGTAGCATGCACAAAAAAACTTTACTGTAGAAAATCAAATAGATTATGCAATCAATTTTTTTGATGTTACACTGTCAAATGTAAAAAACAGACCTGCCTTTCAAATTTACCAAAACTCCATCCCCAGAGGTTTTCCATAAGCAACTCCTCCTGTCACACAACACTTAAAAAATGGAATTTTTCAGATCTAGACTTAATCATATACATCATGTCCCACTCAGTCTGCTAGATGAACAACAATAAATCAACATTACCAACGGAATAGATACAACCCAGATACATTTCTTAAACTTGATAACAAAATTAGTCAAAAGCAATGAACCCCTACCTAATAAATCAGAATCGCAAGAACAACACATTTGCTCACATCCTGTTTATTGGAACCTTCTTCATAACAGTGGTATTCAAATATCCTTCAAAGGTGACAATTTGCTATAGCAGCACTCATTTTATGAGGTTCTCTGTGCTTCTCTATCCTGTGCAGTATTAGTTTCTGAAAAACTACATCAAATTACATTCTTATGAATCTGCTTACAGTATTCATCTTTTGGTCTCCCTCTTCAGTTTTTATCCCACGTGCTCCCCTCCAACACTAAATTGGTGATCCCTTGATTCCTCAGAATTTGTTCTTCAGCTGATCCCTTCCTCTATTCCAGTCACAAATTTCTTTTCTCTCCAGTTCTGTTCAGTACCTCCTCATTAGTTACATACTCTACTCATCTAATCTTCAGCAGTATTCTGTAGTATCATATTTCAAAAGCTCCGTGTCTGAACTGTTAATCATCCATATTTCACTTTTATTCATGGCTACACTCCACACTAATACTTACAGAAAGACTTCCTAACACTTAAATCTATATTCAGTATCAGCCAATTTCTCTTCTTCAGAAACACGTTTCTTTCTATTGCCAGTCTACATTTTATATCCTATTTCGGCTATAATCAGTTATTTTTCTGTTCAAATAGCAAAACTCATCTACAACTTTAAGTATTTGCTTTCTTTATCTAAATCTCTTAGCATCAGCTGATTTAATTCTGCTGCATTCCATTATCCTTGTTTTGCTTTTGTTGATGTTGATCTTGTATCCTATTTTCAAGATGCTATCCATTCCATTCAATTGCAACTGCAACCATTCTGTATACAATAAGTAATTGTGTGGTTCCACAAACATGTAACAATTACAGTTTTGTAATTTGTAGTATCTGTTATGTATCTGCAGGTGTAACAACTCTCTCCTTTCGGCCCGCATCTCATGGTCGTGCGGTAGCGTTCTCGCTTCCCACGCCCGGGTTCCCAGGTTCCCGGGTTCGATTCCCGGCGGGTCAGGGAGTTTCTCTGCCTCGTGATGGCTGGGTGTTGTGTGATGTCCTTAGGTTAGTTAGGTTTAAGTAGTTCTAAGTTCTAGGGGACTGATGACCATAGATGTTAAGTCCCATAGTGCTCAGATCCATTTGAACTCTCTCCTTTTCCCCCAAGCTCTTTGACCGTAACCTGTTTTCCAAAGTAAACACGTTGGATGTTGTGAGTGTATGTGCTCCCTAAGTTAATAATGTCTAATGTATAACTACATTATCAAAGACATAATATGGAAGCACAAGCAATTAGCATGGTGGCTAATATAGGTTTAATGCGTAAAAACTGAAATATTTTTGGAAAAAAATGGTGATAAAAATAATGTGAAAATGATATGGGTACACCAGCTATATGTATTTATTACCATATTTTACAACAGATGTCATTTTTCTACATCCAAATGTTTCATTTGTGTCTAGTCATCAAGACATAATTTTTTTCTGATTTAAACAGTGATATCCAACACCAAGTATGGATACATGTACAGCAATGTAAACCTCCTGAGGATGGGCAGAAACCAGCAACTGGTTGTGTGTTAAATAAAATCGCCTTCTGTTGTGACTATTAGCAGTTATTATTCTATGTCCTAAATTCACTAGGTTTTTCATTAACTACAGCCTACTAAAAAAAATTACAGTTACATATTTTTATAAATATTTCTGTGTAGTCAAATTTGTTAACAGTGGGTCCTTTACAATAACAGTCTAACATTGTTCTTTTATTCTTCTCTGAGTCTTTCTTTTTTTCATATATATTTCAAGAGCAACAACTGTGTCATTTAGTTTATCTTGTGCTGCTTCCAACACTGTCATGTTCTCATACCAGGCACATCATTAATTTTTATGGTATAGTTAATTCTCTGATTTGCCTCAGATAAAAGTTTGTCATAGTCATGTAATTCTAATTTGATACGTATTTCCTCCTCTTCCAAATTTTTTTCTTTCATGAAAGTTGCTTTTGATTTTCTAGAATATATTTTTCTGTTTGTCTTCCTCTTCCACTTTTTCCTTCCTCTTTTCATATGCTTCTTTCCTCTTTGTTACAAACTCTTCTTGTAACTGTTTTTATTCGTCAAGTCTAGCTATTTAACGCTGATGAGCTGTACAATCTCTTTTCAAAAATACTTACATTATGGGGTCTTTGTGCATTTCATAATTGTATTGTTTCAATTAACCCTTGATAAACTCAATGGTACCTAAGCAATTCTGGGAAAGATGTATTCTGGTGTTTGTGAGAAAATTATTATTATTTGAAAATCCTGTTTCTGGATCTGCATTATGGTGTGACTGTAGTAATACATCTTTCGTCAATCTCTTCACATTTGAGAACATATCACTACCTACTGAATTTTTATGGAAAATATTTTTTTCCAGTAGTGGTTAATTCTCAACTTCTTCATGTTACCACCAATGTCATTTATAATATACAAATCACCTCATATTGTTTGACAATGAAGAATTTTCCGCTCATTAGAAATGATTTCAAGTTGCTGGAAGAGTTAGCACAAAGTGCCCAAGAAGAATATTTGTCAATGAAGTCATCTCATCACATAAGAAATGAAAATAAAAGTTCTTCACCCAGAAAAAAACAGAATATATTCCCCTGGCTATTTAAGAAAATGTAACTGAGGTAAAATTTTATCCAGTTTACACTGAATAATTCTATAAAATGTTGAGTTATCTTTGAATCTGTGTTTTCAAGACAAGAAGTATTTCTGAAGAACAGCCCTCTGACATAAAATTCTTTCAGTATTCAGAAAGAGTGTTAACCATCTACAGCGTGCATGTCTGAGAAATTTCAACTTTGAAAGCAGAAAACATCCTGAATTTTCTTGAATTCAGTCAGTACAAGTTTTTCTGGGTATGTGACCACATTCTCAACGTGTAAAATCCTCCAATCTTTGGGCCGCTGTTGTAAATGGTCTTCCTCAAGGTTTTTTTGCACTTAGCAGTTACCAAAAATATCCTAAGGCCATCTGCAACAGTGGACGAATCCTAGAAGCATTTTACACATTGGCATTGTGGTCACATAGCCAGAAAAATTATATTCACTGTGACAACGGCTGCAGAAGTCTACATTTAGTTTCTTGAATTTGCCTGTTCTTATTTGAGAAAGTTTAAAAAATTTTGTACATCAATCATTAAATCCACAGCTTCCTGCCCAGAAAATGCGGTCCATTTTCCACAAGTCCCGTGTACTTTATGTAACGTGCTGGTGCCAATGTCAATTATTTCTGGATAGTTTAACAGCTTCTTTTGTGCATGAATAATTCTATCAATTGCTTTATTTACATTGGATTCATCACTTCCCAACATGATTAAATCTCTGATGACCTCTTGATTATTAACATTAGTTTTGATGATATTCACGGATGTGTCTTTTGCTGTAGTATGAGACATCAGGTAAATGTTCAAATGACGAACTGTAACTTTATCACTGACCTTCATTTTATATTGAGCTGCTTTTTATGTTCTTCTATTTATTTAGTCTTCATTTACATAAGTATAAGGACCTGATTTCACCTAATAATAGTAAATGGAAATGTGACCCTATGGCATCCGGTATGAAACAGAACAATTTCGAAGCAGACAGAGACATTATGCCAGCAACTGTACTATCAGGGAACATCGCCATGAACAGTTCCTTCAAGTGCTGAACGGAATTGTAGCTAAAATTATTGTATGCCACTTGCATAGCACAAAGAAGTTACGTCTTTTTTGAGTTATTCCTAACAGACCCGCAGGTTACGTTTATTTACTGTTTCTCTTTCCATCAGGGAGAGATACTTGCAGTGTTGTATTCCTAACAAGAATAGTGGGTGCGTTCGCCTGGTTGTCTTCGACAAGCCTGTGGGTTTTGACCCATATTTTGATGAAATCTTTGCTGTTCTAGAGATGTAGCGGAGCCCCACAATTGAAATAAACGCTAAGGATGAGACATGCCAAACGGAAACCAAATCCCACAGTGTTGTCTAAAATACGTTCATTGTGCTGAAGTCTCTTTCTCAACTGGATGTGTCAAAACAAAAACACTGGCTTCAGGTTTTCGGGAATTTTCTCTCCACTGTTGTCTATATAGTTTCTGAAACCTTTTCTTAAATTTGGATACGAAAGAATAAAACTGTCAGACAATTTTCTTAGATTTTCTTCCTCTTCTGGCCATAGGCTCACAATGTCAATGGGCGACTTTTTATTGTCCAAAATATCGAACTCTTTCACGAAGGATGTGAATTCTTCGCTGTTATTCCAAGTTAGCCTTTGCCTCAAGATGTCGCTCAGACTCCGACAGAACAGTTTACTATTAATTCGGGTAGTCATTCTGCTTGATTCTCTTCTGGGAACCACTGAAACTCCTTCGAAGCACCCTTCAGAAATAGCTTTCCCTGCCTCCTTCATTGAAACACCTGGCATTTCCTTCAGTTGTTCAAAGGCTGTTACTGACTTCTTAACTGCTCTTTATGATGAAACAATATTAACACTGTCCTTTTTTGGTAACTGTGATTACTAATCTCTTCACAAACATCAGAAAACTGTGCTATATTGATCACTAATTCAGGGCTAGATAGTGTTTTCTGCAATCCCTTGAACTCTTCCCTTACAACTGACATTCTAGTGATATCATTCGACCTTCTGTTGAGATGCGCACTGAGAGCCTTGTAGGACTTCCATACTGTTTGTACTACTCTAAAGCTTGAGGCCACCCAACACACTGAGAATACTTTAGATATCTTCTTAAGTTTTGCATCTAACTCTTGTGCAACAGCTGACAGTTCATGGAGATTCTTTGGAGATTGATGACACAATGCACACAGCTTGTAAAAAAAAATGATAATACGATTCACAACAGGAATCTCTTCGATTGCATCAGCAACCCCTAATTCAGTTCGGTGAAACAAACAATGCTTTTTGAATAATTTGTTGTACTCCTTTCTAAGTCGTTCCGAAACACTTGATTTTTACCTAGCATTACACTAGCACCATCTCTGCATGCTACAATCAAATTGTTATTCAAATAGCTTGAAGAAAAACCAGAGACATTTTAGAAGATTTCCTTCTATTATTTTGCATCCGGTCTTTTAAGTTCAATAATATCCAAGAAGAAGTTATCCACACAACCATCGCTGATTTCGGACCTTAAATACACTATTTAAACTGAGTGTGAACCAACAGATGTAGACTCATCAATAAGATCAATGAGTACAGAGAGTTTGGAATTCTTCATTATAATGGATGAACAGAGCTTATTCCTCACAGCGTCCGCAATGCAGTCTATGATGTTGCTACAACTGAGTTTACTATGCAGTGTTTTGCCCATGTGGAGGCAATTTTGAATTTGAAAATCCACAGTCTTGTGAAAGTCTGAATATGGTTTGTTATTTTTTGCTACAAAATATGCTGTGCAAAACATTTTCCTCGTACTTTCAATAATGTCTTCCTGCTGTTCAACTACAGGGTTTTCTGGAACATTGTCTTGTCATTCCTTTCGTTGTCTGCAGTTAAATGTGCTTCGAAATTCCTATGTTCATGAATTTTTTCTCATTAATGTTAACTGAGCTTGTTTACTTGCACAAACTGGACCCACCGAAATACTACTCCATTCTTTATAAATGTACACTCCCTGTGATTTACTCACTTCCATATTTGTCACTGAGCAACCCCGCTTGCCTTCCCTACACATTAACCTTTCATACTTAGTCTTAAATTCTCTCCATGTACTATCGTTCCAACAAACAGCATAACAAGGAATAACAAGGAATTACTTCACATGACTGGTTTTTATCCCCAACAACACTGGTTCTGGTGCTAATGTTCGTATACCAGTTTCACGTTTTTTCGTACCATACGGACCACCTTCTGTAGCTGAAACCCCGGAACTAAATTTACTGAATTAATCTACTATACTGAGTTTCACACTGAAACATCGCAACTTTCAATTACTGGCACAGTTCATACACTTTTCTCTTAAAAACATATTATGACAGGGTTTAAAACGGCGAAGTATTACGTAGAACCGAAGGAGTCAGCAGAGCTGTTCACTACAACAACTATAACTCCACTGAAAACAAAGCTCAACAACAATACTGGCGCCGGCCTTGTACTGGCTAACGATTAACGCTGATGACAATCGGACTGTAAACGCACAAACGAAAGGCACGACAATGACTCGAAATAATAAATAGGTCTACCGTAATAATATCATAGCATAGAGCGAAGTCAAGAGCAAACATTCGATATTGTGGATGGATTGCTGAAGATCGCAATATCAGCATAATGACGCGGGAGATGTTTTTATTTTACTTATATCTTATCTTACAGATTAAGTTTCAGATAGAGATCAGGTTTTGTTGTATTATTAACCTTCAGGCACTCGCGGAATTTGAAGCAACGCTCGAGCGGTGGCATTTACACCATCACGAATTGGTTTTCGTTTTCGAATGCATCGGTCTACCGGAGCTCGTGATCTTGCGGCAGCGGTCTCCATTCGCGCGCACGGGGTCCCGGGTTCGATTCCCGGGGGGGTCAGGTATTTTCCCTGCCTCGAGATGGAGATGACTGTGTGTTATGGTGTCGTCTTCATCATATTCATGTAATTGTCATCGTCGGAGGAAGACAATAGCAGACCACCTCCGCTAGGACCTTGCCTAGTCACCGGTGCGGGTCTTCCGCGTCGTCCCCTACGCTCCTCGGAGTATACCTCATCATCATCATTGAGTCAAATCAACCACATACCACATACCATAAGGTGAGCCGACAGATAATCAGGGATTACCTGAGAATAAAATACGTAGATAGTTACATGTTCAGAAGGTGGAGAAAATGCCGCCCACGCGAGCACCCCGAGGTGAAGAAGGCAACATCAGCGTGCCGAAGAAAGGAATTAAGTTTTCAGACATTATTATCATGTCAAACGATGTGAGCATCTAAATGTGGGTCAACATCGGATGTGCAACGCCACGCAGAACTGCACAGAGCTAGGATTGCCAGCTGTCGGGTTTTAGATTGGACTGTCCGGTTTTTAAATAAAAACTGTGGTGTCCGTTCGAACGTCCCGATCGGACGTCAAACGTCCGGTATCGGGCTCCATTAAATTAGGCAAAATTTTTATTAACAAATTTCATTTTTAAATTTTTGTACGGAAGCCAGATATTGAAAATGGAGTCAGTTAAACTTTACAGTTTGATTATTCTTTGGTTTCAATATTTTGTATCAGATTGTGTCACAAGTTGGAAGCATCGTGGATTTGTCACAACGATTTCCAATTTATTTTAATGTAAGTTGGCGCGATCATTTGTTCGACAAGCTGTGTCAGAGTTCAAAGAGGCTTTGTATTTTTATTACACATTGGTCTCCTTGTCGTTAAATCATTTGAAGACTGCTCCAATAAGAGCGAACTAGGAAAAACAGGCCAATAACAGCTTGTATTTACTTACAGCTGCATGTCACTTCCACCTGGACAATAAAGCAAAATTGGCATACCAGTTTATGTGTGTGTGCTCTTCTTCACACATATATTATACAGCGGCAAACAACAACGAACAAAAGAAGTCGTGACAATGTTGCATTTTCATTTTATTATCGGTGCTTACAATAAAGACCTACTAATTTTAAAAGGAATACCGCTGTCGAACTAATGTTCGCACCAGTCATACCCACTGTTGCGCGCAACTGATTGATGCAGGTAAAGTATTTTATCATGAACCGCACACAGCATGTGTTTAGTTTAACATTGGAGTGTTTAAGAACGGCACTGTAGTGACTGAGTGATATGTGTACGTAAATAGCATCGTGTTATAGTGAGCTTCTCAGATGCAGCATGCTGAAAATCACCGCCGTGAGTGTCATTCCAATGACAAATGGCTACAAGAAACAGATTTTAAAGATGGTGAATATACCGTATATTTTAAAACACGGCGTGTGAGTTTTACAATGAAATACGACTCAGCGAAATCGACAAAGCATCATGCAGTTACAAGACACACATGACAAGGTGCGGGATGTGTTGCGAAACTCTGCTATTCAAACGTATTGCGTGACAGTGGGAACTTTTCAGGTAGAGGAAGAGTCAGCAACGGAACTAATATTAACATATAATGGAGTGAAACAACATCACAGTTTCCTTTCATAAGACTGTGGAAATCTTTTTGTTTCAAGATTCGAAACTGTCATCCAAAATTCACTGTGGACAGGCTAAAGCTGATGCTATTGGCGGTACATTCTCTGCAACAAATTTTGAAAAAATGAAATGCTAAAACTTCTCGATAGCATTTGCTGCTTCAAATAAAGGAAATACGAATTTATTTCCAGTTGCTATCCGGTATTTCGACCAAGAAACCGGAACAACTTGTGCTATTGTTGACTTTTCAGAAGACAGTGAAGAAACATCAACTTCTACAGCGAAGAAGCTTAAAGAGGGCATCATTAAGACTAGTCGTCCAGGATTGCAACTAGTTGCTTCTGGTGCGGACAATTGTTCCATCAATTACGGGAAAAACCAAACTGTTTTCATGGAGCTAAAAAAAAGTGTTTGTAGCACCACATCACTACATCTGACCGCAGGACATTGTCACATACATATACGCCACGATAGTGCGAAATATGGACTGAAACTACTGTCATACAATGTTGAATCGTTAGTGGTTAAGATATTTAATGAGTTTTCTTCAGGCGCGAAGATGGTGAGTGACCTGAAGAATTTTTTGCTTCTGCACTCAGAGTACTCCACAATGGTCCAGCATGTTCTTATACACTTTTTTGACTGTTTTTTCTTCTCTAGACAGATTGCTCCAGAACTGACCTGTTTTCAAAGCCAGGATGAAACAGCATTGCCAAACTTATTTGGACATTTGTAGCCTATGAAAACTACAGTGAAGTGGACGATGAAGTAACACTCCCAGCGATTTACATTCATTTATTAAATACAACAATAAAGCATCTGGAAAGTGATGGTATACAGATAACGAAAAATTCTGCATTCTTGAAGTTGCGTACAGAAATTATTAACTGTAAAAGGAAAAACTTCTTCAGATTCAGGAGCTGAAGAAATGTCTACAATATGAACAAGCAAAATTTATCAGTAAAGCTCAGCATTTCTATACTAATATTGTGGAATACCTACAAAAACGGTTTGACTTCAGCGAAGATTCAATTTTGAAGTTTAGCTCTCAGTTAAATCTTAAAGAGCCCCTTAAAATGGATAAAAGAATGAAATTTATAGATTTCAACATAAATAAAAACGGTGACGAACTATTTTTGAAACACATACACTGAATGTCGTCATGCCTTTCATTAAGGACTTAGCAGACTCAAACATTTCAAACAAATGGGTGACATTTTTTATGGGATGCAAAGCGCAAAATTTGCTGAAAGTTGTTCAACATGTGCTACCAGTGCCACCGTCCAATGCGTTTGTAGAGCGGATTTTCAGTGTGATGCTAAATATCTGGAGCAATAAAAGGAACGGAATGAAAGTGGAAATGATGAAAGCTGAACTCTCTGCGAATTTTAACTAGTGTATGAAATGTTCTGAATTTGCTACATTTGTCAAATGCGACAATGGGAAATAACTTGTTAAAACTGTGAAGTCAGAAAAGAAGTATATCTTCAAAATAGATCTAGGAAAGAAACTAGAAGCTCACAGAACTGGCTCTACTCACAGTATTATCGTGTTTAATAAATGCATGCTTCCTGTTATAGCAGCTATAATGTATGCATTGTGTAATGTGTTGTGAGTAATAATAAAATAATAGTAATATATTAATAGTCATACATTTTTTAATTGTCCGGTTTTGGCTCCAGTTAAAGTTGGCAAGCCTGTGCAGAGCAGGCCATAAATGCCAAGAACGGAGCAGAGTCTTTGTATGTGCACAGCAATGCTCCAGAATGTGCGCGCACGTTTGTGTCAATAATAATGGAAAATGAGTAATGCCGTCAAAACAAAGCACTCATTTCCTTTGATGTTCCGGCACTGCACTGAAGTTTTCATTGTTGTTGGTCATTGAGCGGCGTGGTTTGACGCCCACACTCGCGGCGCTGCGTCGAACCTTCTTCTGGGCTTTGCGCGAATGCCAGACCCCAAGCACCTGATGTTCATTGTTCTGTTTTATGGCGTTGTTTGTCTCTGGCCATTTATTAATGCTTACTTGACTTCACAGCTAATATGTCCTATGAGCTGTAACTCAGAATTGACGGTAATTTAGTTTAGAGAAACGGCGAAAGAGAATTACTGTAACAATAAAATATTCTCCGTTTAAAATAGTAAGGGGGCGTTGTGAATCAGAAATATTACACCAGTTTCGAAGTAAATGTTCATTGCAATCCTTAACATTCAACTAAGCGCCACTAAAAGAGGTCAAATTCTTTGGATTTTTTATGCTTCATGTACAAGCTAAAAATAAACACACGCGATAATAAGTTTTGTTTCACACGCTAAAAACAATAACTTTTGTCTTTCATGCGCCAGTTTGTTTATTTTCATCTGAAAACTCATCAACATTTGTAAAAAGCTATAATTACTTCGCATTTCTAACACTACGAATGTATAGAATTTATGGACATGGAAGGCCATTAACGGATAATTATCGCATACTGGTTAAATGAATAAGTCATTGTTCAGCCAGAGCCTAAACATGTCATCTTGAGCCCACCGAAACAAATGGAGCTGTAACTACCGTCTTGTGGTGACGTCATCCGCAAAAGTGCTAATCTGTTCAGGACACCGATTTACTTACTGCATTCAACATTCGCAACATTTCGTTTGTTGCAAATGAACTGATGCTGCTATGTAGCAATACTACTGAGCGCTACACTACCCATAACGTCTTGAAATTGCGGGAAATTCAAAATGAGACTTAAAAATGAAATTATTATTCTTTAAAGCTAAGAATAAAAAGTATCGAAAAAGTAGGAAAAGTACGATATGTAAAGAAAAAGTAGGAACCTCCCTACTTCAGAAGTAGGTCAAACGCAGGAGGAATATGATGCCTCAAATTCTCGACCTGTCAAACAGGCGTAGCTGGTTCGGTAAGTGTCGTCTTACACATGGCTACATCGAATACACACTAGGAATTTTTAGAGTTGCCATCAGGTAGGATGGAGTACTCTGTGTGCAGAAACCAAAAAAGTTCTTAGGCTCACTCACGTTCTTCGCGCTTGAAGGAAACTTGACCATTAACGATTCAGCAGTACAAATGCCGCTTGTATCAGCCATGTCGTGCCTATCGTTGAGAGTAGAGTGAAGGCTTTCACGACCGTGTGACATGGCTGTGATATACTTTCCGGGATGTGAGGTCGTGGTCCAAGAACTGAATGTTTGCATTGTGATTGTGCAAAACCGTTGTACAGGTGTTAATAATACTTTTGCTTTCTATTTGTAAACTTCCTAGGTATAGTATCAAATTAACTTCACTGTACAGTAATTATAATGGAGATAGCTACTGGTGCAAGTATTAAATTAATATCTTGTAACTTACTCTGAAGTATGTGACAGTAATGAAGTGTGGAGATTGATTTCAGTGTACTCATTTTGAGTAAATATAGGAGCAGAAAAGTTCTTGGACCACGACCTCACATCCCGGAAAGTATATCACAGCCATATCGTTGAGAGGTTCTGCTGTTCAAATCGCTCTGAGCACTATGGGACTTAACATCTGAGGTCATTAGTCCCCTAGAACTTAGAACTACTTAAACCTAACTAACCTAAGGACATCACACACATCCATGCCCGAGGCAGGATTCGAACCTGCGACCGTAGGAGTCGCGCGGTTCCGGACTGAAGCGCCTAGAACCGCTCAGTCACCGCGGCCGGCTGGTTCTGCTGTCATCAAACAAAATTGGTGATACCTTGTAGTAGTGTGAACAACGTAAGCAGTGGCAGGGAGTCTTGTTATTCCACAAGGCATACAGCTGTGATTCAGTGGACGGGATTAATTGACAAGAGCGTGACGTCTATGCAGAACGAGTTGCTCGATTGCACATTCCATCAGAAAAAAAAATTTTCAAAGGGTTGTTCGAACGGTTTTCGGACGCGGGATCACTGGAACAAGATCGAGGGGTCGCGGTAGTCACTGCGCATTTGGCATGACCTGTGTGGAGGAGTGAGTGCTGCAAACAGGGAGGCGACAAAAACAATTGTTCCGATGTGTGTAAAATCTTATGGGACTTAACTGCTAAGGTCATCAGTCCCTAAGCTTACACACTACTTACCCTAAATTATCCTAAGGACGAGCACACACACCCATGACCGAAGGAGGACTCGCTCCGCCGGGACCAGCCACACAGTCCATGACTGCAGCGCCTTAAACCGCTCGGCTAATCCCACGTGGCAGGGAGACGACAGTCTTGACACATGTGTGCGAAGAATTGGAGCTGCTGACGGCGCAAACCACTGTGTCCTGTGCGAGACGGTATTTAATCCGTATCTCTCGCGTGCAAGCTCTCAGGCCACATGACCACCAAGCTATATTACAGTTATGCCAATGCATTCTGAGGCGGACCGCTGAAGATCCGCAGTTAAAAGCTCCAATTTGTTTACGAATGAGGGACGATTCACACACAGTGGAGTAAAGTATTATCATAAAAACCACGTGTGGGGAAAAGGCATCAGGTTCTCTTTAATATCAACGGGTTTTCAGGACTTGTATGTGACAATCTCATAGGATCAGATACATTACGCGGAAAATGCTGATATAACAAGTCTCTGGTCGACATATTAGCTACATTTTTGGGTAATATTGGGTGTATCAAAAAGAATGACCCAATTCTTTTAAAAAATCATAACTATATGTTATTTGAGATAAGTGCGTGAGCAACGTTCTGTTGGAAAGAGCAAACTCTCGAGTTTTACACGGTTTCCGCTAGGTGGTAACAGTGTGCGCACGCTTCAATTCTAGTAGAAATGGTGTCGGGGCAATAGCGTTTTGTGTTCTATGTTTTGCGCATTGCAGGTCAGTAATAACTGTTCAGCATGACTTTAGTACTACGTATGATGCGGCTTCTGCACAGAGCATTAGACGATGGCATGAATAATTCCGAGAAACAAATTGTTTGTGTAAAGGCAAATCGCTGGACAGTCCCCGAGTGTCTGACACAGACGTCGACCGTCCGCCATAGTTTGACAAGGAGTCCGCAGAAATCGGTTCGCCGTGCAGCTCGACAGCTCAACATGCCCCCGGTGTCCGTCTGGTGTGTGTTGCGTCGACGTTTACATGAAACCATACAAAGTTCAGCCACTGCAGGCTCTTCGTGAAGATGAGAAACAACAACGTGTGGACTCGCTAAATTTCGGTCTTGGAAAGTTGGAGGATGACAGTTTTCTTCCACACTTAGTGTTTAGTGACGAGGCAACATTCCATTTAAATGGAAAAGTGAACCGTCACAATGTGGGGAATGGAACAATCACATGAAGTTGTACAACATGAGGACTCTCCAAAATCTACTGTGTTTTGTGCAGTTTCTCGTTAAAAGGTATTTGGTCGATTTTTCTTTGCCAAGAACAATGTTACAGGAAGCACGTTTCTCGATATGCTTGAGAACTTTCTTTTGCCACTGTTGGAGACTGATTCGAACGACTTCATTTATCAACAGAATGTGGCACCGCCACACTGACATCTGGACGTGTGCGAATTTTTAAATCAGAGGATTACTGAGCGATGGATCGGTCGCACTGAACCAAATGATTCAGCCGTACATTACTGGCCTCCAAGGTCACCGGACCTGACTGTATGTGATTATTTCTCGTGCGCGTTTGTAAAAGACTGTTTATGCCACTCCGTTACCAACAATAATGAATGAACTGAGACATTGCGTAACAGCAGCTGTGGAAGCTGTAACTAAAGACATGCGCGCTGCAATATGGGAACAATTTGAATATCGCATTGACATATACTGTGTATCTCAAGGGGAGCGTATTGAACACCTATGAAAAGATACGAAAAAAACTTTTTCAGTTTCCCGTTCATCAAAAAACAAAATTAATTGCATATGTTTATTAGTTTCAGATATATAAACGTGCCAAATCGGATCATTCTTTTTGATACACCCTGTATTACTCTCAAAGCAAAACAACGGCTGAGGTTTATGCACGACAGGGACCCGCCTCATTTTCTAAACCTCGCACGGCAGCGCTTAAAATACAAGTTTAACGAGTGATGATTTTGTTGGAAATATCCAAAAACGTGACTACCACCTAATTTCGATCCCTGAGATTTGTGGCTACGCTTAAATACGTTGGTGGTTCACATACCATTGACAGTTAGTACTTGTTCCAGGAGTGTGGGTCCCCAGTAGGTGAAAAAATCCGAGGGCAACCACGTGTGTTCGAAAGATTTTGTGACTCTTTGTTAGGGAAGGCTGGAGGACGTGCAAGGATGTGTGGTGTGCTCATTGAGCAGCACCCATACCGCCACCAGACGGATGGCTGTCACTGGACAGAATAACCCATGGCTGACTATGTTTTTAGGCATCTTACTTTTTTCCTACAATTGAGGAGTGCTACATCCTTCAGCAATGTGGCAGACTTATTCTGTAAAAATTCCTTATACTTGCCAAGTCAAGGGTCGGTCTCTGGCGGGGACAGCTCTGTACCACTGTCATCCCGTTCCCATCTCGCGTACCGATCTATGGAGGGATGTATGTCTGCACACTTCCCTCATGTTATACTCATTTCATGTGCAAGCCACTCTTTGGAGGCAGCAGAGTAGTTCCACAGCCTACAGTGTATACTGGTTCCATAAACTTAACCATAGGATTACGAGAGGACAGCGTCCCTTTTCAGCTAAAGGTATCCGATAGGTTCGCCCAGCATCTTGGAGCCTTGTTGCTGGGAGAGGGGGAGGCGTTCGACACGTTTGATGCGGGATGCCGCGGCTTTCTCTCCGGTGCAAGACCCGTCACCTCAGAGCAGCTCTTACATACCACGTCCTCAACTGTTCGTGTCTGTGTCACGCGGCTGCCATTATCCTCTACGGCACGCTCTGTAGTCTCACTTAAACTAGATCACACCTGAACTTTAATGTCTCGAGTTGCATTGTGGGCACGACAGGTAGTCCAGTCTCCTCTCTCTTTCTACCGAGAGGGAATTTCTTAAGCTTCTGCAAGTCGTACAAAAACCACGTTAAAGTCTGAAATTCACGTATGTTTTAAATTTCTAAAGTTTCTCGATGCATGTAGAAAATCTGCTCTTAAGTGTATTTTTTTCGTTTTTCTTTTTCTTAACAGAGTTGTGGCTCTGCTTAATCGAGTGAAATTTTTCCATGCGAAATTCCCTATTTTGAAAACGGCTTCAAACTGATCACGTCATATTTTGAAAATTAATGAACTCGCAGAAACACTTCGTTTTCGTTGGTTACTAAGTGTGTCTGTTGTGCGTAAGCTTCGGAAAAGGCTATTCTTAATGAAATTTTCCCAATATTTTTCTCCAAACAAGTATAATGTTTAGATCCCCTACAAATATTCCAAACGCACATATGATGCATAGGTCTGCAGTGTCTCCTTAACGTAGCCCTTAAGATACGTTCCTGAGAATTCCCTGCCGCCGCGGCCCACCGAAATCCGCCAGTGGCAAAGCGGTTGGTAGCCGACAGTTAAACCACAACGAACCTGTAAAATCATAACTAGTTTAATTCGTTCTACATGACCATGGGAGTTACCCACTAATGTTTCAACTCGTGGTCTTCCGTCCTTTTGCTTTCTTCTAGTCTGTGTGTTCCACATATTCATTTCCCTGTCGATTCATCGGAGAACCGATTCATCACATCTGTGTAACATTATATCTGAAGCGGCTCGATTGTCTTCTCTTCTGGTTTCCCCGTGGGCCACGATTCTCTTGCATAGAAAACTGTCTACCAGATGTGATCCTTACCTCTTGTTGCCAATATCATTTTTGCTACACCTCATTACTATCGTTTTTGATTTACCCTCCTCCCACATTCACTGTTCATTCTATTCCTCACGTTCTGCAATTCGAAATCAGTGTCATAAAAGGTTGCAAAATTTGTCGTGCAGTTATTGATTATTTTTGAGCATAGTTTGTAGCCAGTGTATAAAACACTGATGGCACGATAGCTTTTACTGTCAATATGTTTCCCTTCCTGGAAAAGAGAAATTAGTTCTGCTGTACACCAGGAGTCTGGGATCATCGCAAATAGACTTATCACTTGTAAAAAGCTTTTACCTAGTGATAACCCTCCATATTTATTTATTTCTGCATTTATTCCTTCTATTCCAGATGCTTTTCTGTTCTTCATGCCTCTTAAAGCCTCTTTTAGCTCCTTCATTGTAACTGTATCCACCGTTCCACTGCACATACTGTCTCCAGCGATCACCTTCGGCCTTCTGTGTACACTTGTTCATTGGTTATAATGTTCAGTGATGCAGTATCTTTTTTCTCCTTGTTCAGGCTTTGTTGGATAAATTTACTACGTTTCACACAGTTGCTGTTTCACTCAACTAGAATTCGCTGAGGTAATATGCTGGACTCTCGTCTGGGAGGACAGTGGCTAAAATCTTCAAATTTGGGTTTCTCTTGATTTCGGTTATGGCTGACACTCGCCTGTTGTCTGTGAGAGAGTCTTGCGCTCATCAAAATTGTAATCCCTAAGTATTTAGGTAGGAGACTACATATTGGCAGAAGTTGTTGTGTCGGTAGCTGGGCCGACACCGTGAAGTTGAGATGGCTGAAAAGGCAAGCTAGACTAACGCAGACGGGCGTGAAGTACTGGAACAGGATACGTAATTAATGTTAGGAAGAAAAGTACGGAGCAGGTTTAATACTTAACTTTACTCATTGATTGAGGTACATCGATCTTGACGATACACAGGAGGCTTTAAGTACAATCACTGTATGGCTAATGGCGCCTTGCTAGTTCGTAGCCATTAACTTAGCTGATGGCTATTCTGTCTCTCGGCTAATGAGAGAGAAAGGCTTCGTACATCTGGTCGGTAGCTAGGTTCTCGTACAACTGGGGCGAGTGCTCTCTCGTATCACGAGACCTGCCTTGGTGGTGGCGCTAGGTCTGCGATTACACAGTGGCGACACGCGGGTCCGACATGTACTAAATGGACCGCGGCCGATTTAAGCTACCACCTAGCAAGTGTGGTGTCTGGCGGTGACACCACATTCCTCCCCCGCAAATCGGCGAACGGTCGTGTGATAAGGCTTCCGCCCGCCGTGGGGAGGACCACATGTTGACGTATGCGATGAGGTGGGGAGCCTAACAACAGGCGAGGCTGTGCCACCCGCACCCGGCCATTCGGTCCGAGGGGAGCTAGGAAACGCCTGAAAAACTAGTCCAGGGTGCACGTCAACATGCGGGGTATGCGCCCGTAAAGAGACAGGAGGGACCGAAGGATCAACCTCCATTGCGTCGGGGTAGCCGACGCGCGATGACGTCATGTGGTCCGGAGCGGGCGGGAGTTCCATGGCGGAGGACAGCTGGTCACGGGAAGCGATCGGCGGCGCGTGACCCTGGGAGGCGCTTGGCGGCTGCAACGAAGCGTCGAATGCGGGCGGCGCCGGCGGGAGAACAAGCGGCGGCGGCGGCGGCTGCTGCTGCTGCGGCGGCAGCGGCGCGTCGCCATGGGGCAAAATGGAAGGCATCGTCGGTAACACCTGGGGATGAGGCGAGCCAGTAGATGGGTCCCCAGGGCGCTGACCGGACGGCACCGTCGCTGAAAGCAGACGGGGAGCGGCAGAACCCGAGCGACGACAGAGGCGCAGCTGATTGAGATGCCGACGCACCTCACCAGAGGCCCCCAAAACCAAATACATCGCGCGGCCGAGGCAGCGAAGAATGCGCCCTGCGAGCCAACGCCGTGAACCTCGATAGTTGCGATAAAATACAACGTCGCCTGGAGCAAAAGCAGGAGTCTGCCGCTGCAAAGGAACCTGATGCGGCGGATGCAGCAAAGACATCAAGGTGCGATGAGGACGACCGTGGAGCAACTCAGCCGGCGAGCGACCATCTCGGGGCTGAGAGCGATACGAAGACAAAAAGAGCAACAATGCGTCCTCCCGAGAATGCGACTCTTTCAATTTCAACATCTGTGACTTGAAAGTCCGGACCAATCGTTCAGCGGCACCGTTGGACTGAGGCGAAAACGGCGCGGATGTCAGATGTTGAATACCATTGGCCTGGCAGAATGACTGAAATTCTGCGGACATGAATTGTGGGCCATTGTCGGAAACAATAGTCTGCGGAAGACCTTCAATGCAAAAGATAGCAGACAACGCTTGGATGGTGGCGGAGGACGTCGTGGAAGACATCCGGACAACAAAAGGAAAATTACTGAAGGCGTCGACCAGAACCAACCATCGAGCATTCCAGAATGGACCAGCAAAATCAATGTGCAAGCGTTGCCAAGGGGAAGTGGCTTTTGGCCACGCAAAGACTTTCCGCGGCGGTGCGGACTGTTGTTCGGCACACGCCGGGCACGAAGAACACATATTCGTAATCGCAGCATCGATTCCGAACCAAGTACAGTGCTGACGAGCAAGTTGTTTCGTTCGCACTATACCCCAATGTCCTTGGTGAAGAAGCCGTAAAACAGAGGACTGTAACGAACGTGGGACCACGACTCTGGACTGATCATTATCAGAACGCAACAACAAAACACCACGTCGAACAAAAAGTCTCTCCTTGTGAGCAAAAAATCGGCGAACCAACGGATCCTCGATCCGAGACTTTGACAAAGGCCATTGCGTAGCAACAAAACGTAAAACAGTAGCAAGGACAGGGTCAGCAGCTGTGGCTGTAGCGACACGACGAAAATCAATCGGAAACGATTCGACCACTTCATCGGTTTCCGAATCAATGAACATGCAAGCAAGTTCGGAAGAATCGAATGCTTTATCCTCAGCAACAGGCAAACGGGACAACGCATCGGCGTTTCCGTGCTTAGCAGTGGACCGATACAAGATATCGTAGCGGTACTGCGAGAGGAAAATAGACCAGCGAATGAATTTCTGCGCTGTACGTGGAGGTACAGGTTTGGTCGGATGAAAAAGCGATGTCAAAGGTTTGTGGTCTGTGATGATGGTAAAGTGACGACCATACAAGAAATCATGGAACTTAGTAACACCAAACACGAGAGCCAAAGCTTCTTTCTCTATCTGTGAATAATTTCTTTGCGCAGACGAGAGCAATTTGGACGCAAAGGCAATAGGGCGATCATGGGAGCCAACTTTGTGCGCAAGCACAGCACCGATCCCGAAATCCGATGCATCTACCATCAACAAAAGGGGTTTCTGGGGATCGAATGGCGTAAGGCAAGTATTAGAAAGCAACGCCGATTTCAACTGGCGAAAGGCGCGTTCGCATTCCGTCGTCCAGACGAACGGAACACCTTTACGGCGTAAGCGATGAAGCGGAGCTGAAATGGAAGAGGCATTGCGCACATATTTGTTGTAATAATTAATTTTACCCAACACACTCTGTAGCTGTTTCACATTTTGAGGGGAAGGCAATTCTTGTATGGCACGGAGGTGCTCTGGACTCGGATGTATGCCTTGGGCATTAATGACAAGTCCCAGGTATGGTAAGTCACGAGCAAAAAACACACATTTGTCCTTCCTCAAGCGAAGACCATTTTGTCGCAAGACCTGAAATAATGTTCGTAAGTTCGCAAGATGATCTTCTTCTGTCTGTCCGGAGATCACTATATCGTCCAGATAGTTTGCTGCAGTAGGGACCGACGCACAAATAGTTTGTAAATATTGCTGAAACAAGGCAGGGGCGGATGCACACCCGAAAGGCAGTCTTTTGAAGCGGTACAATCCAAGATGCGTGTTAACCACCAATACGCGCTGGGATTCGTCGTCCACCGGTATTTGCAAGTACGCATCGGCTAGGTCCAACTTTGAAAAATATTTTCCCGGGCACAGTTTAGCAAAAAGATCTTCCGGGCGGGGCAAAGGAAAAGTAGCAGTCACTAGCTGTGGATTCACTGTGGCCTTGAAGTCCATGCAAAGTCTCAATTTTCCGGAAGGTTTTGGCAAAATTACTAAGGGTGAGGCCCAGAGAGAAGCTTGCACACGTTCAATTACACCCTGTGATTCGAGATCGTGTAACGTTCTTGCGACCTCATCACGCAATGCGTGGGGAACTGCGCGCCCTGAAAAATTTCGGTTGCGCGTTTACCTTCAGTTCTAAATGTGCTTCATAGTTTTTAGCGCAACCTAAGCCCGGTGCAAAAATGTCTGCAAATTCGTCACACAGCCGAGAAACACTGTCTGTAGGCACAGTCTGATTCACTGATAGGACCTGATTTACAACAGACATGTTAAACAACTGAAATAAATCTAGACCAAACAAGTTCACTGCAGAAGAAGAACGAAGAACGTAAAATGACAAGTTTTGTTTGTCCCTTGTATGTTGCAAGAAGGCTGCACTGTCCTAACACAGGAATTGTCTGTCCGGAATATGTAGTTAGCTTAACAGTTGCGGAACGCAACGGAGGTTTGCCCAGTTGTTTGTACGTCTCGTGATTGAGCAATGAAACTGCAGCTCCGGTATCGAGCTGGAATGGTATCACTTTGCCTTCAAAGTCTAAGTCCACAAAAAGTTTATTGTTCTGCTGACGACAAGAGCGACTGTTTTGTGCAATTGGAACAGACACTGGTACAGAATCACTTGCTAATTGACGTGATTTCCGGCGACGTCGACGCACAGTTTTTGTGGGACGAACACAGTTACTGTTAGAGAAAGTGTCACTGGACGAAGCGGAATTAACGACATGAATGTCCATAGGCGAAGGTCCACGAGCCTGAGTGTCCTTGGTTCGATTACGGCGCGAAGCAAAGGGCCTGGAATGATTGTGATTGTCCGATCTGAGCTTTTTCTGGCAAACACTTTGAACATGTCCTTTCTTATCGCAGAAAAAGCAAATAGCTTGGCGTGACGGGCAATGTTCACGCGAATGTCTAGTAGCACACCGCGGGCATGATTTTACTGCATTTGTGTGCTGGCGCGGCACACCTGGCTTAGCACGCGGCGGCAGCTGTGCGGACGTGCGCGAGGCCGGTTACCGGGCCGCGCAGCGCGTCCAGCGGGCCGGTTAATGTGACACACGGCTGGCGAAGTTTCAAAAGATTCCTGAGCACAGTCAAGTGTGTCCTGTCTATCCAATATGTCTATCACTTGTTGAAGGGAGGGATTAACTAGTTTCAAAATTTGCTCCCGTATGCGAACATCAGAAACGTTCTGTGCAATTGCATCACGCACCATTGTATCTGAATAAGAAAGACCACAGTCACATTCAAAGGCACAGTCCCTAGTAAGTCCTTGCAATGTTGCTACCCACTCCCTATTAGTTTGACCGGCCGTACGTTTTGTACGAAAGAACGTATACCGTTTTGCAACCACATTAACTGTTTCTTTGAAATAGGCATCTAATGCAGACAAAATTTCCTCGTAGGACAGAGTTGCTACGTCGCGTCGGGGAAACAATTTCACTATCACACGGTATGTGGACACACCGACACAAGAAAGCAAAAACGGCTGCCGCTCTTTACCTTGAATTCTGTAGGCTGCTAGATGAAAGTTGAACTGGCGAGACCACTCGTGCCAGGTCTCATCGGCTGCCACGTATGGTCGAAAGGGAGGTGCAACAGCGTTTAGTGGCAGCGGTAGCGAAGAAGCGGCGGCGGCCGCATCGGTGTGCAGCGCACGTTGACCCTGGACGAGCTGTCCAAGGGCATCCAATAACGCCTGCGTCTGCTGATTCTGCAAGCGATAAAATTCGGACAGTACATCTGGAGAATGTGGCGAAGCCATGACACAAATGTAAGCAATCAGAAAGAACTCTTTTCCCTCGTCGCCAATGTTGCGTCGGTAGCTGGGCCGACACCGTGAAGTTGAGATGGCTGAAAAGGCAAGCTAGACTAACGCAGACGGGCGTGAAGTACTGGAACAGGATACGTAATTAATGTTAGGAAGAAAAGTACAGAGCAGGTTTAATACTTAACTTTACTCATTGATTGAGGTACATCGATCTTGACGATACACAGGAGGCTTTAAGTACAATCACTGTATGGCTAATGGCGCCTTGCTAGTTCGTAGCCATTAACTTAGCTGATGGCTATTCTGTCTCTCGGCTAATGAGAGAGAAAGGCTTCGTACATCTGGTCGGTAGCTAGGTTCTCGTACAACTGGGGCGAGTGCTCTCTCGTATCACGAGACCTGCCTTGGTGGTGGCGCTAGGTCTGCGATTACACAGTGGCGACACGCGGGTCCGACATGTACTAAATGGACCGCGGCCGATTTAAGCTACCACCTAGCAAGTGTGGTGTCTGGCGGTGACACCACAGAAGTAAAGCTGTGACAGGATGTATGGACAAAAACACCGTTTGTTCCCTTCCATTTTGCGAGCTTATGCTCCGAGCTTAAGGACCTCAACGTTGGCTGTACATTTGAACCCAAAATTTCCTTTATCACGCCTGTTTGTTGTTCCCAGATGAAATATTAACTACCATTTTAAGATAGGATTATAAGTTACCAACGATTACCGAGTGATGGGAGACGGGCAGCAAGTGGAAAGAAAATATTTTTATTTATCATTTTGTGAAAACCTGTTTGATATTTATAGAATGAAATTTTCACTCTACAGCGGAGTGTGCCCTGATATTCTCATCGACTAACAGTTTCTGAGGCCCTGGGTGGAGAGGTACGTCACCCGGCAACACGGAGGATACGGTTCCCTGTTGCCGAGCCCAGGAGATGGAGAAATGAGCTGTTATTCCGGCACTTGTTGTTTTGTGTTCTTCCTGATCTGATCCGATTATCATTGCACAAGGCTTTTGTCAAAATATCTAAGATTGCAATCGGGGCTGACAGTTTCTTATGTATTAATATATCTAATCTATGAAAAGGCAGCTAGGAGTTTATTCATACTATCAATATAGTTGACAATCTTGTGTGCAGAAATAAGTTTCTTATAGCAGTTGATTCTATTACAAAAATGTGTTAGCCTTCATTCCAGTCACTCATGTCATATACAGTTTCTTAGCTCCACTGAGCAAACGTGCGAGATTCATTTATTCTTACTTTTGTGTTGTGGTGTTTTTTGTTTTTATGAGTCACGTCTAGAGCAGCAGAGCTCGATTGGCGCAGGGAGTTGAACATTTCATTACGCAGTAGTCAGTTGGATATTCTCAGAGGATTTTGATGCTAGGCCTCTAATAATGCTGGTTCCTCGAAATAAGCTTTAAATTTTTACGGCATTCTCTAGAGCTAAAGATTAAGGCACAGTGTAGTGAGCTTTCCTTACAGTGTGGGGGTCACATGCCACGTGTGCTGTTCCCGATGTACATCAGAGACGCTGGCCCCTCCTCCCTCTACGAACTCCTCTGAACTACGCGGTTTCTCCAGCCGAGCAAGGCGACCTTCACTCCTCAAGAGAGCACGCATGACCTGTAATTTTTCGACTGGTTTCATAAGAGCGGAATTCCGATGAAGTCCACTCGATCATTTTGAATGTTTACTGGCGTGAACCAGTAACCTACAAAACCCCATTGTCCCTCTTCTTGAGCAGAAATGCCTTCTTACCTAACTTTATGTTCCTTTTTACAGCCGTGTCTAGTGATTCTGTAACGGCCTTATGATTTCCTCTTATACACTGAAGAGCCAGTGAAACTGGTACACCCAACTAATATCGTGTAGGGCTCCCTCGAGCACGCAGGAGTGCCGCAACACGACGTGGCATGGACTCGACTTATGTCGCAAGTAATGCTGGAGGGAAACTTCCTGGCAGATTAAAACTGTCTGCCCGACCGAGACTCGAACTCGGGACCTTTGCCTATCGCGGGCAAGTGCTCTACCATCTGAGCTACCGAAGCACGACTCACGCCCGGTCCTCACAGCTTTACTTCTGCCAGTATCTCGTCTCCTACCTTCCAGACTTTACAGAAGCTCTCCTGCGAACCTTGCAGAACTAGCACTCCTGAAAGAAAGGATACTGCGGAGACATGGCTTAGTCACAGCCTGGGGGATGTTTCCAAAATGAGATTTTCACTCTGCAGCGGACTGTGCGCTGATATGAAACTTCCTGGCAGATTAAAACTGTGTGCCCGACCGAGACTCGAAAGGCAAAGGTCCCGAGTTCGAGTCTCGGTCGGGCACACAGTTTTAATCTGCCAGGAAGTTTCATATCAGCGCATAGTCCGCTGCAGAGTGAAAATCTCATTCTGAATGCTGGAGGGAACTGACACCGTGAATGCTACAAGAGTACGAGGCGGTGGTGATCTCTTCTGAACAACACGTTCCAAGGCATCCAAGATATGCTCAATAATGTTCATGTCTGGTTAGTCTGGTGTCCAGTGGAAGTGTTTAAACTCAGAAGAGTGTTCCTGGAGCCACTCTGTAGCAATTCTGGACGTGTGGGGTGTCGCATTATCCTTCTCGAAATGCCCAAGTTCGTCGGAATGCACAATGACGTTAATGGATGCAGGTGATCACACAGGATGCTTACGTACGTCTCACGTGTCAGAGCCGTATCTAGACGTATCAGGGGTTCGATATCACTCCAACTGCACACGTCCTACACCATTACAGAGGCTCCACCAGCTTGAACAGGCCTCTGCTGACATGCCAGGTCCATAGATTCAAGGGGTTGTCTCCATACCCGTACACGTCCATCCGCTCGATACAATTTGAAACGAGACTCGTCCGACCAGACAACATGTTTCCAGTCATCAACAGTCTATTTCGGTGTTGATGGGTCCAGACGAGGCGTAAAGGTTTGTGTCGTGCAGTCATCTAGGGTACACGAGGGGGTCTTCGGCTCCGAAAGCCCATATCGATGATGTTTCGTTGAACGGTTCGCACGCTGACACTTGTTGATGGCCCAGCATTGAAATCTGCAGTAATTTGCGGAAGGGTTGCACTTCTGTCACGTTGAACGATTCTCTTCAGTCGTCGTTGGTCCCGTTCTTGCAGCATCTTTTTCCGGCCGCAGCGATGTCAGAGATTTGATATTTTACCGGATACCTGATGTTCAGGGTACACTCGTGAACTAGTCATACGGAAAAATCCCTACTTCATCGCTACCTCGGAGATGCTATGCCCCATCGCACGTTCGTACTCACTTAAATCTTGCAGCAACAGTAACCGATCTAATAACTGCGCCAGACACTTGTCGTCTTATACTTAGGCGTTTCGACCGCAGCGCCGTTTGTGCCTATTTACATACAGGGTGTTTCAAAAATGACCGGTATATTTGAAACGGCAATAAAAACTAAACGAGCAGCGATAGAAATACACCGTTTGTTGCAATATGCTTGGGACAACAGTACATTTTCAGGCAGACAAACTTTCGAAATAACAGTAGTTACAATTTTCAACAACAGATGGCGCTGCAAGTAATGTGAAAGATATAGAAGACAACGCAGTCTGTGGGTGCGCCATTCTGTACGTCGTCTTTCTGCTGTAAGCGTGTGCTGTTCACAACGTGCAAGTGTGCTGTAGACAACATGGTTTATTCCTTAGAACAGAGGATTTTTCTGGTGTTGGAATTCCACTGCCTAGAACACAGTGTTGTTGCAACAAGACGAAGTTTTCAACGGAGGTTTAATGTAACCAAAGGACCGAAAAGCGATACAATAAAGGATCTGCTTGAAAAATTTCAACGGACTGGGAACGTGACGGATGAACGTGCTGGAAAGGTAGGGCGACCGCGTACGGCAACCACAGAGGGCAACGCGCAGCTAGTGCAGCAGGTGATCCAACAGCGGCCTCGGGTTTCCGTTCGCCATGTTGCATCTGCGGTCCAAATGACGCCAACGTCCACGTATCATCTCATGCGCCAGAGTTTACACCTCTATCCATACAAAATTCAAACGCAGCAACCCCTCAGCGCTGCTACCACTGCTGCACAAGAGACATTCGCTAACGATATAGTGCACAGAATTGATGAAGGCGATATGCATGTGGGCAGCATTTGGTTTACTGACGAAGCTTATTTTTACCTGGACGGCTTCGTCAATAAACAGAACTGGCGCATATGGGGAACCGAAAAGCCCCATGTTGCAGTCCCATCGTCCCTGCATCCTCAAAAAGTACTGGTCTGGGCCGCCATTTCTTCCAAAGGAATCATTGGCCCATTTTTCAGATCCGAAACGATTACTGCATCACGCTATCTGGACATTCTTCGTGAATTTGTGGCGGTACAAACTGCCTTAGACGACACTGCGAACACCTCGTGGTTTATGCAAGATGGTGCCCGGCCACATCGCACGGCCGACGTCTTTAATTTCCTGAATGAATATTTCGATGATCGTGTGCTTGCTTTGGGCTATCCGAAACATACAGGAGGCGGCGTGGATTGGCCTCCCTATTCGCCAGACATGAACCCCTGTGACTTCTTTCTGTGGGGACACTTGAAAGACCAGGTGTACCGCCAGAATCCAGAAACAATTGAACAGCTGAAGCAGTATATCTCATCTGCATGTGAAGCCATTCCGCCAGACACGTTGTCAAAGGTTTCGGGTAATTTCATTCAGAAACTACGCCATATTATTGCTACGCATGGTGGATATGTGGAAAATATCGTACTATAGAGTTTCCCAGACCGCAGCGCCATCTGTTGTTGAAAATTGTAACTACTGTAATTTCGAAAGTTTGTCTGCCTGAAAATGTACTGTTGTCCCAAGCATATTGCAACAAACGGTGTATTTCTATCGCTGCTCGTTTAGTTTTTATTGCCGTTTCAAATATACCGGTCATTTTTGAAACACCCTGTATCTCTGTATTTGAATAAGCATGCCTACACCAGTTTCCTCGCCGCTTCAGAGTATATTAACTAACAAGGGGTGGTCTGCCACGCGGAACACCGTTTATGATCAAATTTTGGAAGGCCATTCTATACTTAATATAAAGACAGGTGTTTCGACGTTTTGCAAGACAGTCCTCAGTTTCTGAAAAAAAAATTCGAGTTCAATGTTGATGACGAAAAATTGTATTTTCAATGCCAGACATAGAAAGATCGACTAAAAAAAATTTCTTTATTAATTTGATACGCGTCCAAAATTGATAATGTTCGAGTTATTAACGTTTTTGTGTTTTCATGCTGTAGCTTGGGTACCCGTCTACAACGTTTTTAGCAGAGCGAGGTCGGTGGTCGAGAGGTCAAGACATAGGGCTACCAAAGCGCTGGTGTGTGTAATCTATTCTTGGTCGAGTAATTTCTTTCATTCGGAAATTTTTTCGGTGTATCTGATAATATTCTCATAATTAGAATACTTTCCTTTGCCTTTTTTGAAATAATATATCGGGAGGTGTAATTATTATTTACTATTAATTAACCATTTTCATCGTGATACATAGTACCGTAACGCACCTAAAGTATGTTATTGCGTAATCCTAAGTGTTCACATAATCGGGCGGGTGAAACTTGTCATAGAAAGAGGCAAAACATATATTTGTCGCACACACAAACGAAATCTCGCACCTATTGACATGCTTTCCGGTATGTTGTTCGTGGAAAGCATATCTGTTTCACGTTGTTAAAAATAGAGCTGTCAGATATCAATTCCAATGGACGCCAAGCGTATGAAAGCAAATCTTAAAAGGCAGATGTAAACAACTGGTTAAGGACCAACACAAAAAATTTTGATAGCATTCGCCCTATGTTGTAATTATCAGCTCTGCCATGATGTCGCATAATTTTGAAATCATGGGATGTTATTCTTTAAATGTCGACAGTAAATATCACACGGTTGAAAAATGTAGGTACATGTCGGTGTTATCACTTCTACTGTGCAATTCGGTTGACCATCATCATCTACGAAAGTTCTATCTAGCGCGTCACGTATCACGGTGAAAATTACTGTCAGTACATTTATACATTTACTTGATTATTGATCACCCCCCCCCCTTCCGCGGTTTTATTTCAAAATAAGAAAGGACAGGTATGCCCATTATCATAATATTGTCACATATACCGAAAAATTCAGAATGACAAAAAAGCCATGACCAATAATCGAACACAGACCAGCTGTTAGGTAATCTAGTGTTTGTCCGCTCGACCGCCGACTTCGCTCTCCTAGACACACTGAATGACGAGTACCCAACCTACAGCATCAAAACACAAAAACGCTACTACCTCAATTGCTATTAACGTTGTATTTGATATTACATTAATAAAAACATTTGGTTTTAGACGATCTTTCGGTGACAGCATTGAAAACACGATTTTACTTCGTCAACTTTGACCTACTTTTTTTTCAAAAACTAGAGTGTGTCTAGCAAAATCCAAAACACGTGTCTCATTCCTTCAGTATAGGACGTCTTTGCAAAACCTGATCAAATTCTGTGACCCCCTTATCAGATCCACCCCTTGTGACTCAAAAAGTTCGTAGAAAATAGGAAATCAAAGACGTCATTTTCACGAGATGGTCCTCTGGCTCCTCAATGTGATTGTAGGATAAGGCTTTTAGAACAAGTTCACGCTGTTCCCTACCACATGCGATAATCACTTATCCCAGGCTACAGCTGACCACTGAAATTTCCCACCAATACTATAACAAGGCGACGAAATTTACGCTAAACGTTCCCCAAATTTCCTCTTAAATATTCCGCTACTACTGCTCCTGAAATAGGGAGTGTATAAAAGCGCCAGACTATCATAATGGCCCCACCTTAATATTACTCCACCTTAATATTATCTCCATTCAAATTATTTCCCATTCGGGATCTGTAGTAATCTTCGTAAACATTATCGTATTATTTCCAATTATAAACACAACCACCATGCCATATAATTCCCGCCACGTCTGCTCTTAACATTTTCGTCCAAAAGGCGATTACGCCTTTCCCTTCGTCTGCTTATATGCCAGTATTTCATCCTGTTAATGCGAATACACATACACAAGGCCGATTCAAGAACTTTGTTGCACATGTCAGCCTAGTAGAGGGCAGCAAACATTTTTTTTTTTTTTAAATCGGCGGACTGAGCAGGATCTACTTGAACTGGGGTACTACCCGGCTACGCGACTACCTTCATCGCGTTTCGGCAGATAAAGAAGAACGACGGTGAGATGGAATGAACAGACACCTTCCAAACCGGCGTGTGTAAGTAACGGACTGTTCGCCGCTTACGACACGAGTCCTCGAAGGCTATCGACAGCCAATGTCAATAGTGAGTCATGACATTGACTGTAACTTATGGAAGTAAATAACTAATTCTGGATCTTCTTTCACTGCACCTACCGGCGACAACAGGTTACCACCATCCTTCCGAGGAAAACTGGCAAGCAATGAACTCTGAGAGTGCCTCCTGATAACAGAACCATCACTACATCCGCCGTCCCAACTTTCGCCTCATGCAATATTTTCCACAAGCGACTTATCATTTGTCGCAACGCCTTGGAAGAGTTAAGCAGAAGTACACTCTGAGACAAAAGGAAAAACATAGGGAAAAAAAATCACGAAGGTATTATCAGAATGAGACAGAAATCGGTAGATGTGATATACAAACGAATGGTTACTATTTACGATAAACTGGATGATTTATTCAAGAGAAAGAGCTTAACAAATTGAGCAACTTAACAACGCGTTGACACACTTCTGGCCCTTATGCAAACATTTATTCAGGTCGTCAATGATTGAATGCATTCAGGGACATTGTGCCAATTTATGTCCAATTAGATAGTGAAATTCTCGATTTAGTTGGAGGGCGCTGCCCATAAAGCTCCAGACGTTCTGAACTGGGGAGAGATTCGGTGATCTTGCAGGCCAAGGTGGGGTATGGCAAGTAGTAGTAATTCTCGCCGTGTGCGGGTGGGAGTTATCTTCGTGAAATGTAAGCCCTGGATGACTTGCCACGAAGGGCAATAAAAAGGGATGTAGAATATCGTTGACCTGCTACTCTGCTGTCACAATGCTGAGAAAAGAAACGGCACGCCGGACCATCTCACTGGGTTTTTGGGCCATATGGCTGGCGGCACTCAGGTTAGTATCTCACTGCTGTCGGGGGCGTCGCCAGGCACTGACTGGAATAAACTGTCTACAGTGATGAGTCCAGCTTCCAACTGGGACTTATGATCAGCGAAGACGCGTCTGGACACGCCCTAGACAGTGTTGAAACACCAAACAGTCTTCGGCCAAACAGCTTGATAAGAATGATGGTCTGCCTTGCCAGCTTATTTTATAGCAGGATCCGCTTGGTTGTCACGCCAGCAGTCGTACATCACAGTGGTATGTGGACGATATTCTATGCCCCGTTTTGTTGCCTTTCACGACAAGCCGTCCTGGGCTTACATCCCAGCAGAGGTAAGGCCCATCTGCACACGGCTAGAGTTTCTACTGCTTTGTCTTGATGCTTACCAATCCCTACTTGGCCAGCAAGGTCGCCGAACCTCTCCCCAAATGAGAACGTTTCAAGCGCTATGGGCAGGGCTCTCAAACTGTCTCGGGATGTTGATGATGTAACACCATCCAACGACTCTTTCAAACATTCCCAATCCGAATACCTGATTGCAAAAGGGCCAGAGGTGGAACAATGCGTTATAGACGAGCTCAATTTTTGAATCTCTCTCTCCTGAATAAAACATCCAACATTTCTGGAATTGCATCATTTGATCGTCCGTACAAGTACATCACATCTTACACATTTCCGTCGCATTCGGATAATTCCTTCGTAGAGCGTCAGTATTTTTTAGTGTATTTGAAAAAAAAAACATACAAAACTCAGTACAAATACACTGACGGGAAAAAGGTTGCAACACCAAAGAATAATTAATGTACAGTAATGAGACTTCTGGAATACATCTGTCTAGGTCACATCTGTAAGTGATTGTCATTGCGAGATCATAGGATAATGCAAGCGCGATATAAGCCATTGCGAGATAACCCAGAATGTTGAATGCAAGCATGTAAACATGCATGCATTGTGCTGTACAGTCACCGGATGGCACTTTGTGGGATGTTGCTCTTGATCAGTCAGTACATGGACGGTTAATGCTGATTGTGAATAATGCAGTTGTCGTCCAATGATGTCCCATAAGTGCTGGATTGGAGACAGGCCTGGTGATCGAGTAGGTCAAGGCAGCACGTCGACACCCTGTGGACCATGTTGGGTTACAGCAGCGTTATGCGGGCGAGCGTTATGCTGTTGGAAAACACACTTGGAATACTGTTCGTGAATGGCACACACCAGGTCGAATCACCAGACTAACATGTCAATTTGCAGTGTGTGGGATAACCACGAGAGTGCTCCTGGTATCATACGAAATTGGACCCCAGACCTTAACTCCAAGTGTAAGTCAAGAGTGCCTAGCACGCAGACAGACTGGTTCAAAATGGTTAAAATGGCTCTGAGCACTATGGGACTTAACTACTCTGGTCATCAGTCCCCTAGAACTTAGAACTACTTAAATCTAACTAACCTAAGGACAGGACACACATCCATGCCCGAGGCAGGATTCGAACCTGCGACCTGAGCGGTCGCGCGGCTCCAGACTGTAGCGCCTAGAACCGCTCGGCCACTCTGGCCGGCGCAGACAGACTGGTTGCAGGCCCTGAACTGACCTCTTCCATGTGGTTTTGACTTTTGACAGGCTCGAAGCTTCCCTTGAAGTAACTGATTTGTTAACAGTTCATTGTGTCGCTGTGAAGCCAACTGCTGCTCAGACTGCTTCCTCTGTTGCAATGCGATTCGCCAGAGCCATACACCGAACGCTACGGTTTTCCCTGTTCTCGTAGCCCTATTACACGAATTCCTTCAAACCTAGTGAGGTGCTGATACTGGCGTTTTTTCACGTTAAAAGCATTCTCGGCTAACATCAACTCAGCATATCCAATCTCAAAGGTAACGTCCGCTATCGACCGTTACCTCGTGCATTTAAGGCAAACATGAGTTCAATCCTTTTACAGGCGCTCCTCTTTCATACCCTCTTTCAGATGTAGCATCACGCCTACCAGGTTTCGTTTATATCGCACAATTTCTTCTTGGTGTTATGATTTTTTGCCGTCGGTATATAATAGAGTCTGATAGAAAAGTTCAACCGGAAAAAAAATGCTTCTTTTTATCACAGAATTTGAAGTTACACTACTGGCCATTAAAATTGCTACACCACGAAGATGACGTAATACAGACGTGAAATTTAACCGACAGGAAGAAGATGCTGTGATATGCAAATGATTAGCTTTTCAGAGCATTCACACAAGGTTGGCGCCGGTGGCGACACCTACAACGTGCTGACATGAGGAAAGTTTTCAACCGATTTCTCATATACAAACAGCAGTTGACCGGCGTTGCCTGGTGAAACGTTGTTGTGATACCTCGTGTAAGGAGGATAAATGCGTTCCATCACGTTTCCGACTTTGATAAAGGTCGGATTGTATAGCCTATTGCCATTGCTGTTTATCGTATCGCGACATTGCTGCTCGCCTTGGTTGAGATCCAATGACTATTAGCAGAATATGGAATCGGTGGGTTCAGGAGGGTAATACGGAACGCCGTGCTGCATCCCAAAGGCCTCGTATCACTAACAGTCGAGATGACAGGCATCTTATCAGCATGGCTGTAACGGATCGTGATGCCACGTCTCGATCCCTGAGTCAACAGAAGGGGACGTTTGCAAGACAACAACCATCTGCACGAACAGTTCGACGACGTTTGCAGCAGCATGGACTATCGGCTCCGAGACCACGGATGCGGTTACCCTTGATGCTGCATCACAGACAGGAGCGCCTGCGATGGTGTACTCTACGACGAACCTGGGTACACGAATGGCAAAATGTCATTTCTTCGGATGAATCCAGGTTCTGTTTACAGCATCATGATGGTCGCGTCCGTGTTTGGCGACATCGCGGTGAACGCACATTGGAAGCGTGTATTCGTCATCGCCATACTGGCTTATCACCCGGCGTGATGGTATGGGGTGCCATTGGTTACAAGTCTCGGTCACCTCTTGATCGCATTGGCGGCACTTTAAACAGTGGACGCTACATTTCAGATGTGTTACGACCCGTGGCTCTACCCTTCATTCGATCCCTGCGTACCCTACATTTCAGCAGGATAATGCACGACCGCATGTTGAAGGTCCTGTACGGGCCTTTCTGGATACAGAAAGTGTTCGACTGCTGCCCTGGCCAGCACATTCTCCAGATCTCTCAGCAACTGAAAACGTGTGCTCAATGGTGGCTCGTCACAATACGCCAGTCACCACTCTTGATGAACTGTGGTATCGTGTTGAAGCTGCATGGGCAGCTGTACTTGTACACGCCATCCAAGTTCTGTTTGACTCAATGCCCTGGCGTATCAAGGCCGTTATTACGGCCAGAGGTGATCGTGCTGGGTACTGATTTCTCAGGATCTATGCACCCAAATTGCGTTAAAATGTAATGAAAGCAGAGCTCACCATCTGCAGCATCGTCGACAGGACTGACTGCGGACCTTTGGTACAGAGCCGAGTGGAGGGTCTGAATCAGAGGCTGAGACGGTTCTGCGACCGTGTGGGCTGCAGATTCCTCGACTTGCGCGATAGGGTGGTGGGGTTACGGGTTCCGCTGGATAGGTCAGGAGTCCACTACACGCAACATGCGGCTACACGGGTAGCAGGGGTTCTGTGGCGTGGGCTGGGCGGTTTTTTAGGTTAGATGGCCTTGGGCAAGTACAGAAAGGGCAACAGCCTCAACGGGTGCGGGGCAAAGTCAGGACATGCGGGGACCAAGCAGCAATCGGTATTGTAATTGTCAACTGTCGAAGCTGCGTTGGTAAAGTACCGGAACTTCAAGCGCTGATAGAAAGCACCGAAGCTGAAATCGTTATAGGTACAGAAAGCTGGCTTAAGCCAGAGATGAATTCTGCCGAAATTTTTACAAAGGTACAGACGGTGTTTAGAAAGGATAGATTGCATGCAGCCGGTGGTGGAGTGTTCGTCGCTGTTAGTAGTAGTTTATCCTGTAGTGAAGTAGAAGTGGATAGTTCCTGTGAATTCTTATGGGTGGAGGTTACACTAAACAACCGAACTAGGTTAATAATTGGCTCCTTTTACCGACCTCCCGACTCAGCAGCATTAGTGGCAGAACAACTGAGAGAAAATTTGGAATACATTTCACATAAATTTTCTCAGCATGTTATAGTCTTAGGTGGAGATTTCAATTTACCAGATATAGACTGGGACACTCAGATGTTTAGGACGGGTGGTAGGGACAGAGCATCGAGTGACATTATACTGAGTGCACTATCCGAAAATTACCTCGAGCAATTAAACAGAGAACCGACTCGTGGAGATAACATCTTGGACCTACTGATAACAAACAGACCCGAACTTTTCGACTCTGTATGTACAGAACAGGGAATCAGTGATCATAAGGCCGTTGCAGCATCCCTGAATATGGAAGTTAATAGGAATATAAAAAAAGGGAGGAAGGTTTATCTGTTTAGCACGAGCAATAGAAGGCAGATTTCAGACTACCTAACAGATCAAAACGAAAATTTCTGTTCCGACACTGACAATGTTGAGTGTTTATGGAAAAAGTTCAAGGCAATCGTAAAATGCGTTTTAGACAGGTACGTGCCGAGTAAAACTGTGAGGGACGGGAAAAACCCACCGTGGTACAACAACAAAGTTAGGAAACTACTGCGAAAGCAAAGAGAGCTCCACTCCAAGTTTAAACGCAGCCAAAACCTCTCAGACAAACAGAAGCTAAACGATGTCAAAGTTAGCGTAAGGAGGGCTATGCGTGAAGCGTTCATTGAATTCGAAAGTGAAATTCTATGTACTGACTTGACAGAAAATCATAGGAAGTTCTGGTCTTACGTTAAATCAGTAAGTGGCTCGAAACAGCATATCCAGACACTACGGGATGATGATGGCATTGAAACAGAGGATGACACGCGTAAAGCTGAAATACTAAACACCTTTTTCCAAAGCTGTTTCACAGAGGAAGACCGCACTGCAGTTCCTTCTCTAAATCCTCGCACAAACGAAAAAATGGCTGTCATCGAAATAAGTGTCCAAGGAATAGAAAAGCAACTGGAATCACTCAATAGAGGAAAGTCCACTGGACCTGACGGGATACCAATTCGATTCTACACAGAGTACGCGAAAGAACTTGCCCCCCTTCTAACAGCCGTGTACCGCAAGTCTCTAGAGGAACGGAGGGTTCCAAATGATTGGAAAAGAGCACAGATAGTCCCAGTCTTCAAGAAGGGTCGTCGAGCAGATGCGCAAAACTATAGACCTATATCTCTTACGTCGATCTCTTGTAGAATTTTAGAACATGTTTTTTGCTCGCGTATCATGTCATTTCTGGAAACCCAGAATCTACTATGTAGGAATCAACATGGATTCCGGAAACAGCGATCGTGTGAGACCCAACTCGCTTTATTTGTTCATGAAACCCAGAAAATATTAGATACAGGCTCCCTGGTAGATGCCATTTTTCTTGACTTCCGGAAGGCGTTCGATACAGTTCCGCACTGTCGCCTGATAAACAAAGTAAGAGCCTACGGAATATCAGACCAGCTGTGTGGCTGGATTGAAGAGTTTTTAGCAAACAGAACACAGCATGTTGTTGTCAATGGAGAGACGTCTACAGACGTTAAAGTAACCTCTGGCGTGCCACAGGGGAGTGTTATGGGACCATTGCTTTTCACAATATATATAAATGACTTAGTAGATAGTGTCGGAAGTTCCATGCGGCTTTTCGCGGATGATGCTGTAGTATACAGAGAAGTTGCAGCATTAGAAAATTGTAGCGAAATGCAGGAAGATCTGCAGCGGATAGGCACTTGATGCAGGGAGTGGCAACTGACCCTTAACATAGACAAATGTAATGTATTGCGAATACATAGAAAGAAGGATCCTTTATTGTATGATTATATGATAGCGGAACAAACACTGGTAGCAGTTACTTCTGTAAAATATCTGGGAGTATGCGTGCGGAACAATTTGAAGTGGAATGATCATATAAAATTAATTGTTGGTAAGGCGGGTATCAGGTTGAGATTCATTGGGAGAGTGCTTAGAAAATGTAGTCCATCAACAAAGGAGGTGGCTTACAAAACACTCGTTCGACCTATACTTGAGTATTGCTCATCAGTGTGGGATCCGTACCAGATCGGTCTGACGGAGGAGATAGAGAAGATCCAAAGAAGAGCGGCGCGTTTCGTCACAGGGTTATTTGGTAACCGTGATAGCGTTACGGAGATGTTTAATAAACTCAAGTGGCAGACTCTGCAAGAGAGGCGCTCTGCATCGCGGTGTAGCTTGCTCGCCAGGTTTCGAGAGGGTGCGTTTCTGGATGAGGTATCGAATATATTGCTTCCCCCTACTTATACCTCCCGAGGAGATCACGAATGTAAAATTAGAGAGATTAGAGCGCGCACGGAGGCTTTCAGACAGTCGTTCTTCCCGCGAACCATACGCGACTGGAACAGAAAAGGGAGGTAATGACAGTGGCACGTAAAGTGCCCTCCGCCACACACCGTTGGGTGGCTTGCGGAGTATCAATGTAGATTTAGTAGATGTAGATGTCACTTCTAGAACAATACATTTGTCCAATGAATACCCGTTTATCATCTGCATTTCTTCTTGGTGTAGCTACACTCCTGGAAATTGAAATAAGAACACCGTGAATTCATTGTCCCAGGAAGGGGAAACTTTATTGACACATTCCTGGGGTCAGATACATCACATGATCACACTGACAGAACCACAGGCACATAGACACAGGCAACAGAGCATGCACAATGTCGGCACTAGTACAGTGTATATCCACCTTTCGCAGCAATGCAGGCTGCTATTGTCCCATGGAGACGATCGTAGAGATGCTGGATGTAGTCCTGTGGAACGGCTTGCCATGCCATTTCCACCTGGCGCCTCAGTTGGACCAGCGTTCGTGCTGGACGTGCAGACCGCGTGAGACGACGCTTCATCCAGTCCCAAACATGCTCAATGGGGGACAGATCCGGAGATCTTGCTGGCCAGGGTAGTTGACTTACACCTTCTAGAGCACGTTGGGTGGCACGGGATACATGCGGACGTGCATTGTCCTGTTGGAACAGCAAGTTCCCTTGCCGGTCTAGGAATGGTAGAACGATGGGTTCGATGACGGTTTGGATGTACCGTGCACTATTCAGTGTCCCCTCGACGATCACCAGTGGTGTACGGCCAGTGTAGGAGATCGCTCCCCACACCATGATGCCCGGTGTTGGCCCTGGGTGCCTCGGTCGTATGCAGTCCTGATTGTGGCGCTCATCTGCACGGCGCCAAACACGCATACGACCATCATTGGCACCAAGGCAGAAGCGACTCTCATCGCTGAAGACGACACGTCTCCATTCGTCCCTCCATTCACGCCTGTCGCGACACCACTGGAGGCGGGCTGCACGATGTTGGGGCGTGAGCGGAATACGGCCTAACGGTGTGCGGGACCGTAGCCCAGCTTCATGGAGACGGTTGCGAATGGTCCTCGCCGATACCCCAGGAGCAACAGTGTCCCTAATTTGCTGGGAAGTGGCGGTGCGGTCCCCTACGGCACTGCGTAGGATCCTACGGTCTTGGCGTGCATCCGTGCGTCGCTGCGGTCCGGTCCCAGGTCGACGGGCACGTGCACCTTCCGCCGACCACTGGCGACAACATCGATGTACTGTGGAGACCTCACGCCCCACGTGTTGAGCAATTCGGCGGTACATCCACCCGGCCTCCCGCATGCCCACTATACGCCCTCGCTCAAAGTCCGTCAACTGCACATACGGTTCACGTCCACGCTGTCGCGGCATGCTACCAGTGTTAAAGACTGCGATGGAGCTCCGTATGCCACGGCAAACTGGCTGACACTGACGGCGGCGGTGCACAAATGCTGCGCAGCTAGCGCCATTCGACGGCCAACACCGCGGTTCCTGGTGTGTCCGCTGTGCCGTGCGTGTGATCATTGCTTGTACAGCCCTCTCGCAGTGTCCGGAGCAAGTATGGTGGGTCTGACACACCGGTGTCAATGTGTTCTTTTTTCCATTTCCAGGAGTGTATTATAATGGTCAGTAGTGTATTTTAGGCATATCTAATAATAAAACGCTTAAGGCAAAAAAACTTCATGAATAGAACAAGAAGCAAATCTGTCTGCTGCTGGACAACTGAATCGTCAGCAAGACTACAGTAGAAATAGGCAATGGGAAACTGATGGATACGGGTAGCGACAGTGGCATAAGGAGCAGAAGGGGGAATGCATCACAACTGTTCAGAAAGCCAAAACACAGTCTTAAGACATTCCTTCACTAAAGAAGTTAAGTGAATATTTCGGAACTCGAAACAAGAACAGCTGCCAAAATGTGTAACTTAGAAGCAGATATCCCCGGAGTAGAGAAGCAGCCTAAATCACTTAATAAAAGCAAGTCTTCTGGTCCAGACTGTATACCAATTAAATTCCTTTCAGAGTATGCTGATGCAATAGCTCCGTACATAACAGTCACATACAAGCGCTCGCTCGACGAAAGGTCCCTATCCAAAGACTGGAAAGTTGCAGAGGTCGCAGCAAATTCAAGAAAGGCAATAGGAGTAATCTACTAAATTACAGACCCATATCATTAACGTCGATACGCAGAACGGTTTTGGAACATATACTTGTGTTCAAACATTATGAATTACTTCGAAGAGAACGATCTATTGACACATAGACAACACGGATTTAGAAAACATCGTTCCTGTGAAACGCAACTAGCTCTTTACTCACACGAAGTGTTGACTGTTAACGACGAAGCATTTCAAATTGATTGTGTCAGAAGGCTTCTAACACCGTACCTCACAAGCGGCTTGTAATCAAATTGCGTGCTTCTGGAATCTGGACTCAGTTATGCGACTGGATTCGTGACTTACTGTCAGAGTGGTGACAATTCGTAGTAATTCACAAAAAGTCATCGAGTAAAACAGAAGTGATTTCTGACGTACCCCAAGGTACCCATGTTGTTCCTTATCTTTATAAACGATTTAGGAGACAATCTAAGCACCCGTCTCAGATTGTTTGCAGATGATGCTGTCGTTTATCCCTAGTAAAATCATCAGAAGATCAAAACCAACTGCAAGACGATTTAGATAAGATAAGTGCAATTGACCCTAAACAATGAAAAGTTCGAGGTCATCCAAATGAGTGCTAAAAGGAATCCGTTAAACATCGGTTATACGCTAAATCAGTCACATCTAAAGGCCGTAAATTCAACTAAATACCTAGTAATTACAATTACGAACAACTTAAAATAGAAAGAACACACCGAAAATGTTGTGGGGAAGGCGTTTTATTGGCAGAACGCTTAGAAAATGTAACAAATCTACTAAAGACACTGCCTACAATACGCTTGTCCGTCCTCTTTTGTAATACTGCTGCGCGGTATGGGATCCTTATCAGATAGGATTAACGGAGTATATCGATAAAGTTCAAAGAAGGTTAGCACGTTTTGTATTATCGCGAAATAGGGGAGAGAGTGTCACGGACATGATACAGCATTTGGTGTGTAAATTCATGATCAACTAATCTTCAAATTCCAAGAAAACTATCAGCATGCCTTTGACACTTGACTGACGAGTTTTTTTGTCTTTGAGAACATTTCCCGATCCAATGTGAAGACTGATGCTTGGTCTCAATATCACAGCCGTAGACCCCCGTCTCATTACCAGTTATGACTCTCTTAAGGAATATCTCGTTTTAATTTGCGCGGTCCAAATACTCTTGACAGATTGCGTGGGGAAGGTCTTTCTGGTTTTGACTCACGGGCCGTGGGAACAACTCGGCGGCAACACGATGCCTTGCAAGATGGTGTGTCAGGATCTCATGGGGTAATCCACCTGAAATGTTGCATTCTTCTGCAATCTCTCGGACAGTCAGTCTTCGATTGGCACGCACAATATCGTTGACGTCCTTGACATGAGCGTCGTCGGTAAACGTGGAAGGGCGTCCTAAACGAGGGATTTGGCGTGTCTCTGTAAAGGTTTTCTTGAGCTTCACGCAAAATTTAATCCAGACACGTTGCTCTTCTAACTCTGCCACATCGAAATTCGCAAACTGTGCGACACAACGTTCTACTCAATACAGTACTGAACAATAGCTAATAGACATACAACAATGAAACTTCTGGCAGTTACACATTAAACATGTGCGGCTGCCTCACCAAAGAACGTATATGCTGTTGCCTCAAAGATAAGACACTTCTGCTAGAGAGAGAGCGACAGAGGAAGTGCCACTGATAAGAGCTTGTGCGCAGAGCGCTGCGAAATCAAGTTACTTCCTGTCCTCGCCCATAAGAATAACATAGCCAGAAGTTTCGAATTTCGCCCGGCAGGGCTCTAGTAAAATTATATATAGGGTTATTTAAAACACTCATCCCCCCCATGAACCATGGCCCTTGCCGTTGGTGGGGAGGCTTGCGTGCCTCAGCGATACAGATGGCCGTACCGTAGGTGCAACCACAACGGAGGGGTATCTGTTGAGAGGCCAGACAAACGTGTGGTTCCTGAAGAGGGGCAGCAGCCTTTTCAGTTGTTGCAGGGGCAACAGTCTGGATGATTGACTGATCTGGCCTTGTAACATAAACCAAAACGGCTTTGCTGTGCTGGTACTGCGAACGGCTGAAAGCAAGGGGAAACTACAGCCGTAATTTTTTCCGAGTACATGCAGCTTTACTGTATGATTAAATGATGATGGCGTCCTCTTGGGTAAAATATTCCGGAGGTAAAATAGTCCCCCATTCGGATCTCTGGGCGGGGACTACTCAAGAGGACGTCGTTATCAGGAGAAAGAAAACTGGCGTTCTACGGATTGGAGCGTGGAATGTCAGATCCCTTAATCGGGCAGGTAGGTTAGAAAATTTAAAAAGGGAAATGGATAGGTTAAAGTTAGATATAGTGGGAATTAGTGAAGTTCGGTGGCAAGAGGAACAAGACTTTTGGTCAGGTGATTACAGGGTTATAAATACAAAATCAAATAGGGGTAATGCAGGAGTAGGTTTAATAATGAATAAAAAAATAGGAGTGCGGGTTAGCTACTACAAACAGCATACTGAACGCATTATTGTGGCCAAGATAGACACAAAGCCCATGCCTACTACAGTAGTACAAGCTTATATGCCAACTAGCTCTGCAGATGATGAGGAAATTGATGAAATGTCTGACGAGAGAAATGAAATTATTCAGGTAGTGAAGGGAGACGAAAATTTAATAGTCATGGGTGACTGGAATTCGTCAGTAGGAAAAGGGAGAGAAGGAAACATAGTAGGTGAATATGGATTGGGGGGAAGAAATGAAAGAGGAAGCCGCCTTGTAGAATTTTGCACAGAGCATAACTTAATCATAGCTAACACTTGGTTCAAGAATCATAAAAGAAGGTTGTATACCTGGAAGAATCCTGGAGATACTAAAAGGTATCAGATAGATTACATAATGGTAAGACAGAGATTTAGGAACCAGGTTTTAAATTGTAAGACATTTCCTGGGGCAGATGTGGATTCTGACCACAATCTATTGGTTATGAACTGCAGATTGAAATTGAAGAAACTGCAAAAAGGCGGGAATTTAAGGAGATGGGACCTGGATAAACTGAAAGAACCAGAGGTTGTACAGAGTTTCAGGGAGAGCATAACGGAACAATTGACAGGAATGGGGGATAGAAATACAGTAGAAGAAGAATGGGTAGCTCTGAGGGATGAAGTAGTGAAGGCAGCAGAGGATCAAGTAGGTAAAAAGACGAGGGCTAATAGAAATCCTTGGGTAACAGAAGAAATATTGAATTTAATTGATGAAAGGAGAAAATATAAAAATGCAGTAAATGAAGCAGGCAAAAAGGAGTACAAACGTCTCAAAAATGAGAACGACAGGAAGTGCAAAATGGCTAAGCAGGGATGGCTAGAGGACAAATGCAAGAATGTAGAGGCTTGTCTCACTAGGGGTAAGAAAGATACTGCCTACAGGAAAATTAAAGAGACCTTTGGAGAGAAGAGAACCACTTGTATGAATATCAAGAGCTCAGATGGCAACCCAGTTCTAAGCAAAGAAGGGAAGGCAGAAAGGTGGAAGGAGTATATAGAGGGTTTATACAAGGACGATGTACTTGAGGACAATATTATGGAAATGGAAGAGGATGTAGATGAAGATGAAATCGGAGATAAGATACTGCGTGAAGAGTTTGACAGAGCACTGAAAGACCTGAGTCGAAACAAGGCCCCGGGAGTAGACAACATTCCATTAGAATTACTGATGGCCTTGGGAGAGCCAGTCATGACAAAACTCTACCATCTGGTGAGCAAGATGTGTGAGACAGGCGAAGTACCCACAGACTTCAAGAAGAATATAATAATTCCAATCCCAAAGAAAGCAGGTGTTGACAGATGTGAAAATTACCGAACTATCAGTTTAATAAGTCACAGCTGCAAAATACTAACGCGAATTCTTTACAGACGAATGGAAAAACTGGTAGAAGCGGACTTCAGGGAACATGAGTTTGGATTCCGTAGAAATGTTGGAACACGTGAGGCAATACTAACCTTACGAATTATCTTAGAAGAAAGATTAAGAAAAGGCAAACCTAAGTTTCTAGCATTTGTAGACTTAGAGAAAGCTTTTGACAACGTTAACTGGAATACTCTCTTTCAAATTCTGAAAATGGCAGGGGTAAAATACAGGGAGCGAAAGGCTATTTACAATTTGTACAGAAACCAGAAGGCAGTTATAAGAGTCGAGGGGCATGAAAGGGAAGCAGTGGTTGGGAAAGGAGTGAGACAGGGTTGTAGCCTCTCCCTGATGTTATTCAATCGGTTTATTGAGCAAGCAGTAAAGGAAACAAAAGAAAAATTCGGAGTAGGTATTAAAATTCATGGAGAAGAAGTAAAAAGTTTGAGGTTCGCCGATGACATTGTAATTCTGTCAGAGACAGCAAAGGACTTGGAAGAGCAGTTGAACGGAATGGACAGTGTGTTGAAAGGAGGATATAAGATGAACATCAACAAAAGCAAAACGAGGATAATGGAATGTAGTCGAATTATATCGGGTGATGCTGAGGGGATTAGATTAGGAAATGACACACTTAAAGTAGTAAAGGAGTTTTGCTATTTAGGGAGTAAAATAACTGATGATGGTCGAAGTAGAGAGGATATAAAATGTAGACTGGCAATGGCAAGGAAATCGTTTCTGAAGAGGAGAAATTTGTTAACATCGAGTATAGATTTAAGTGTCAGGAAGTCGTTTCTGAAAGTATTTGTATGGAGTGTAGCCATGAATGGAAGTGAAACGTGGACGATAACCAGTTTGGACAAGAAGAGAACAGAAGCTTTCGAAATGTGGTGCTACAGAAGAATGCTGAAGATAAGGTGGGTAGATCACGTAACTAATGAGGAGGTATTAAATAGGATTGGAGAGAAGAGAAGTTTGTGGCACAACTTGACTAGAAGAAGGGATCGGTTGGTAGGACATGTTTTGAGGCATCAAGGGATCATAAATTTAGCATTGGAGGGCAGTATGGAGGGTAAAAATCGTAGAGGGAGACCAAGAGATCAATGCACTAAGCAGATTGAGAAGGATGTAGTTTGCAGTAGGTACTGGGAGATGAAGAAGCTTGCACAGGATAGAGTAGCATGGAGAGCTGCATCAATCCAGTCTCAGGACTGAAGACCACAACAACAACAACAACACACTCATCGAAGTCTCCAAAAACATAAAATGAGATAAGAGCACAGTTAGATAGATAAGAAAGAGAGGATCAAATATATACCTATAACAATATAGTTTAGATAAGAAATAACATAGTTATAAGCAAAATATATAACTAAAGGCCCTATTTGATTTTGGAGCGGCGGGGCTCGTAAAATCTAGCAGCCCCGCGCCGCAGGGCGCCCCCTCTTTAACCACAGTTAGGTTATATGGAACATAAGTTAGTATACTAACAACTATATGTATACATATCGAAGATATATATCACAGATAATGTCAAGTGCTGCTGCAATGTATATAAAGAAGCAGAGGGGGTGTTAAACATGTTCTTTAAAAAAGTAACACATTGATCTTGCCAAAAGCCGAGGAGCGATTCTTCTTGGTGTCGTAGCCTCCTCAGGGGCACTCTGGCTCTCTCTCTGGCCTAACCGCATTTCGCTCCAACACATCACTGGCGCGAAATTACGAACATTCTGGAATTTTTTGAACAGACCACGAATTGTGATGGAGGAAGATGCATAAATAAATATTTAGATATCTACAACTCAGAACGGTGCACGGTGTGTGGCGGCCTCGCTGCCGCACACTCTCCTCCCTCCCCTCCCCCCCCCCCCCTATTCGGCCTACTGACTACTGGCACTCTGCCCTCCTCCCTTCCCCCCACCAGTGCCCGCATTGCTTGAGCAGTACGAGGAGGTCCCGGCCTGTGGCGACGTGCAGCAGTTTGTTATCTCTTAACAGCGGACATCTGCATCCTGCCGCCAAACCGCTGTCCCATGTGCGGCATCTTTCAACGAGACGCTAGCAACGTTTGATCTCGCTGGCAAATCAGACGCCAGTGCCCACGGTGGGGATTCCATTTTCTCTCTTGCACAGTTCTGGGCCGAGCAATCCACCCACGCAATACAACACATAAATACGTCTCATAAATTTAAAGCGTCTGGAAGTTTTACAACCACACAAGGTATAATGCAAGGTTAACGGTTCAATGAGAGGTATGGATATCCATATGGAAGGTATTGAAGCCTCGCATCAGACACTGTAATGACAAACATTTATGTAATGACAGTTTATGCTGAAGCCATTTCATTTAAAAATTGGTAGGTAAGTAACAAATAGCCTTGTGAAAACTCTACATTCGCATCGCAGGTACTTACAGATGAGAAATCCATACATATTATAAACGTTGATGTATGTATGTATGTATGAACTGCTGTTCATGCAAGACGGAACTCAACCCCAGCAAAGTGTTGACAATTATTGAACTATATGAGATAAAAACGTAAATTAGTTAAAAACTAGGGCGTGCACACACCTTATTCAACTTGTAAATGTCACTACAGATATTCGGATTTAGTTTATAACATGTTCGATATGTGTACCATCATTGGCGATGATGTGGCGCTGACGAATAGCGAAATTCTGCATGACCCGCTGAAGTGTCAGAACATTGATGATGTCGATGACCTCCTGAATGACTGTTTTCAGCTCATTAATGGTTTTGGGGTTATTGCTGTACGCCTTGTCCTTAATATAACACCACAAAAAGGAGTCACATGTGTTCAGATCTGGAGAATATGGCGGCCAATCGAGGCCCATGCCAATGACCTCTGGGTACCCCACAGCCAAAATACGGTACCTAAAGTGCTCCTCCAGGACATCAAACACTCTCCTGCTTTGTTGGGGTTGAGTTCCGTCTTGCATGAACAACAGTTTGTCGGAATCAGGGTCACTTTGGATAATGGGGATGAAATAATCTTCCAAAACCTTCACGTACCATTTGGTAGTCATTGTGCCATCAAGGAATATCGCACCGATTATTTCGTGACTGGACATTACACACCACACAGTTAGCTGTTGAGGGTGAAGAGACTTCTCGATCGCGACATGCGGATTCAGTCCCTCAAATGGTTACTTTTGCTCATTGACAAACCCATCCAAATGAACGTGGACTTAGTCGTTAAACCAAACCGTACAGCTCACACTAATTCCCATCATGCCCCGCGGCCAACCGCGAAGTTTGAATGTCCTGACGCAAGCCGTTCAGAAGTTATGAGGATTTTCTTTCGTATAGTTCAATAATTGTCACCTTATATATGCCACATCTCTTTCTTACCCAATGGATAAATTTCTGCCAAACCTGATGGCCTACACATATCACAAACTGTCTGAAAAGAACCACTGTGGGGTAAGAACCACCTCTCTCCCATCCGCGCGGGGTAGCCGAACGGTCTGGAGCGCATTGTCACGGTCCACGCAGCTCCTGCCGTCGGAGGTTCGAGTTCTCCCTCGGGCATGGGTGTGTGTGTCGTCCTTAGCGTAAGTTAGTTTAAGTTAGATTAAGTAGTCTGTAAGCTTAGGGAATGATGACCTGAGCAGTTTGGTCCCATAAGATCTTACCACAAATTTCCAAAACCTCTCTCAAAGGGGTGGGGTTGGGTGAAGGAGTATCTTAGCTCGCGAAGAGCAAGTAGCCAGAATATATTCATCCACCGAGAATGGGAGCACTTGGTGATTTTCAGCAGTCTTTACACTCAATTGCAAACCATTACGAGACCTTTCCTCGCTGACAACCCGTACAAAATGATGGAAGGAAAAAGGTTCATCGCTTAATACATTTTCGCTATTAGTGGTGTAAAATGGCAACACCAGAAATGACGTTGTAATTTCTTACTTCTTCATTGCTAAGTATTTCCAATATGTTTCGTATACAGGATCCACGTATACCGCTGGATCTACCTACAGAATTGTATCACTGTACGTTGTAGTTTAGGAGATATGAGGTCAATAAACATTGGCCTGCGTGAAAACGAAACTTCAGGGCGAAATTCGCTAGTGTACAGATGAAATATGTGTGCAAACGCGAGTGAAATACATTAAATATATATATGACATGTATGTACACTCCTGGAAATTGAAATAAGAACACCGTGAATTCATTGTCCCAGGAAGGGGAAACTTTATTGACACATTCCTGGGGTCAGATACATCACATGATCACACTGACAGAACCACAGGCACATAGACACAGGCAACAGAGCACGCACAATGACGCCACTAGTACAGTGTATATCCACCTTACGCAGCAATGCAGGCTGCTATTCACCCATGGAGACGATCGTAGAGATACTGGATGTAGTCCTGTGGGACGGCTTGCCATGCCATTTCCACCCGGCGCCTCAGTTGGACCAGCGTTCGTGCTGGACGTGCAGACCGCGTCAGACGACGCTTCATCCAGTCCCAAACATGCTCAATGGGGGACATATCCGGAGATCTTGCTGGCCAGGGTAGTTGACTTACACCTTCTAGAGCACGTTGGGTGGCACGGGATACATGCGGACGTGCATTGTCCTGTTGGAACAGCAAGTTCCCTTGCCGGTCTAGGAATGGTAGAACGATGGGTTCGATGACGGTTTGGATGTACCGTGCGCTATTCAGTGTCCCCTCGACGATCACCAGTGGTGTACGGCCAGTGTAGGAGATCGCTCCCCACACCATGATGCCGGGTGTTGGCCCTGTGTGCCTCGGTTGTATGCAGTCCTGATTGTGGCGCTCACCTGCACGGCGCCAAACACGCATACAACCATCATTGGCACCAAGGCAGAAGTGACTCTCATCGCTGAAGACGACACGTCTCCATTCGTCCCTCCATTCACGCCTGTCGCGACACCACTGGAGGCGGGCTGCACGATGTTGGGGCGTGAGCGGAAGACGGCCTAACGGTGTGCGGGACCGTAGGCCAGCTTCATGGAGACGGTTGCGAATGGTCCTCGCCGATACCCCAGGAGCAACAGTGTCCCTAATTTGCTGGGAAGTGGCGGTGCGGTCCCCTACGGCACTGCGTAGGATCCTACGGTCTTGGCGTGCATCCGTGCGTCGCTGCGGTCCGGTCCCAGGTCGATGGGCACGTGCACCTTCCGCCGACCACTGGCGACAACATCGATGTACTGTGGAGACCTCACGCCCCACGTGTTGAGCAATTCGGCGGTACGTCCACCCGGCCTCCCGCATGCCCACTATACGCCCTCGGTCAAAGTCCGTCAACTGCACATACGGTTCACGTCCACGCTGTCGCGGCATGCTACCAGTGTTAAAGACTGCGATGGAGCTCCGTATGCCACGGCAAACTGGCTGACACTGACGGCGGCGGTGCACAAATGCTGCGCAGCTAGCGCCATTCGACGGCCAACACCGCGGTTCCTGGTGTGTCCGCTGTGCCGTGCGTGTGATCATTGCTTGTACAGCCCTCTCGCAGTGTCCGGAGCAAGTATGGTGGGTCTGACACACCGGTGTCAATGTGTTCTTTTTTCCATTTCCAGGAGTGTATATATGAAACATATATATGGAATATAAGAGAGAGAGAGAGGAGTAAGAGGAGATGTTCAGGAAGATCGGTAGGAGAAGGACAGAGAGAGGAGTAAGAGGAGATGGGCAGGAAGAGGGGTAGGAAGACATGGACAGGGAGGGGGAGATGAGATAATAGAAGTCTGGAATAAATTCTGCCAGGGCAACTCGGGTACACAGGTAATGGTTTTATATTTGCTTGAAAACTACCAGATACGACTTTAATTCGCGCCAGAATGTAATTCAACATATCTTAAAAATGAATACGAGTTACTGTGAATTGATAGCGCCAAGAAAACCACAGTCAATTACCAGCTGATATGGAGTAGTAGAAGAAAACATATGTTGATACAAGTCACACGATTATTTAGAAATTAAATGTGCGTAATTACCTGACACAAACCACCAACAGAGGTCGGTATTTTACGATGTAAATGACTGAACCAGATTACAGACCGCCAGCAATTTACACTGATTGCCTGCACACACGATACAACGCACTGGTCCGCTGCCCACTTTCTCAGCCTTCACAGGGAAAACGTGCGACGTTCCTGTGTCGGCTACAGTTGCCGATCGACTTTGCTGTGTATGGCTGCTGATGTTACGGCTGTCTAGGTGTAAACATGATTGTTGCGGAGACATGCCTTGTGTAATATTTTGTTTGATAAAAGGCTATCTTCAAGGAATTTTATGCAGTCAAGGCGTACACCGAACTACGTTAACTGTTTCATCAGGAGTATCTTTACTCCCAGTTTGTTTTCTAAACATGAAATAAAATTTGTTGCGGAACAGCGCCGTCACTTATATTCCGGCATTTAGTAGCAGGTCGAATTACTTCCACGACAATGGTGGCAATAAAAAAATATGCTATATATTCATGTCTTTTCATATTACATAAAGAATGAGAAAACACGTTGTTCCTTATCAAACTGAACACAGTGAATATTGAAAATAGTAAAATACCTCTTTTGTTTGCCTGTGTAAACTGTTGTAACATAATTACTACCAGCAACAGTTACTGGATGTTATATGAATAAAGTCTATACATACCACAGGGCAACACAGGATACACACACAGATAAATATGCCACTGGATGCGTAGTATTCTGTCTATGAAGTTGCGTCCATATCTAGTCTACGTGATCCTGCTTTGAGCTTTAAAAATGATTTAGATATGTCCCAGACACTCCTTAACCAACATTGCACAATCTAAGATTTATTAATAGTAAAGCAGCCAGCGACTGCTTTCTTAAAAGGTAAGTCTACGGATTACGTTCCGTGGACTATTTAAACACCAAGTATCATAATAGCTGTGAATGGAAAGATAATTTCATCAGTGACAAGTAGCGATGCGATGAAACTATTACTACCAACCAGTTTTCTTAAAAGCGCATGAGAAATTATTACTGCCTTTGACAACGTCATGGTCGTACGCGCTGTGATAAGAAGGAGGCCAGTGGCGAGTGACTCGGGAAACAAGGCTTCTTTAGTCCGGGCTTGTCACGTTTATGTTGCACGCCCTTCATACTTGGAATAGGTAGAATGTAAGTTGTTCGTTTCGCAACAAAACTCTGACAAATTTCTTGCCTGCCGTCTTCTAGCTGCACGGTCATATTATTCGGCTGATTTGCGGGAAAGAATTCATCAGTGCAATTCGCATTCTTGTAACAAAGGGAGGTAGCAGTTCTGGAGGATCGAAAAAGTTGTCTGCGCCTCTCCTGCGGTGAAAATCGCCACCTCACTCGCGACAGGACGAACTTCATGGCTGCATGGCTCACACGGCATCAGAAACATCGCCTCCCTTAATTTTCGCGAGTGTGGTTTCTATGACGAGTAAACAGCCACGGCGTAAGTAGGCCAGGTCGGAGGGGGTGGCCCACACGAAGCAGAAAGCGAGCGCCTACCTATGCAGTTACTCACAACACCAGACGCTGGAGACGGGTTGACATCACTCGCTAGCAGTCTGGCTCTGAGGCGTGTTAATAAATTCACGTCTTACGAATCTGAAATGTGAAAAACAGCCGCGCCGGCTCAGCGCTCCTACCTGTTGTGTATATTTATTTACACCCGCTGCTGGTTCGAGATGAGACACGCCACTAGCTGCTTGCCACGCCTCGGGAACGATGTTCCGCAAAGTCTTGCCGTCACGTTACTGCCCCCCCGCCCTCTCCAAGTGCTGGAAGAGAAGGCTACTCCGCGCCTTCACCAGTAAAGACCCGACTGACTAATCGTTTCTTGCAACACGCTGGAGCATACTCTTCACTGTGACGTTGTTGGCGGACCACGAGCTCAGCTGCTCTCGAAGAATGAGATCGCTTCACTGGGCATGGGGCTCGCACAGTTTTCGCGTGTAACCCCAACATGTTTCAGCGCCTCTATTCCATCACCATTAGGATTTATTTAAAACTTTAAATTGTAAAGATAAGTAGTCTACGAAAACTAGGCCCAAGGACAGTTTTTATTTCTGTCAGTACTTTAATTTTACATTATACAGTTATGCAGGAGCATCTGCGCATTATCGTGTGCTGTCAGATCGTCATCTGCAACCAAAACATGTTAATACGAGCTTCGTTGGTGGGTTAACATGTAATAAATTGAAAACGCATTAGGGATAATTTACAAACTTATACGGGAATCACTGGAAGACAGGCATCGTAGTTGTCGAGTAACCCTCTCGTCTAACTTCAGAGGCCTGGTGCTGAAGAGAGACAGTGATAACAAGACAAGCTGGTGGGAAGCAGTTAGAAGTATTTCATCTGAAGTGGTCACTTAGGACATTGAAACGTTCCGGTCGACTGCTTATTGTGCTGCTATCGCAGCTATCCTAAGTGCTCCCACTTGTCCGACACCTGCCGCCCTGTGATACGGCAAGTACCAAATGGCTCTGAGCACTATGCGACTTAACTTCTGAGGTCATCAGTCGCCTAGAACTTAGAACTACTTAAACCTAACTAACCTAAGGACATCACACACATCCAAGCCCGAGGCAGGACTCGAACCTGCAACCGTAGCGATCGCTCGGTTCCAGACTGTAGCGCCTAGAACCGCACGGCCACTCCGGCCGGCATACGGCAAGTACCGTAGTTTGCAGCCACGCCAACGCAGTGCAGCGTGGGTCCAGTGTTTTGGTTTGCTGCTTCTGGACTGGCAAGTCCCTGGTTCGATTCTCGCTTCGCTCGGTGACTGCTTGTTTGTGTTGCCCTCAACGCCCAAGTCGCCGAAGTGATGCCAAATAGCAGCCACCCCAACAACCCCAGATGGGGGCTCGTGGCCGAACGTTTCATTTCAGTCTGGCTGACCGGTCATTGTGAGGCGCCAGTTCTTGCAGTAACCATTATTTTTTTCTGTTGATTACATTTAACGGTCTCTGATAAATGAAAGTTACCTGTGCTGCGATTGGTGGATGGAGAACAGATCGAGTAATCGTCATATCTGTTATGATACCAAAGTGTTTGTGCCAAGGCCGGCCGGTGAGGCCGAGCGGTTCTAGGCGCTACAGTCTAGACCGCTACGGTCGCAGGTTCGAATCCTGCCTCGGGCATGGATGTGTGTGATGTCCTTTGTCCTCGTTTAAGTAGTTCTAAGTTCTAGGGGACTGATGACCTCAGCAGTTAAGTGCCATAGTGCTCAAAGCCATTTTTTTTTCTTTTTTTTGTGGAAAATGTAGAGGGATCTGCATTCAAATTTATCTGAAACTAAAAACTAACGATTTTCTATAGAATTTCTTGAAATATAATGGTGGAAAATACAATGACGTTATTTAAAAACGTTACCTCCGCCACCTTCAGTTACTTTAGGTAAAATAGCACATTTAATTTCAGCAGCTAGAGTAAGTTTAACAACGTGCACAACCACAAAAAAAAAGCTAGCTGAGCCGACGTGAAAGTAGATTCGTTTACTCCTGCGCTAAATATTTCTTTTGATAAAAGCTATAAAGACGATGGCAAAATTTAGAATGAAATACTAAAGTGCATATTACATTTTTTTCAATGCTTGCATAATGTTCTCTGCACATATTAAGTCACCATCTGACTGTAGCGTCGTACACTAAATCGTCGCCGGCCGGAGTGGCCGAGCGGTTCTAGGCACTACAGTCTGGAACCGCGCGACCGCTACGGTCGCAGGTTCGAATCCTGCCTCGGGCATGGATGTGTCTGATGTTCTTAGGTTAGTTAGGTTTAATTAGTTCTAAGTTCTAGGGGACTGATGACCTCAGATGTTAAGTCCCATAGTGCTCAGAGTAATTTGAACCATTTTGAACTAAATCGTCATTGAAGAGAACCGATGTAAAATGTTGTGATTTCTGTCCCTGTGGGTACCTTTTTGTGTTTCTTTGAAACAGTCACTGATATGCAGCGTCGTATAACAATGTGCCAGCAGTAGGGCAAGGGCAGCAACACAACATTCTTGTCAAATTTATTCAAGATGGCGGAAACAAGATGGCGGCGATAGATGTGACAACATCGCAATGATGTCATGGCGGAAGTTCAAATTTTGATTGGAAAGTAGCTCAATTGGGCTACCTCCACCAACCTAACCCTTCCTTCCCCCCCTCCCCAAGAAAATGACTGGGAAGATAGCTCACTTGGGCTACCTCCACTAACCTCAAAAAATGACGCGAAAATTTTAGACGGAAAAAATGGTGGGAAAGAGGTTACTTGGGCTACCTCATCCAACCAATACCTCTTCATTGGAATTGGTGGGAAACGGTCAATCTCTGTCCAGCTACTGGAGACGAAGGAGTGTATTCATTTTCTGCAGGAAGCTGGAATAATTTATTTAGGGATGGATTTCACATAGTTTATTTATTATGCTGATACAAAACACTCGCCCAGCCACACGCGGATCACAGTACGTAGCCTACAGACCTAGATGAAGGATAGGAAGGAGTGTACTTTATCTATTTGCAGTTGGGGAGCTGCAACAATTCATTTAGAGATGAATTTCACATAGTTTATTTATTGCGCTGATACGAAGCACTCGTCCTGATGTGCTTGTGGTTACAATACATAGCCTACAGACCTGCAAACTACTTTTAAATTACCGAAATAATGCTGTACAATGATGTACAGACACGCAAACAACTCGCAAATTGTCAAAGTAATGCATGTAAAACGCTCTGCAAACACACTCACTAGTTGTAAACTGTCGAAATAATCCATTGCACAGCCTACAAACATGTTCACAAAATAATGCAGTACACTGATGTACAGACACGTTAACTACGTGTAAAATTGTCAACATAATGCATGTATATCGCTCTGCAAACACACTCACTGCGTTTAAACGATGGAAATAATGCAATGCAGAAACACTCATTGCCATAAAAAAGCTTTTGAGCTATGTTTTAAAAAATTCAACCACGATGTATCAGCGATCTGTTTCCATCAGAGGTCCAAGGTAGAATAATGACCGTCTGTGTCGGGCGTGCACGCCGGTCTAGCCTGCCCACGTGCAACAGGCATCTGGGCGCACACGCCTGGTAATGTGTTTACACGGCCACCATGGCTGGTGCACCGATGTCCCGCCTTTGTACCTGCAGGTCCAGCGCCAGCCTAATTGCTTACCAACATGATTTCCTAGTGATGCACACTCTCAGGTGCAGCTAAAAGGTTGTCAGTGCTGTACTGATGTCTCATGCCTGTGTACATGACAGCCGAGTCTCCCTCTGGATACGCTACAGAAAGATTTTACAATGCTTTCAGAACCTGTTCACGAAAAAATCCCACAATAACACAGCATGCGTTCTTCCTAGTGATCCTAACGAGACAGCCCAACCATTAAATATCAGCCCTTCCCGGAAATCGTAAAGTACTGCAGAAATAGTTAATGATCACTTTTGCTGTAGGAGCTTTTGTGATTTCGCAGCTTGTGTGCTGGAAATTCTTGTCCTAACAGGTCAGCCTGTTCAGAACATGGGTCAGCACACATTAACATCTGTGGCGACATGCCTTCAAGGTAGAAAAGCATGGCACAGCTAAAAGATTGTCAATGTTGTGCAGACATCTCACGTTGATATAACTGACAGCCAAATATCGCTCTGGACACAAATACAGAAATCTTTTACACTACTTTCAGAAACTGTTTACGAAAATATCCCAGAATAACACCAAATGCATACTTTCTGATGGTCCTAAGAGGCACCCCATTCATCACATGTTACCTATCCCGAAAATCGTAATGGCCTACTTTCGACAACCATCTCAGAAACTGTAAACGTTCGCTCTTGTTCTCACTGCTAAAAGTCATCATGTCTGTGCATGCTTGCAAAAACACCGTTAATCATAAAAGCATTCTTGTTATTTAGAAAGAGAGCACTGTCTAAGCACAGACGGGAAAAATCAGAAAAATTACACAAACAGAATCCGAAGCACTGTCCTTCAGAAGGGAAAAATGGCTGGAATTTTCAGTGTCCTACAGCTGGTGGTCTGGAGATGTCCTAATGCCACAATGGTGGATGAGGGACAGCGTCCCGCCAGGGACAGATGGTCTGCTTCAACTTGTCTTTGAACACTTGAACAAAGAAGACATCACATTACTCTCAGAACTTTCCATAGATACCTTGCCCCCAATTGTTCCAACCAGTCTCTAGAAGTTCCTATGCCCCAGCACAAAGGACGTCTTGTGAATGAACGTAGCATTCTGATTGGCTCTTATTGAATTGACCCACCAAAGTGCTGCTGCTGCCAGTGTGGGAGCACTGTCCGCCATTTTTTTCTGCAGATAAGACTTCCAGAGGCAAAACTATTTTGTACAGATCGCCATATTACATTGAGAGTTAAACATTGCAAAATTGGTCTATAGATCGTGAAATATTGCAAGACACTTCCTCAGTTACACTACTCTGCTATTGTCGTGCAAAGCGTGAATTTTTCCGTGTGAAACCCGCTAAATTACTGCTGCTGGTGTGGGAGCACTGCCCACCATTTTCTGCAGACGAGCAAAACTATTTTGTACAGATCGCCATATTGCACTGTCAGCTGAACCCTGAAAAAGTGGTCTACAGATCATGAAATTCAGAAAGACACTTCCTCAATTATACCCTTCTGCTACTGTCGAGAAAAGCTTGAATATTTCTGCGTGAAGCCGATCTCCAACCCGGCTATATCACCATATACCGTATCGATGTATTAAACACACAGCTGGTATCCTACACCATACAAAATCACCACTTCTGCATCTGCAATATAGCTATCGACCACTAGACACTCGTATATATACCACGAAGACACACAGCATGCCAGAGCGCCCCAGAGAGCATCCGAGAGTGACCCAGAGAGCTAAAACACTAAGAAGAATCGCTTCTCGGCTTTTGGCAAGATCAATGTGTAGAAGTTTATATAAACTTATTTACTATTTCTTTATTTATCTCTCACCTTTCATTTTTTTACTATTTCTTTATTTATCTCTCACCTTTCATTTTTAATTTTTTTATTTTATTGGTCATTATAAAGTTGCGAAGCATCCTTATCTATCTCGTGAGATTTTTTTTTTTTTAAAGTCTACCTCTAAATTGACGTTAATTTCTTATCTTTTAGATCTCTAAATTAATTATTTATTAATTAAAATATGTCTGTGGGTTGCAGGGGTTCCGACCCCTGGGGAGGTGGGTGGGTGTATGTGTACTCCTTGCAGAGCTAGTTATTTCCCACAAGGTTGGGTGGTCATCCACGGTGGCAGTCACGAGTCATCTGGCACCGTACACTCGGTGGCCCAGTGCTTGACTAGAGTGTCCTCAGTGGTTCGTGGTAACTCTCCAAACTGTTGTACAAAGGCTGGGCTGGTTCCCCTCAGCACAAAGACGTTACTGTTTCTGTCCCCGATGTGCTTGCTTGCTTGATTTCTACACCCATATTAAGACTAGAATTACAAGAAGACTTGTATTTTCGCATGGTCTGCCACAATATCACACCATTTACACGATACTTCTCTATATCAAGCACAAATCAGTAGTCCACCGCACACAGACACAGATATAAAGAAAACAGAGCAAACTTGCTGCAGGTGTAGAATAAGTGGTTGGAGGTGACTGGTCGCATTTGAGTACAGTACTATACTGTACGGCCTGACCAGAGAAATAGTGTATTTCCGCTAGGTGTTGGCAAGTGTACTACATTTTCATGCAATTTTAGAATATGGAACGAGAAGTGATGTCATGACCGCATCAGCAGAAGTGATATAAAATCGATAAAATTACGAAAAGTGTTGGAAAATATATATAAAATTGAGGAAAAATACGCCGAAATGTGGGAAAATTGAGGGAGTACTTGCTTCTTCTGGTTGGTGCAGAACAATTCTTGTTCATGGGGATGAGTATACTACAGCAAGAGCAATACGAGAAAACATTGACATGGAAGCACCAGTAACCAGGGAAACAGTCTTTATTTTTCATCCAGGCAACATTCTACGGTATGACTATTGAGGTAATAGTGATACACGCTAGTTGACTGCTGTGTTTGATGCTTTCCTGGAAAAAAGAGAGACATGTACCTCTAAACTTACTTGCATCTCCGATAAAGGATGACAGAGAGTGGATGGAGTGATCAGTTGTGATGGAGTTGTAATGAGGTACAATTTAATGGTAGACTGATGATACTTTCTAGAGAGAGTGGGCCATGTTGCTGCAGGCCATTTGACCATTTTTTTGCGTTGTTCTGTTGGGATGAATCAGTTGTTTGACATAACCAAAATTCGACTTGTATTGAACTGCATGTTCTGTGTGTGACTTAAAGCATTGTCTACTTGCGATTGTTAACACCAAACCTCTCAGTCCCCAGAGGACTTCCATCTCATGTGTGATGAAACATGACCATCCTGTTTCTACACATGCCTCCAGATGAAAGAAGATTTATGCGACATAGTCTATTCCCCTGCCGCATCTTGGCTATAAAATCAAGTCTTCAGTTTCATAACTAGGGTGATTCTAAATTAGTGACAGGTGGTTGCTAGGTACTGCAATTGCCGTGTATACATCTCCTTCACAGATGTCTTGTTTACGGAGATAGTGGTGGCTTGACGTGTGGAACATCGCTGCTATGCGTTTGTCTCTTTCTCTGTAAGAGCCATTCTCCGATTCTAACGATCTTTTCATATACACTGATGCGAGCATTGTTTAATTTTTGAACCGTGATTGGATGTGAATAGTGGGCGCTGTACACTTCCGGAAAACTATGTTGTGCATGTATAATAAAGACTCGATGCTTTAAGGAAGTAGTTTTTTATTTTACAGTTTATCACCGTGGTTTATCGTACAGAAACCAGCGAGGAGAATGTATGTCATGTGCTGGAAACATATTTCTTACGTTGGGATAGTAGCAGCATTGCATTCCACACGACTAATAGGTCAGAAACCGCAACGAACTAACATTATAGTGTGTTGTAAGTGTAGAAACGTGTAGCCTCAGGAGTGCATGTGTTTATGTTTTCTCTTACTAATACCTTCTTGGTGCTAACCCCAGAAAATAGGACAATACTTTACAACTGATAGCGCAGTTGATATATGTAAAATTTTTCTAACTGCATCTATCTGGAGCTTCATGATGCATAAAACCATCCGTTTCTTCTTCTTCTTAATCGCCTTTTACATCATCACAGCAGTTTCATATCTGCTATAAACCGATAAGGGATGCTAACCACCTCGACGCTCGCACATCTGGAGAAATCTTGTGCTCTTGGATGGGTGCAGGACAACATTTACAGACTCGGTTTGCACTGTTTCTTCACAAAACGTGGAATCTAGTGGTCTACTTCTAATCAGCTGCAGATTAAATTGGTGCCAGTGCTGCTTGGAGCGTTGGTCCAAGGGAATGCGAGGAGATCTCCTGGTCTCTAACTTTATCCTAAGAATGCGAGAATGCCTTTGACTTCCAACCACATAGAGAAAGATCGTAAACTACGCACTATTATCTAAGTGCTAGAGATACGTAGATCGCTATCTGGTATACTTTGGTGTATATGTTCGAGAATTAACAATGAATGAACGTACTGCAGAGCCACCTATGTACATTTGCAGTGGAACTAGCAAAGTAGTGGAGGGGCTGTTTACCAATGATACAGAAATTGGGGACCATGCTGCAGCGTTATTGGTCAGCGTTGACATTACGCTAAAATTGCTCAAATGGATCGCATTATCAACTGTGATACTTATTATTACAGTACATCGATGGCATCTTTTCCATCCCATCTGTCCACTGGTACACTGTTGATTACCATATAATGATTGAATGACATCGCTTGTTTGAGATGGAGAAAGAGTCTTGGTAGAGGGGCAACATCTTCTGGGGATAGGCAGCACCGAAACAATGATTGCATACATGACTGCAATATGAGGAACCAGTCAATCGAAATGGAACACAGCGCCATCATCTATCCTGTAACTGTGAATGACGAGTTTAAATGTAGAGGTCATCTATCACCTTGTTTGGAAACGCTCCACAGTGCCTCAAAACTCTTTCAACTTCCTTATGTCATGAGTTATTGAACGCAGTTTTCCGAAATTCCTTCACCAGGGAAGACGAATGGAATATTCCAGAATTTGAAACACGAACAGCTGCTAGCATGAGTTTCTTAAAAGTAGATACCTTAGGGGTTGCTAAGCAACTCAAATCGCTTGATACGGGCAAGTCTTCAGGTCCAGATTGTATACCGATTAGGTTCCTTTCAGATTACGCTGATACAATAGCTCCCTACTTAGCAATCATATACAACCGCTCGCTCACCGATAGATCTGTACCTACAGATTGGAAAATTGCGCAGGTCGCACCAGTGTTTAAGAAGGGTATTAGGAGTAATCCATCGAACTACAGACCTATATCATTGAAGTCGGTTTGCAGTAGGGTTTTGGAGCATATACTGTATTCAAACATTATGAATCACCTCGAAGGGAACGATCTATTGATAAGTAATCAGCATGGTTTCAGAAAACATCGTTCTTGTGCATCGCAGCTAGCTCTTTATTCGCACGAAGTAATGGCCGCCATCGACAGGTGATTCCGTATTTCTAGATTTCCGGAAAGCTTTTGACACCGTTCCTCACAAGCGACTTCTAATCAAGCTGCGGGCCTATGGGGTATCGTCTCAGTTGTGCGACTGGATTCGTGATTTCCTGTCAGGAAGGTCGCAGTTCGTAGTAATAGACGGCAAATCATCGAGTGAAACTGAAGTGATATCAGGTGTTCCCCAGGGAAGCGTCCTGGGACCTCTGCTGTTCCTGATCTATATAAATGACCTGGGTGACAATCTGAGCAGTTCTCATAGGTTGTTCGCAGTATCAGTTGCAAGGCGATTTAGAAAAGATTGCTGTATGTTGTGGCAGGTGGCAGTTGACGCTAAATAACGAAAAGTGTGAGGTGATCCACATGAGTTCCAAAAGAAATCCGTTGGAATTCGATTACTTGATAAATAGTACAATTCTCAAGGCTGTCAATTCAATTAAGTACCTGGGTGTTAAAATTACGAACAACTTCAGTTGGAAAGATCACATAGATAATATTGTGGGGAAGGCGAGCCAAAGGTTGCGTTTCATTGACAGGACACTTAGAAGATGCAACAAGTCCACTAAAGAGACAGCTTACACTACACTCGTTCGTCCTCTGTTAGAAAATTGCTGCGCGGTGTGGGATCCTTACCAGGTGGGATTGACGGAGGACATCGAAAGGGTGCAAAAAAGGGCAGGTCGTTTTGTATTATCACATAATAGGGGAGAGAGTGTGGCAAATATGATACGCGAGATGGGATGTAAGTAATTAAAGCAAAGACATTTTTCGTCGCGGCGAGATCTATTTACGAAATTTCAGTCACCAACTTTCTCTTCCGAATGCGAAAATATTTTTTTAAGCCCAACCTACATAGGTAAGAATGATCATAACAATAAAATAAGAGAAATCAGAGCTCGAACAGAAAGGTTTAGGTGTTCGTTTTTCCCGCGCGCTGTTCGGGACTGGAATGGTAGAGAGATAGTATGATTGTGGTTCGATGAACCCTCTGCCAAGCACTTAAATGTGAATTGTAAAGTACTCATGTAGATGTAGACTGCCTTTTATCTCAGTCACTTGTATGTGTGTGTTGTGGGAGTAGCAGCAAGAACATGATTTGCACCGTGCGATGCCTAGTTTTCTGTGGGAACCAATGGATCGAAATGTGTTAATGTCAGTTTAGAACCTGGCACAGACCTCGAAGTCGTAGTGGAAAAAACAAAATGTATGGCAGTGTACAAAGCTGTGTCACACGCTGCTTACAGCAGATAAAAACAATGTTGCAAACAACGACATAGGGGCACAGCGGGTCTCTCTTGCTACTGATAGTCAGTGGGATGTGGCCCTCCTCCTACAGTACAGGTGATGATACTTTGCACTAACCTGTGCAGGCGACTGAGTGGATAAATACCTGTATATTTAATGGGGTTGGCACATATGCTCAACGCCGGCACATAGACAGTAATTGTTTTCGATAGATACATCTCGAGTTCTCTCTCGGATTAAGTTAGCGGAAATTTTTTATAGTGTGTAGTCTTTGATTCTCTGTTGAATGGTACATAGTAGAATGTTTGGGTGGCAGACATGAATGGAGTCTGAAAGATGCAGGTCTCCTTTGGACTGCAGTACCTGTGTGTAGTTTGGAGATGCGACGCAATGCAATAGCAAAATCTTCATTCTTCTCCCAGTTCCCGTACTGTCCTTTTATACTGCGACCTTGTGTTGCAGGTGAAAGCTTCTGTTTGGCGCTGGCCTTACACATCATATACTGTTGGCGGAGCTATGACAACACGTTCCCGTTTCCACCAAATGGTCAAAACACGGTGCTGTTGTACTAACACAGCTTAACCTGTTTCTGCACAAGTTGCAGAAGGTGGTATATATAGCACGTCAGCACAGTCTTCGGGATAAAGAAATTCCCCCCATTTTGAAATTCAAACGATTCTTTTTTTAATTCCTGACAAAATTCGGAATTCCCGCCAAAATTCAAAGTTTCCGTCAATAGTGAAGGTAAGGAGGGGAGAGCGTGTGGGAGGCGACGAGGACCTTTGTACCAGGTGAGGAAAACACATGACTTAATCCAGGGGTGGGGGTGGTGTGGTGGTGGTGGTGGTGGGGGGGGGGGGGGGTGGAGTAATTAATTGACCAATTTAATTAATTTGCATTTGTGCGCTGCATTGTCAATATGCTTCTTCATTAAGTATGAGAATGAACTTTCTCCTCTTCTAGCAGCAGTGTATGGTAGGTCATCTGAGGAGCCAAGCGTTCCTAGTGACTGGAATACACCCTTTCAAAAGTTCTGGTGGTATCATGGATAAAAAAGGAATGATGCATAAAAAGGGAATAAAACGTTACCTACAGCTTGTACAGAAACCACGCTGCAGTTATAAGTGTAGATGGACGTCGGACAGTGACATGGTAACCTATAGCCTACTTAATTCAATTTACACATTGAATATACTTTGAAGAAACCAAAGATTAATTGCGAAAGGAAATAAAATCTCGGGGAGAAGAACTGAGAACTTTGGGGTTTGCCAATTATATTGTAATAATGTCAGAGACAGAAGATGGCGGAAGACCTATTGAACATAATGGGTAAACACACTTGAAAAGAGGCTATAAAATGAACACCAACCCAGGTGAAACAACAGTTATGGTAAGCAGCCGAATAAAATTAAGTGATGCTTAGAGAATCAAGTTAGCAGAGGAGTCGCTAAAAGTGGTTGACATAATTTTGTTATTTTGATGCAAAATAACTGATGAAGGCCGAAGCAGTTAGGACATAAAATGAGGACTGGAAACTACACGAAAATCATTTACGTAAAAGTGAACTTTGTTACCATGTCATATCAGTTTCAGTACGATGGTTGAAATTAAAATAGTGGCAACTATTATTCACAACCGATACAGAAGAGTTCCATGTTTGCTCCTGTTACTGTCCTTCAAAGTAATCACCAGCGTTGTGTAGAACCCGTTGGCAGCGATGTGGAAGGCATAGTATATCGTTAGCAGAGCCTGTTCTGTTGATGGTGCGAATGGAGCGGTCTACTGCCTGTCGAATCTCTGGAACAGTTCTGAAGCGAATGCCACGAAGTGGTTCCTTCCTCTTCAGAATCAAATCAAAGTCACAAGGACTTAAGTTCGAGGAGTATGGTGGATGGTACAGTACTTCCAAGTTCCATCGACCGTCGTGCAAACACTCGTGTTAAATGGTGGGTGGGTTACGCAGAAAGCGTCGTCGCTTCTTTCGCAAAGCTGGTCGCAGGTGATGCTCCAAAAACGAATAGTATTACTGTGCATTGACGGTCTACCGTGGAGGAACGTAATGCGTTAGGATAACACCATCACAGTCGTACACTAGAATCTCCATAACTTTAGACCGCTCTATTCGCACGATCAACAGAACAGGCTCTGCTAACGGTATACTACGCCTTCCACATCGCTGGCAACGGGTTCTACATAACGCTGGTGACTACTTTGAAGGACAGTAACAGGTCCAAACATGTAGCTCTTATGTATCGGTTGTGAATAAATAGTTGCCACTATTTAAGTTACAACCCTCGTATTAGAAACTTTTTTTCTGAAAGTATTTGTTACTAGTGTGAAACGTGGACGATAAACATATCAGGCGAGAAGGTCATAATGCGTTTTGAATTGTTGTGCCACAGAAAAACATTGAAAATTAGATGGGTAGACTGAATGACAAGTACAGAGTTACTGAATAAAACCACAGAAAAAAGCAACTTACGGTAGATCTAGACTAAAAGAAGGGATCAGGTGCTAGGATATACTGTGACTGAAGTTCACATCGAGGTCATTGGAGATGGAGGACCTCTTCGGAATCTTCCAAGAATGTGAAGCAAACCGACCGTGCCTTTCAAAGAAACTGTCCTGGTATTCGCTTGGAGTGATATAGGGAAGTCACGGAGTACCTAAATCGGAATGGCCGGACGTGGATTTGAGCCACTGTTCTCGCAATGAGAGCCCGTTGTGCTAACAACTACGGCGCATCCCTTGGTACATATCCTGAGGTGTCATGGAATCCTCAGCGTGGTAGTGGTGGGAAGTGTGCGTGTGAAAGTGGGGGACGGCGAAAATCAGTTCATCAATACGTAAGCTCGATTACCGTAACCAAGCAGAAATGAATGTAGGTTGCAAAGATGTTGACGCTTCCATTGCACAGGCTTGCGTGGAGAGCCGCAGGAAACGGTACTCGGTCCGAAGACCACAAAAACGACTCCCACCTGCTGAAGTACGCTTCCGTATCTGCACAACACGTTCGTGTCGGGGTGGTCAGTTTTCAGTTTTAGGCGCTTTTCGTCGTCGCTATATACCATTACCCTAGAACTATAACTTATGTTTCCAAGAGCATACCCAGTTGATCTAGATGGTGAGAGGTTGGCGTAAGAGGCAGTTGCTATTAATTTTGTGAATAGGGGATGTATGGAGTAAACGAACCAAAATTCTTACAAAGTGAAGCTCAAAAATTATGGAAAACAGTTTATTGAAACCACAATTTCGTAATATGTACTTGCTATAATAAATAGATACGTGATAAAGACCTGATTACTATGCGATGCCGACCTGCTGTCGTGCCATCCTCTGCCATATGCCGACAATAGTTACTTCCTCATGGCGACAACAATCTCAGTACTGACGCATTCGATTTATTTGTGGAGATGCAGCATGCACCACCAATAGACATCAGCTTCAAAAATACAGCTCGCAAGGAGATTATAAAATTCATCAGATCACCAAACAACAGTGACGATGTTGGCTGTGATGGCGTTTCTAGTATAATATTTTAATCTTGTGCTGACTTGATTCGATTATCCTTAATTTCTCTATGTAACCACTCAGTGATTGGGGGCGCATTTCTTGACAGACTTAAGTCAGTTGCAGGAGATAAGCTAAACACCTTTAGTTACTAAACTACACGGCTCCTTCCACTCTTTTTTTTAAGTCTACGATAAAGTGGCTGCGTTGTAATACTGACTCATGTAAATGAGAAGAATTTGATAACGGTTTCGCAGTTTGGCTCTCGCAAAGACTTCTCTACGGAGGAAGCAATACAAGGCCTTACAAATTAAATGACTGCAGAGGTAAGCAACGCAAATTGTCCTGTTGGTATAATTTATAAGGTTCCCAAAGTCTTTGAATGTGTGCCTCACAAAATTCTACAGCCTAAACTAATGAGTTGCCGCATTAATGGCATCGCTTTTCCATTGCTGGACTGTGACCTTCATAACAGAAATGATAACGCGTCGCAGTCATAAAACTGACCTAATAATTGGGGAATATGACAGCGATATCCCACAAAGAGAACTATGCAGGTATACCCTTGTTGTTGACTTACATAAATGGCCTCCCAGTGACTAAAGACTGCTTCAAAAGCTTCGCACGTCCCACAAGCACACTAATGAAGGATCCAAATTCCACCTTACAAAACATGGTCAAATGATAGCTGGGCAGAGCTAAAAGCTGTTCACAGCTGGCAGTTTAAGTCTTAACATCACAATGATTCATATTAAGCGATTTGAAACGGGCAATAATGAATTGTTGTCAATAGAGGTAGGCGTTACTGATCGTAAAGTAAATGAAAAATAGTGTGTCAAATGTGTTGAAATGGAGCCAACACGTAGAAAAATTAATCAAGAACCTTACTTTTGTAAACCCTCGTCCCCAGTTTTGTGAAGGCCTCGTCGCTACTGCTGCGGAGGCCGAGCTGCCACTGCCGTTACGGTAGGCCGAGTTTGTGAAATTGTGGAACGGCTTCTGGCGCAGTACACCGCGAAGACAATTTCTCCCTGCCAGTATTACAGAGCTGTGCCCCAGGGTCAGGAACCAGGGTAGGAGAACGAAGGTTCTACAACACTTCAATAAATTAGTAACGAAGTCACACAAATGATTAGAAGGTCTACTTATGTTTGAGACTAGTCGAATAATGAAATCTGCAACACTGCTTGTAATATAACACAAAAAGGCCCTCAGTGGCTAAGTGCAAATAATCGTAGGTAAACTTCACAGTACACGGCAAATGCAATTTACAACAACTGTCTGTTCACTTCTAAGAGTTCACTAAACGACGTTCCCCGTCTGAGTCAGCCCTGGACATTGATCTATAAGCAAGTGCGGCGAGAGCTGCTCTTTTATCCTCCGAGTAGGCTTCTGTCCGTTTTCGTCAGGTCATTGGCGGATTGCACTCGGCCGGCAATTGACGGAGTCGAAGTCGATATCTTCATCCTCAGCGCCGCTGGTGGCGCTAGTGGAACTGGCGCAAGTGGGGAGTCTCTGTGGCAGTGGCACCAGCTAGCGTCTTTGCGCTTGTGGTGTGTCTCGTTCGAACGACACAGCACTTAGTTCGGCGTGTACTGCCGTTACAAGACTCTCTCACTGTATCTTACGTAAAGTCTGGAGCCTTAACATATTCCGCGTATTTTCACTCCCGGTCTATGACCGAGTTTTCTCCACCACAATCTAACACTGACTGTATTCAATGACAAACAGCATATGTAATGATGGTTTTATATAATTTGTACATCATTAGTTCATTTCATTTTAATGCAAACGAATTATACGTGAAAGATTGTGCTTTGGTCGCATAGCACAAATATAATGTGTGCAAAATTTGCTAAGACGGCAGAGAGTTAGTTGAAAGTCGGATGTGGACATGTAAAGACGGACATATGGGATGTGTTGTTTTCTTAGTACATGTCGGAGTGTGTGCTGTGGAGAAACGCATTGTAGTACAGAGGCAGTCTGAGCACACAGAGACCGGTGAAACGAAGAAGTAGCCAGCAACATTGCTGCAGTAAAGCCGGCCAGTGTGGCCGAGCGGTTCTAGGCGCTTCAGCCTGGAGCTGCGTGACCGCTACTGTCGCAGGTTCGAATCCTGCCTCGGGCATGGATGTGTGTGATGTCCTTAGGTTAGTTACGTTTAAGTAGTTCTAAGTTCTAGGGGACTGATGACCTCAGATGTTAAGTCCCATAGTGCTCAGAGCCATTTGAACCTTTTTTTTTTTTTTTTTTTTTTTTTTTTTTTGCTGCAGTAAAACACCAAAATTTAAGAGACGACTACGATTTATTTAGAAATTATCAACGGAGAAGAGAAGACACTAGAGAAAGAAGAGGCAACACACAAGATTCAAGAGCTTAAAATTCAGCATTTTACTGGCACCGAAGACAGAAGATTATCAGGACGAAGAATGAAGACTAGGAAAGTGCGAGAAGAAACCAACAGTCATCACAAAACACGAGCATACACTGGACTAACAGAGAACGTGTACGAAATGGATACATACGTCATTTTGTCTGAGGGACAAAATGAGATATTGAACTACAGCAGCCGTGCGGTTAAAGGCGCTGCAGTCTGGAACCGCAAGACCGCTACGGTCGCAGGTTCGAATCCTGCCTCGGGCATGGATGTTTGTGATGTCCTTAGGTTAGTTAGGTTTAACTAGTTCTAAGTTCTAGGGGACTAATGACCTTAGCAGTTGAGTCCCATAGTGCTCAGAGCCATTTTTGAACTACAGCAATGGTACGGACTCTGATATAAAGCTTGACTGTTTACCGATATTGCTGGCCGGGGTAGCTGAGCGGTTCTAGGCGCTACAGTTCGAATCCTGCCTCGGGCATGGATGTGTGTGATGTCCTTAGGTTGGTTAGGTTTAAGTAGTACTAAGTTCTAGGGGACTGATGACCTCAGAAGTTAAGTCCCATAGTGCTCAGAGCCATTTTTTGTTTACCGATACTATGATTGAGAGAATGGACAGTGATGAGAGAGCCAAAGCACAAGCTATTCAAAAGTGATAGTTCAAAGAAAAGACGCCACTTGAGTCTCCATTGTACACGAAAAACATATACATCCATTTGCACCACTTAACATCATACTGTATATTAATGAAACTGAACTTGATAGACATGATAACACACAGGGGTAATGGCATCGTGTACATAAGGTCTAAAACGGCAGTTCATTAGTAGAGCCATCATTTGCACTCAAGTAACTCATCTGAAATGTTTCCGTCGTTATTACCGCTACTTGACAGGAACTAACAGACTCTGAACGCGGAATTGTAGTTGGAGCTAGATGCACGGATGGGACATTCCATTTCGGAAATCGTTAGGGAATTCAGTATTCCGAGAGCCACAGTGCCATGAACTTGCCGAAAATACCAAATTTCAAGTATTAACGCAGACGCCGACGGCCTTAAATTAACGACCGAGTGCAGTGATATTTGCGCAAAGTGCTAACAGACGAGCAACGCTGCGTGGAACAACCACGGACGTCAACGTGAGACGTACAACGAACGTACACATTAGGACAGTGCGTCGAAATTTGGCGATAATGGGCTGTAGCAGAGGCGACCGACGCGAGCGCCTTTGCTAACAGCGCGACATCGCCTGCAGCGCGTCTCCTGGGCTTGTGCCCATAGCGGTTGGGCCCTAGACGACTGGAAAACTGTGGCCTGTTCAGATGGGTCCCGATTTCACTTGGTAGCAGCTGATGGTAGGGCTGAAATGTGGAGCAGACCAGCCAAGCCATAGACCTAAGTTGTCAACAAAGCACTGTGCAAGCTGGTGGTGGCTCCATAATGGTGTGGGCTGTGTTTACACGGAATGTACTGGAGCCTCTGGTCCAACTGAACCGATCATTGACTGGAAATAGTTATGTTCGGTTACTTGGAGACCATTTCCAGCCAAACAAGGATGGAATATTTATAGATGACAAATCACTGGGGCACAGATGTTCGTGATTGGTTTGAAGAACATTGTGGACAATTCAAGTGAATGATTTGGCCACCTAGATCGCCCTACAAGATCCCCATCGAACATTTATGGGACACAATCCAGAGGTCAGTTCGTATAAAAAATTCTGCGCCTACAACACTTTCGAAATTGTGAACCGTAACAGTGGCAGCGTTGTTCAATATTTTTGCAGGAGGATGTGCAACGACTTGCTGAGTCATTGTACAGGGTGGTCCATCTGAAGTTTCGGATGAGATTATCTCGAAAACTATACATCGGGTAAAAATAGTGGGCAAGACAAGTTCGTAACCTCAAAGGGGGACATCAAATGATACTGCACGTCACCCCCAGGCCCCGCCCCCTTCGGTGGGACGGGGGGGGGGGGGGGGGGGTAACTTTTAAATCTTAAATGGAAACACCCATTTTTATTGTAGATTCAGATTCTCCATAAAAAAGTAATCAAGTTTTGTCTAAAAAAACTTTTTAAACCATTGACAGATGCCGCTGAAATCGAGAAAAATTAAAACTGCGGAAGAACTCCGATTTATTTAGAATGGTCCGAGGAGGACGCATCAAATCGATACAATTCTTTCATTACGCTAAATTAAGCTTTTTTTACAAAATGTATCCTACCCGCCACAGTTTTTGATGGAGTGAGGCCACTATTCTCCTGCAGAGATTGTTGATATTATGTTAATTTTAGGTGAATGTCATAACAATTACGCTGCAGCTGCGCAATTGTACGCGGATCGTTTCCACACAGACGACATGCAAGCGAAAACATTACTCGAAATTGCACTCAACGAGCTCGAAATGGAAACATGCACCGTCCACCTCGTCATCGCGAATCCAATGAAAATGACGCTCGTGCCCTTACCGTTCTCTTGCCTGTGTTCAACTGGATCTCGAAATGGGTAGTCGTGCGATTCAGAGACAAACTAGAATACCGAAATAAACTGTTTTGAGGATTTTGAAGGCGCATGAATATCATGCATCTCATATCACACTGATATAGGCATTAACGCCGAAAGATATGCAAATACGCGTGCATTTCTGCCAATGGGCCTTGGAAATGGTAAGAAGCGACAATGATTTTTTAAGATACGTTATGTTCACCGATGAAGCCACATTCAATAACAATAGCGAATTAAATAGTCATGACTGTCATTATTGGTCCCCTGTCAATCCACACTGTCACAGGCCCGTTGGTACTTCTTTTACTGAAATGTGACAGGGGAATCGTATTTACAGCAATGAAGCGTTGTCTCAAAATATGGTAGAAAACTCAGAGAGATTCTGGTCGTATGTAAAGTACACCAGTGGCAAAAAACAGTCAATACTGTCACTGCGCGATAGCGATGGAAATGTTACCGATGATGGTGCCACTAAAGCGGAGTCACTAAATACAGTTTTCCGTAATTCCTTCACGAAAGAAGACGAAGTAAATCTTCCAGAATTTGAAACCAGAACAGCTGTTAGCTTGAGTGACATAAAAGTAGATATCTTAGGTGTTGCGAAACAACTCAAATCACTTAAGAAAGGCAACTTTTCTGTCCAGATGGTATACCAATCAGGTTCATTTTAGAGTATGCGGACATAATAGCGCCTTTCTTAGCAATCATATACAACCGGTCACTTGACGAAGGGTCTGTTCCTAAAGACTGGAAAGTAGCACAGGTCACACCAATATTCAAGAAAGGAAATAGGAGTAACCCATTGAATTACAGACCCATATCACTGACCTCAATTTGCAGTGGGATTTTGGAGCGTATACTGTACTCGAAAATTATAAATCACCATGAAGAAAATGACTTATTGATACTTAACCAACACAGCTATGACTTTATTCCCATGAAGTAATGAGTGCTGTCGACAAGGGATCTCAGATCGATTCCATATTCCTAGATTTCCAGAAGGCTGTTGATACCGTTCCTCACAAGCGACTATTAATCAAATTACGTGCATATGGAGTATCGTCTCAGTTGTGTGACTGGATTCGTGATTTCCTCTCAAAGAGGTCACAGTTCGTAGTGATAGACGGTAAATCATCAAGTAGAACGGAAGTGATATTTGGCGTTCCGCAAGGTAGTGTCATAGGCCCTCTGCTGTTCCTGATTTACATAAATGATCTAGGTGATAATCTGAGCAGCCCTCTTAGATTGTTTGCAGATGACGTTGTAATTTACGGTCTAGTAAAATCATCAGACGATCAATTCCAACTACAAAATGATCCAAAGAGAATTTCTGTAAGTGCGAAAAGTGGCAATTGGCACTAAACAAAGAAAAGTGCGAGGTCATCCACATGGATACTAAAAGAAATCCGAAAAATTTTGGGTATACGATAAATCTCGAACATCTAAGGGCTGTCAGTTGGACTAAATACCTAGGAATTACAATTACGAGCAACTTGGAAAGACCACATAGATAACATTGTGGGGAAGGCGAAACAAAGACTGAGCTTTGTTGGCAGGTCACTTAGAGGATGCGACAAACCCACTAAAGAGACAGCCTACATTACACTTGTCCGTCCTCTGCTGGAATATTGCTGCGCGGTGTGGTATCCTTACCAGGTGGGATTGACGGAGAACATCGAAAAAGTGCAAAGAAGGGCAGCTCGTTTCGTGTTATCGCGCAATAGGGGTGAGAGTGTCACTGATATGATACGCGAGTTGGGGTGCAGTCACTGAAACAAAGGCGGTTTTCTTTGCGGCGAGATCTATTTAGGAAATTTCAATCACCAACTTTCTCTTCCGAATGCGAGAATATTTTGTTGACACCCACCTACGTAGGGAGAAATGATCATCATAATAAAATAAGAGAAATCAGAGTTGGAACGGAAAGATTTAGGTATTCCTTTTTTCCACGCGCCATTAGAGAGTGGAATAGTAGAGAGTAGTATGAAAATGGTTCGATGAACCCTCTGCCAGACACTTAAGTGTGAATTGCAGAGTAACCATGTAGATGTACATGTAGGTGAACGCATTCGAAGAGCGTGTGCAACCATTCCACGGGATGTGCTGCTCAAAAGTGTGGACAGCTTTTACAGACGATTGATTTATGCATTGAAGCAAATGGGGATAATTTTGAACAATTACTTCGTGGTGAATTTCATTAATTAAGTACCCCAAATTGTGAGAGGCAAGGGGAATCACACTAATGAAGCAACCAACATGTAAGGGGCAAGGGGACTCACACTAATGAAGCGAAGCAGCCCATGGGAGCATCATTGTACTACGTCCATGTCGTTGTTCCTGGGTAACGCTAACAGTACGATACAGTACAGTTTGTACAAAATAGCTTAGTTTGGCGTAACGAAAGAATTGGTGCACATTTTTTATCGATTTGATGGGTCTTTCTCGGATAATTCTAAACAAATCAGAGTTCTTCTCCAATTTTACTTTTTTCCCGATATCAGCGCCATCCGTCAATGGTTTACAAAATGTTTCAGACAAAGCTTGATTACTTTTTTATGGAGAATCCGAATCTACAATTAAAAATTGGTGTTTCCATTTAAGATTTAAAAGTTGCTCCCCACCCCACCCAAGGGGGCTGGGGCTGGAGGTCACGTGTAGTATCATTTGATGTCCCCCTTTGAGCTTATTAACTTGTCTTACCCACTATTTTTACCCGAAGTATAGTTTTCGAGATAATCTCATCCGAAACTTCAGATGGACCACCCTGTACTACGCTGGGAAAAAGGAGGTCGGATAGGATGTTTGGAGGCATCCCCATGATATTTGTCAGTTCAGTGTACACCGCTGTAGCAGTCGTACGACAGACATCTCTTATTAGTTTTTCCATACAATCTTCACTTTTACATACGGATTGCTCAATAGATACAAAGGCTCATAACAGTTTATACCCATAAGATAATGGCCTCTGGTTATACTGATGCACAATCATTCAGATGAAATACGGAAATAACTAATCTATTTAAGTGGTTGTATAGATATTATTGTGGTCTTGTATTTGTACATGTTTTGGGTGCATATTTGTACTTGTGGAGCTGGATCATCTGTCATGGGCAGAATCAGACGACATACTAGCCACGTACTGGATTGGTGAAACCATTTGTTTAGCACTGAATTATTTCGGCAAAACAGCAGCACGGTTGGTGGCAGGATTCCGTGAGTTTCTTATTGACAGTTACTGCAAGTACTCAGTGGAATTCAAGCATACGAAAGCAGTACTCCAAGGGTACGAGTATTTAGGCAGTCAGTTAATAATCAGCGTATATATTAATATATTACTTCTTTCACAGAACTGTTTCTCGGCCGGTGCACCTGAAGCAAATAGAGTGTTGACTCTGCAGAAGCGAGCAGTGAGAATTTTGCATCAACTAGATAACCTTGCAGAATCCAGTTCCCAACACATTTACTCCTGAATGTTCTTTGTTACTGACTATAAAAATCTGTTTTGGCCGTACTGCTATTTGCACAACACAACAAAAGACACAAAAATAATGTTCATTCACACTTACCTGCATCTCCAGGACTCAGAATGTAATTGCATTCTCTATTGGGAAGATGTTCAAGAAACTTCCGTCAAATATGAAACAGAAAACTGGGAATCTGTTTGAGTACAAAAGAAAAGATATGTTCAGGAATTGAAATGCTGTGTCGACTACATGCGTAATATCAGGGCTCGTTGCGTAAGTGTATGACACATAGTAACGTGCTGTAAATAGCAGTCAGTAAAAATTTTCTTTGAGATAAACATTGTAGTGGAGTGAATATTAACCTACACACAGTAGATAAACAACAGCTGTTTGGTGTGTTTGAATAGGCTGCAACTCTTTTCAAACTACGAGTCTTCTTTCTGACTTACTCGATTAAATTTAGATGGCGTAAGCGTGAAAGCATCAAGCAGTGTAGTGATAGTCGATGGTTATTATAGTACACCTATTGAGTTTCTGTGATTTGCCTGTCTTTTGTTAATGTGTACCTTGACTCGCCCCACATCCGTGAATGTCCCCCTCCTTGACAGGATCTACGGAACACGACTGCTGAATAAATGTGTACGACTGGTCTGTGGGTCATCAGGGATGGCTGCGAACGCGCGAAAGGTCCAGAGACATTGGAAGGCGGACAATTAGGTACGAATGACATAAAATTATCTTGACTGAGAGCAGAATGTACGTATTATTTTTCTGCCAGGCGTATCATATTCTTCTACACCCAAGTACTTGCTAAATTCTCATTTTTATTAGTTTTTGGCGTGCTTGGAAACACGAGAAAAATGGTCGCAAATTGAAGAAACAATACTACTGGTAGCTTTCAGGAAATGTTCAGTTGCAGACTATCGGAGAATGATGAAATAGTTTCGAGATTTCATGACAAATGGCTATTGGCTGTATTTGCTACCAGTCAGTACATCCATTATATGTTGTGGCTTCTTTCAGACACATAGAGAACTGCCTATTAGGGTGTTTGGCACGTCTGGACGCAAGATCAGTTTGAGTAGTTCATTTCTTTTTCTGAGGGATGGCTGGGAGGGCATAAAGCTAAAATTGCGCTCTGAGATGACACAGTGGTTTGTAGACCACACCATCCGTGTTCCTAACGCGTGGGACAGCCGCGTGGTCTGAGGCGCCTTACCACGGTTAGTGAGGCTGACCCCTCGAAGGTTCGAGTCCTCCCTCACGCATGGGTGAGGATCGCCATTTGCGTAAGTTACTTTCAGTTAGACTAAGTAGTTTGCAAGCCTAGGGACCGATGACCTCAGCAGTTTGGTCCCATAGGAACTTACCACCACCACCACCACCACAACCACAACCACCACCACCGTCTTCCTCCGAAACACAATACATGACCAGTAAATAGTTGCAAGTTTCGTAACAGTAATGAGAACGAAAAGATTTTGTATGCTGATTATTGTGATATGATACTGTAAAAATATATGTTGTTTCTTCAGTTTCACGATACAAGCGTGGAGCGTGGCATTGGGGGAAGGTTCGGTCTTCCTACAATGGCCCAGCTACCATTGCTGGGACACATTGCCATTAACTCGAAAGCCGTCTTCCAAGAAAGACACACTGAAGCACCCGCCCCATCTTATGGTCACAATGAAAACAAATGAAATTTATAACTTTGAAATGAGGTGGATTGAAATATCTGTACAGTTTTTGTTCAGATTTGGGCACTGTCAGTTGTACGTCGTAATGTTTCAGACTTGCCCATGTAACAAAAGCATGTAATACTTGTTTAATATCTGGAATTTGGAAGGAAAAGAGCTCAGACTGTGCTGGGCCGCCAGATAGGATAGAGGTAAGTCTTTCTTTCCTATGCACTGCAGTACATTGTTTATTAAAACAATTTCAGTTGTGCACCTAGTTCACAACAATACCACCAGAAGGCACTATAGGCCCTCCACCCCTACCCACCCATAACGTAATCCAAGACGGCGGTCTGGAGAAAAACAGGCGTGCGAAATTCGCTCAGTCCGTGCTGAGCTTCACAAGAGGACAGGCGTAATTGTTTACTGTGTACTATGCGTTCAGGGAATGGGATGTCAGTGCTGGAGAAGGAGGACTTTTTGAGTAAATTAGCTGTAATCATGCAGCTGAGGATTGCGTCCATAGCCACCTCCACAATGCTTGGAAAGGCAATGATATTTGGTGAATGTATGAAGAAGATGAATATGCATCACATGCAGCAGGGTGGTGCTAAATTAAACATTGCAACTCATGCTGATAAATGCGTGTGCTGTAACTGTAGATCATTTGATAATAGTCCAGCCTTCCGAAGTGCAAGAGGCGAGACGTTCAGCGACTATGGCCTGCGTGCCCCCTGCCCCAGACTCTCCCTGCCCCGCTGGATGATGCCACGCACTGGTCTCACAGCGCCAGCATGTCGTAGCCGAAGGGGTGGGCGTGCGGTAGGTACTCCCTGTTGCATTATAAATACCCGCAGCCTCTCACCTTCCAACCGCCAGTGCACGGATACCCTTTGTCACTGAACATGATTCAGTTTGGGACAGTGCTTAAGCAATGTGCGGAATGTTGTTAAACCCATAACTTGAAGATGTCACGAGACCTAAACGCACTACTGCACACAGAGAGATAGAGCTTTGCAGCTGATACATGAATATTTAAACAATTTGCGATGTAACTACATGTTTTAGTAAGAGGAATACCACCACCGCACTTGAACACAGACTCTTAAAACAGAACACGATACACTTATGGAACCATCCCTGAGACACCTTTAACGCTTTTGTGGGAAGTACCACATGCTTCCCTTGTCTATCACCACAAGCTCCTTCAGGAGCTACTATATCCAGGCGAATCTGTCTCTAAAAACACTTACAAAAAGATCGCTGCACAGTAGTTTGCCTGTTTTGCGACGTATACCGCCACACTTGAACACAGACTCTGAAAAGATCGCAGCACAATTCTGAAGCCTCCCTGAGACACTTAGCGCACTTTTATAAGAAATAAATCGCCAAAGCAAAAACCGAAGCACATTCCGATTTTATCGCCAAGACTACGACGTTTCGAAGTTAAAATAAATACCTCTGTAACTCTAAACAAGATGCCCACATTTCGAGTTTTAGCTGCTTGCTTGAAGGCAGTACCAGCGAGAGAAAGATTTCTGAGCCACACAGCTAACGTGGTGTTCATCACATTTCCTCATTTCAAGAAGCACGCTGGTATCCAAGCACAGATATGACAATCAGAACAATTAAAGTAACAGAATTGGAAACACTGTCCTAAGACGACTGCAATTTTCGGTGAATTTACGATCTCCTACAGCTGCTGGTCTGGAGAAGCTCAAAAGCCTCAATGGCGGGTGGGAGGACAGCATTTGGCCTGTCCGGACCAGAGAAGGATGCTCTGCTTGGGCTTCTCTCTTAACGCTCGAACAAAGAAGACATCACGCGACTCTCTGACGTCATGAAACTTTACATAGATACCTTGCCCCTGTCTTGTTAGAACCAGTGTCTAGAGTTTCCCGTGCCCCACATGAAGTATGTCCTCTGACTCACTAACGTCACGGAATTTGCTGTGAATGGAGCATTCTCAATCGTCCTTAGTGAATTTACCCGCCAAACTGCTGTTGCTGCCAGTGCGGTAGCACTATCCGTCATTTTCTGCAGACGGACGTATTACGAGACTTTCAGTGGCAAAAGTATTGTGTACAGGCAACAAAAAAAAAAAAAACATACAACAGTTTTATTGCACTGACAGTTAAACAATGCAAAAGTGGTCTACAGATCATGAAATACGAAAACCATCGCCAAAGACAGTTCCTCAATTACAATGCTCTGCTACTGTCGAGGACAACTTAAATGTTTCAGCGTGAAACCCCTTTCCCAACCGGGCTACATCAACACAAACGGTTACCATATCGAAATAGTAAACACAATTGATATCCTGCGCCATCCAGAATCAGCACTTCTTCATCCTGCATGTAGCTATCAACCACCAGGCACTCACTGATATACTGCGAAGACAGACACGTTCCAAAAAACATAGACATTTCTCGCGATGTTGGTCACTCATCCACTGCGGCCAACGGTTATGAGCAACTGCCCAGAGCAGAAGCTTGCCTGATGCGCGATCAGAACGACCTCCACGGACAGCAGTCACTCTCCAAACTGGCATACAAAGCCTGGGCTCGTTTCCATCGCACAAAGGCGTTGCCGTTTCCAAGCTGACCCAATTGCTTGCTTGCTGCCATGCTTTCTACAACCATCCCCAGACTCTGGGATTACAAGAACATGTGTATTTTCACATGTCTCCCCAGAATATCGTAACATTTACGCGGTTGTTCTCGATATCAGCCACATAGCAGTATGCTACCAATCACTTGCACGGTATAATTCTGAAGATATAGAGTGGAAATTATATCTCTAGAAACCCGAAACTTTAGCGAGGTGCAGAGAGTTGGAAAATGCTGCAAACCACTGAGTAACTAGAAACATATCATGTCTGTGAAGACCTTTATATAAAAATTAAAAGAAATAGAAGAAACTGGTAGTTTCACTCGTATTTTGTTAACGAATACCGATCTCAATGATATAAGACATTCCAAATCACCTTACAAAGTCAACTGAAGTGTTTCTCCTGTCTAGAGAACCAGCAAAGATCTCTTCCACCTGTTTTTCACCATCAAGATGCACACAACACACATTGCAATCGATGTTCCCTCAACCAAATGAAGACGGGGAATGTGTAGAAGCAGTCAACCAGATGATTATTTGAATGGGGGGGAATAATTGTCAAGTGCAAATAATCGCCCTTTTTGAATCTTCTCAATTTTCCACTGACAATACTCCCAACACACGCGATCGAACGCTGCGTAACGTATACTGTGTATAAGTTCGCCATTTCTCCTCCTAGTGGGCGGCACGGTTAGGTCAGCTGCACATTTGCCCGGGGCAATAACTGAGTGCTAGTGACACAAGATAATATTGAGTGAAAGTTCGTGATGGAGGGACGTGTCTCATTTGTTTTTCTTGCGAGTGGTACCAGCGTGCCGTAGGAAGAGAATCACAATCGTCTTATAAGCGACCAGGTATTAAAAACACTATCACAATGACCATGTTACTATCCCCCTGCATACAAAGTGGTCTTTTTTCTACTGGCATGCACAAGTATCGCTAACGAAGTCTATCTTCGAAATCGACCTTCTAGATATAGTATTGCTTCTGAATGAAGTAGTCTTCCACGCAAATAGAGACATTGAATGTAGACTGTGACCACGGGTGTTTGTATTATCAGACCAAACCTCATGTGCACGTTGCAGTAGGTGTACACTTGGAATAAAATCATACTTGTCACCGAATTTAGACAGTGATTCGGCTAAGGAACGTGGTACTAAGCCGGTATTTGGAACTCCCTCATGTCGCCAGTAGATATATCTCACGTTGTTGTTGTTGTTGTGGTCTTCAGTCCTGAGACTGGTTTGATGCAGCTCTCCATGCTACTCTATCCTGTGCAAGCTTCTTCATCTCCCAGTACCTACTGCAACCTACATCCTTCTGAATCTGCTTGGTGTATTCATCTCTTGGTCTCCCTCTACGATTTTTTCCCTCCACGCTGCCCTCCAATACCAAATTGGTGATCCCTTGATGCCTCAGAACATGTCCTACCAACCGATCCCTTCTTCTAGTCCTGCCACAAACTTCTCTTCTCCCCAATCCTATTCAACACCTTCTCATTAGTTATGTGATCTACCCATCTTATCTTCAGCATTCTTCTGTATAGTCTGTCTGTAAACTGAAGAGCGAGCAGCGCCTTTGGTGGGGGAAGTGGCCTTTCCCGGAAGAACGCTGCCACTGGCCTACAGGGCCACCCAAAATCAGTTGCCCTGTTACCCGTCTAGCGGTGTAGTTCAGCGTGCAGTGATATACTGATATACGTCGTTTCTGTTTGTGGAATCTTTGTTGCCAGCGTCAGTCAGTTGACTTTGTGTACTCACTGATATACTTCAGTATCCCGAAGTGATGGATAATCGCCCTGCATTGCAAGAAAATGTGCGGAATACGAAGAAGAGGAGGTATTTGCGGAGTAACGAGCGTTCGATCGTCTCTAACGTTATTACAGCGTGTGTTAAGGAGGCAACACAAAAAGAACTGTTGGTTAACATTAACAGCCCCAATCAAAGGGCTGCAGTTTATGCAAACGTCAGCCTCGCCACTATAGGACGCATAAGGAAGGAACGTGAAAACAAGCCGCATGGTTTACTGGAATCGCCGCGAAGGAAAACTGATAATTTAGGGAGGAAACCCATCGTCATAGACAGTTTCACAAAATCAGTCATTCGACAAACGATGGAGGACTTTTACATAAACCAAAAAATAGTGCCGACATTACGGAAATTGCTTAATGCCGTGAAACAAAAAATACATTTTCCTTGGCAGAAAGATGTTTTACACAAGACATTGCGTGAAATGGGATTTACCTGGAAAAGATCTGTAAGTAAACGAAAGATTCTCGTAGAAAGAACGGATATAATTGACTGGCGATGTAAGTATCTGATCCAAGTGAGGAAATTAAGGGAGCTAGGCAGAAAATTCTTTTATATTGATGAAACTTGGGTGGACAATAACATTACTTACAGAAAATGTTGGCAGGGCCCTGGCGTTGAGGGCATTATGGACAATGTTAGCGGAAGCAATAGGATTATAGTGGTGAATATTGGACCAAAATATGGGTTCTTACCCAACGCACAGTTGGTTTATAAAGCGGGTTGTGCAACAGGAGACTACCATGGGCAACTGAACTACGAAAATTTTTCTAATTGGATATCGAATAAAGTGATTCCGAATCTGCCACCGAACTGTGTTATTGTTATGGACAACGCTTCATATCACAACAAGGAACACAACAAAGCTCCAACTAGGTCCTCGAATAAAAGCGAAATGATTGAATGGTTATTAAAAAATAAGGTGGAAGCTGAGTTGACAATGAGAAAAACTAAATTATTTGATTTAATTAAACAACATAAGCCGGAAGACAAAGTATTTGAAATTAATAAAATACTTGAAGCCCATGGACACACTGTGCTGCGACTTCCACCATACAACTGTGACTTAAATCCAATTGAAATGGCGTGGGCAAAGCTCAAGAATTTCGTCAGAGGAAGAAATATTCTTGGAGATATTTGCATGACGAAGTTGCTGCAGTTGGTGAAAGAAGGTATGTAGACATTTTCTGAGCTTCCATGTTTTATTCCGAACTAAATTTTGCCGTAACCGAAAGAGAGCGTATACAAAAACTTGTCCCAATTGTTACAGGTTTTGAAACGATAAATCAAGATGACTGGAGTGCATACTGCCTCCATGTGGAGAAACTTGAAAGAGAATATTGGGTTAAGGATGGGGTTATGGAAGACATAATAGACGCTATAGTTATTAATTTAGAAAGTGATGACGACGAGGACGACGACGACGACGACAGTAATGATAGTGAAAATGTTGATGATGACCTCTAAAATACGATGTATGTAAACAGGCAATGAATATTTTTTTGAAAAATATGTTGTGTGTTCTTTCAAGCCTGACTCTGCTCATACACTATGAAATTTCTTTTGGTAGAAATGTAGTACATGGTAGTAAAAGATTTTCCAAGATAAATACAGTCAAATGTTGTCCAAAGCAATAAATACCATTATCACCTGTTGTACAAAACCAGGAATAACTTGAGAGCTTCATGGTAAAATCAATTAACGTTTCGCTAGCAGAACGTGATTCAATCACGTAATACATTTAATGCCTAGAGAACAGCAGCATTTGAATATACTCTGTCACTAAAACTCTATCTCGGTTACTATTCACATGATTCTAAGGAATATTGCTTAAAACATGTGTGCAATAGCTAATCTAAACACTACTGAAATTTCTTTCGAGACACGTATACCGATTCTGGACTTCTATGTAAAAAGCTTGACATACAAGGTGCGTTCACATATTAATTTTTATTTTTTGGTAAGAACTTTACTTGTTAATCTACAACAATGTTATCCTATTCAAAATATTCCCCAGTACATGCTATACACTTATGCCAGTGCTTTTTCCAATTCCCAAAACACTTTAGGAATTATTTCCTCGGGATAGTTCATAGGCCTGCATTTTTAATCTCACCCATTCTTGTAAAACTGCTGTCCTTTAAGGCCTGCTTTGAAATGTTTATACCACTTGTGTGTTCTGGGTTTACTCATAAGACACTCACCAAAAGCAATATTTAACATTCCTAAAAATTTGATACACTTTATTCCATTCTTATAACAAAATTTAGTACAGATTCTCTAATCTATTTTTATACAAAACAAATAATAGTTGATGCTACCAAAACACATATAACTTTTTTGACAACTGAGAGCCGGCCGCGGTGGTCTAGCGGTTCTGGCGCTGCAGTTCGGAACCGCGGGACTGCTACGGTCGCAGGTTCGAATCCTGCCTCGGGCATGGGTGTGTGTGATGTCCTTAGGTTAGTTAGGTTTAAGTGGTTCTAAGTTCTAGGGGACTTATGACCTAAGATGTTGAGTCCCATAGTGCTCAGAGCCATTTGAACCATTTGACAACTGAGAACTGGGTAAATACCCAATATGCAAAACATTGCACAGATACTTTTCAGACATGTTTACGAAGAGAGTGGCAAAAATCAGTGCAAACCGAACTAATACAAAACACGGAATTATAAATTTCTGCTTACTTTTTAAACACTCTTCGTGTTGCAAGAATTGTTAAGTTCCAATGCAGACCCTTTAAAGAAAACTTCTACATTTTAGTAAGAACAAGCCTTAAATTCTACAGGTTGATTGCACCATATCTGGTTCGTCTTACGAATAGAGGAACATACATTCACATGAAGAGGCATTCGGTTCTATGTTTGTAGTAGAATACTGACTTCCGTTCTTATGTTAATATTATTTACTCTATAATGTTTTGTTTCGAAGAAGCTATCGTCTTTTGTTTTCCTTATACTCTTAATGCATTTGTCTAAAAATAAACACAGCCGGGACGTATCTGTACGCGGCGTCGCCACAGATATGAAGCGCGCACCGCCGCAGGGCCGGTACTACGTTGTGAAACAGCCTGTAGAAGCGCCCTGTGACGTAGCAGGGTAGGCAGAGTGGGGACTCGCTTGCTCGCTCTTCAGTTTACAGACAGACTATAGCAGCACATTTCGAATGTTTCTATTCTCTTCTTGTCCAAACTATTTATCGTCCATGTTTCGCTTCCATACATGGCTACACTCCATACAAATACTTTCTGAAACGACTTCCTGACACTTAAATCTATACTCGATGTTAACAAATTTCTCTTCTTCAGAAACGCTTTCCTTGCCATTACCAGTCTACATTTTATATCCTCTCTACTTCGACCATCATCAGTTATTTTGCTCCCCAAATAGCAAAACTCCTTTACTACTTTAATTGTCTCATTTCCTAATCTAATACCCTCAGCATCACCCGACTTAATTCGACTACATTCCATTATCCTCGTTTTGCTTTTGTTGATATTCATCTTATATCCTCCTTTCAAGACACTATCCATTCCGTTCAACTGCTCTTCCAAGTCCTTTGCTGTCTCTGACAGAATTACAATGTCATCGGCGAACCTCAAAGTTTTTATTTCTTCTCCATGGATTTTAATGCCTACTCCAAATTTTTCTTTTGTTTCCTTCACTGCTTGCTCAATATACAGATTGAATAACAACGGGGAGAGGGTACAATCCTGTCTCACTCCCTTCCCAATGACTGCTTCCCTTTCATGCCCCTCGACTCTTATAACTGCCATTTGGTTTCTATAGAAATTGTAAACAGCCTTTCGCTCCCTATATTTTACCCGTGCCACCTTCAGAATTTGAAAGAGAGTGTTCCAGTCAACATTGGCAAAAGCTTTCTCTAAGTCTACAAATGCTAGAAACGTAGATTTGCCTTTACTTAATCTAGCTTCTAAGATAAGTCGTAGGGTCAGTATTGCCTCACGTGTTCCAATATTTCTACGGAATCCAAACTGATCTTCCTCTAGGTCGGCTTCTACCAGTTTTTCCATTCGCCTGTAAAGAATTCGTGTTAGTATTTTGCAGCCATGACTTATTAAACTGATAGTTCGGTAATTTTCACATCTGTCAACACCTTCTTTCTTTGGGATTGGAATTATTATATTCTTCTTGACGTCTGAGGGTATTTCGCCTGTTTCATACTTCTTGCTCACCAGATGGTAGAGTTTTGTCAGGACTGGCTCTCCCGAGACCATCAGTAGTTCTAATGGAATGTTGTCTACTCCCGGGGCCTTGTTTCGACTCAGGTCTTTCAGTGCTCTGTCAAACTCTTCACGCAGTATCAAATCTCCGATTTCATCTTCATCTACATCGTCTTCCAATTGCATAATATTGTCCTCAAGTACATCGCCCTTGTATAGACCCTCTATATACTCCTTCCACCTTTCTGCTTTCCCTTCTTTGCTTAAAACTGGGTTTCCATCTGAGCTCTTAATACTCATACAAGTGGTTCTCTTTTCTCCAAAGGTCTCTTTAATTTTCCTGTAGGCAGTATCTATCTTACCCCTAGTGAGATAAGCCTCTACATCCTTACATTTGTCCTCTAGCCATCCCTGCTTAGCCATTTTTCACTTCCTGTCGATCTCATTTTTGAGACGTTTGTATTCCTTTTTGCCTGCTTCATTTACTGCATTTTTATATTTTCTCCTTTCATCTCACGTTATCAAACAGTATTTGTGGCACATTCTATCCAGATGCTATGTCTGAGGTTATGCCACATGTCCACTGGCGCTTGTGGGGAGGGGGGGGGGGGGATATGGTTCATTGAGAATGATCACCTTCAGTAGATGATGTTTCTATGCGATGAATCACTTAAAGCGAATGCAACACTAGACTGAGTTCATAAAACATGTACAAAATCCTATAACCAAAATACAAGCTTTTGGATCTATAGTGTGACACTCTCTGGCAGAAATGCTGTCTGCGATTTGGAAAAGTCTTTCCATTCAATCACATACCTGCATTGTATTCTATGGAGATATCTTTTAATGATTATAGTTACTAGTGAATCATATTCTTGGCACTCTCTCACATCTCGAAACGAGTCACCTTTCTCAACCTATCTGCTACAGTAAAACTCCAATGTGGTTTTAGACAGCCCTTCTGAATCTTGTAACTGTTCATCAGTCTCTCTCCGCCTTCCCAGCAGCTTTGTCCATGTGATCCAGTTTAAGCCGACACTGAGCAGAAGTCAGAGAGCACTTTACCTACCTCCTTCTGCAACCCATGTAGAAATAGACTGAACTGAGTTAATGTAACAGTACCATGTTTTTTTCCGGGGGGGGGGGGGGGGGGGGGGGGGACATCCTGTCATAGCTCCACCAGCGCCAGAACGGAGCTTTCTCCTGCAACACGAAATAGTAGAAAAGACAGTATGGGAACTGAAAAAAGAAGAAGAAGGCCAAGTATTTTGCTACTGCAGTGTGGTGCATCTCCAAACTACATACAGGTACTGCAGACCGAAGGAGATCTGCATTACTCAGGATGCATTCACATCTGTCACCCAAACATTCTCCTTATCATCCTTATTTTGTACCAACCAACAAAGAAAAAACTACGAACTATAAGAGCTCCACTAACTTCATCCAACAGAGAACTCAATAAGATTTTACATATCTTTGTCTTCCAATATTTCGAAAAGAAATCCCATTCATTGTAATTCTCGAATTATATATATATATATATATATATATATAATTCGAGAATTACAATATATATAAGGACGTACTGCACAGTTTTCTGTCTGTATTCCTGTTTCACAATCTCGTATATGGTACTCAGAAAATAGTGGGATGGTTTGACGATGAAACAGAAATTCGGTAGCATGACACCCAGAAATTACAGAAAAAAAACTGGTAAATTGATTGCACTATCAGCTGTGCTGGTTATAATAATACATCAATGGTGTCTTTCGCATCCCATCTGTCCACTGGTTTGTTGTTAATTACCACATAATCATTGACTAACATCGCTTGTTTGAGATGGAGAAAGAGTCTTTGTGGAGGGGCAACACATTCTGGTGATGGGCAGCACCAAAACAGTGATTGTGCACATGACTGCAATATGACAAATCAGTTCAAATGGAACACCAAGGCATGTGCTACCCATTCACTATGGGTGAAGAGTCTAAAGGTAGAGGTCATCAAACACGTTTGGACAGCTGTTTGGAAGCGCTCCACAATGCCACAATACCCTTCCAGTTTCCACATCTTGTGACGTCCTTCACATCTTTGTCAATAGGAAACACTGCCTCTGTCTTTTATTTAAATCACCCTGTGTGCGTTGTGAGAGCAGCAGCAACGCAATTTACACCGTGTGAGGGCCAGTGGATCACAACATGTTAATGTCTGTTTAGAACCTGACATGGACCTTGAAGTCTTGGTGACAAAACCAAATTATATGGCAGCGTACAAAGCTGTAGTCAAACACTGCTTGGACATGACACAGCAGAAAAAAGATATCTGTCAAACAACGGCACATGAACCTCTCTTGCTACTGGTAGTATGTGAGATATGGTGCTCCTACACTCCAGGCGATGAAACTTGACACTGGTCTGCGTAAGCAACTTCGATCACCTGCTCCAGTGGATCAATATCTGTATATTTAATAGGATCGCCACATATGTTTGAAGCCAGCACACAAACAGTATCTGTTTTCGAAGTATTGGAAGAGAGAGATATGTAAAATCTTGTCGAGTTCCCTGTCGGATGAAGGTAGTGGAGCTTTTATAGTTCGTAGTTTACTGGATGGTACAAAACAACGATGATAGAGAGAATGTTTGGCTGACAGACGTGAACGCACCCTGGGGGTTGCAGATCTCCTTCGGACTGCGGTACCTGTATGCAGTCTGGAGATGCACCACAGTCCAGTAGCAAAATCATTGGCCTTCTTCTCGTCGTTTTTCCAGTTCCCATACTATCATTTCTACTATTTTGTGTTGCAGGAGGAAACTCCATTTTGGCCCTGGCGGAGCTATGACAAGATGTTACCATTTTAACCGAGTGCTCCAAAGAAAACATAGTACTGTTGCATTAGTTCAGTCTGTTTGTCCGCAGGTTGCAGAAGGTGGTAGATAGAGTGCTCTCCCACTTCTGCTCAGTTTTGGTTTAAATTGGGACGATCACACGGACAAAGCTTCTGGGATGGAGGAGAGGGACTGAGGAACAGTTACAAGATGCAAAGGGGCTGTCTAAATCCGGATAAGAGTTTTACTGTAGCAGATAGGTTGAGAAAGGTGACTCGTTTCGAGATGTGAGAGAGTGCCAAGAGTATGATTCACTAGTGACTGCAATCATTAAAAGATTTCTCCCTAGGATACAAAGCAGGTATGTGATTGAATGGAAAGACTTGATTCCAAATCGCAGACAGCATTTCTGCCAGAAAGAGTGACACTATAGATCAAAAAAGCTTGTATTTTGGTGATATGATTTTGTACATTTCTTACGAATTCAGTCTAGTGAAGCATTCATTTTAAGTGATTCATCGCATAGCACACCATCTACTGCATGTGGTCATTCTCAATGAACCATCTCCCTCCCCTCCCCCCCCCCCCTTATAACTCAGTGGGCACGTAGCAAAACCTCTGACATGGCATCTAGACAGGATGCGTTACTAATACTGCTTGTTAGAGTCAGATATATTTAGCGGCTACATCAAAGAGTTGCAAATACCGGCTTAGTACCACGTTCCTTAGCCGAATCACTGTCTAAATTCGGTGACAAGTTGGATTTTATTACATGCATACACCTACTGCAACACCACTTTTTATGCAGGGGGACAGTAACATAGTCACTGTGATAGCGTTTTTAATAGGTGGTCGATTACAAAAAGATACGTGTCTGTTGCTAAAGCACACTGGTACCACTCACAAGAAAAACAAATGAGACACGTCCATCCATCACGAATTTTCACTCACCAGCACTCACTTATTGATGAACCATTTTACTTAGTAGGGAATGTGTAATATATTCGCTCTGATCAGCAGGTTTATAAAGGATGTATTGGGGCGTAAAATTACTGTGGTCAGTGTTCCAACACGTGCAAAGAAAATGAATATGGCCTGTCGTAAGGGAATATATACACTCCTGGAAATGGAAAATAGAACACATTGACACCGGTGTGTCAGACCCACCATACTTGCTCCGGACACTGCGAGAGGGCTGTACAAGCAATGATCACACGCACGGCACAGCGGACACACCAGGAACCGCGGTGTTGGCCGTCGAATGGCGCTAGCTGCGCAGCATTTGTGCACCGCCGCCGTCAGTGTCAGCCAGTTTGCCGTGGCATACGGAGCTCCATCGCAGTCTTTAACACTGGTAGCATGCCGCGACAGCGTGGACGTGAACCGTATGTGCAGTTGACGGACTTTGAGCGAGGGCGTATAGTGGGCATGCGGGAGGCCGGGTGGACGTACCGCCGAATTGCTCAACACGTGGGGCGTGAGGTCTCCACAGTACATCGATGTTGTCGCCAGTGGTCGGCGGAAGTTGCACGTGCCCGTCGACCTGGGACCGGACCGCAGCGACGCACGGATGCACGCCAAGACCGTAGGATCCTACGCAGTGCCGTAGGGGACCGCACCGCCACTTCCCAGCAAATTAGGGACACTGTTGCTCCTGGGGTATCGGCGAGGACCATTCGCAACCGTCTCCATGAAGCTGGGCTACGGTCCCGCACACGGTTAGGCCGTCTTCCGCTCACGCCCCAACATCGTGCAGCCCGCCTCCAGTGGTGTCGCGACAGGCGTGAATGGAGGGACGAATGGAGACGTGTCGTCTTCAGCGATGAGAGTCGCTTCTGCCTTGGTGCCAATGATGGTCGTATGCGTGTTTGGCGCCGTGCAGGTGAGCGCCACAATCAGGACTGCATACGACCGAGGCACACAGGGCCAACACCCGGCATCATGGTGTGGGGAGCGATCTCCTACACTGGCCGTACACCACTGGTGATCGTCGAGGGGACACTGAATAGTGCACGGTACATCCAAACCGTCATCGAACCCATCGTTCTACCGTTCCTAGACCGGCAAGGGAACTTGCTGTTCCAACAGGACAATGCACGTCCGCATGTATCCCGTGCCACCCAACGTGCTCTAGAAGGTGTAAGTCAACTACCCTGGCCAGCAAGATCTCCGGATCTGTCCCCCATTGAGCATGTTTGGGACTGGATGAAGCGTCGTCTCACGCGGTCTGCACGTCCAGCACGATCGCTGGTCCAAATGAGGCGCCAGGTGGAAATGGCATGGCAAGCCGTTCCACAGGACTACATCCAGCATCTCTACGGATGTCTCCATGGGAGAATAGCAGCCTGCATTGCTGCGAAAGGTGGATATACACTGTACTAGTGCCGACATTGTGCATGCTCTGTTGCCTGTGTCTATGTGCCTGTGGTTCTGTCAGTGTGATCATGTGATGTATCTGACCCCAGGAATGTGTCAATAAAGTTTCCCCTTCCTGGGACAATGAATTCACGGTGTTCTTATTTCAATTTCCAGGAGTGTAGATTAGCTGTGGAAAATTGCAATAGCCGTAAGGGGGGTGAAAGATGTTATATGGGAGATTATGTCCAGTCACAATGATGCTACAGATTTTGATTATTCCATAGACACACCCACCAGGAGAAGGTTTTCCCAGTGTTTTGCTCATTGTCGAATGTCATCAGATTGAAGCTGCAACCATAATATTTAATTGTAATTACAGTAATAAATAGGTGGCTAGTTTCCTAGGACAACTCTGCCTGCAGTGCGGGAGGGCGCGTGGCGGAGTTAGCGTCTGGCTGGAACGATTGACATTTGTGGCTTATGGTGGGAACGTCCGAATTACACGGGCTGGGGTACAATGTGCAACTGACCTAACCGTGTCGTCCTCTAGGCGGAGAAATGTCGTACTAATACTCAGTATACGTTACGCAGCCTGTTACTGTGTGTGAGGAGTATTGTCAGTGGAAATGAAATTTGAGAAAATTCAAAAATTTGCACTCCACAATTATTCCCTCCCTTTTAAATTATCATCTGGTTGACTGCTTCTACACATTTCCCCGTCTTCATTTGGTTGAGAGAACATCGATTGCAATGTGTGCTGTGTGCCTCTTGATGATGAAAAACAGGTGGAAGAGATCTTTGCTGGTTCTCTAGACAGGAGAAACACTTTAGTTGACTTTGTAAAGTGATTTGGAATGTCTTATGTCATTGAGATCGGTATTCGTTAACAAAATACGAGTGACACTACCAGTTTCTTCTATTTCTTTTAATTTTTATATAAAGGTCTTCACAGACATGATATGTTTCTAGTTACTCAGTGGTTTGCAGTATGTTCCAACTCTCTGCACCTCGCTAAAGTTTCGGGTTTCTAGAGGTATAATTTCCACTCTATATCTTCAGAATTATACCGTGTAACTGATTGGTAGCATACTGCTATGTGGCTGATATCGAGAACAACCACGTAAATGCTACGATATTCTGGGGAGACATGTGAAAATACACATGTTCTTGTAATCCCAGAGTCTGGGGATGGTTGTAGAAAGCATGGCAGCAAGAAAGCAATTGGGTCAGCTTGGAAACAGCAACGCCTTTGTGCGATGGAAACAAGCCCAGGCTTTGTATGCCAGTTTGGAGAGTGACTGCTGGCCGTGGAGGTCGTTCTGATCGCGCATCAGGCAAGCTTCTGCTCTGGGCAGTTGCTCATAACCGTTGGCCGCAGTGGATGAGTGACCAACATCGCGAGAAATGTCTATGTTTTTTGGAACGTGTCTGTCTTCGCAGTATATCAGTGAGTGCCTGGTGGTTGATAGCTACATGCAGGATGAAGAAGTGCTGATTCTGGATGGCGCAGGATATCAATTGTGTTTACTATTTCGATATGGTAACCGTTTGTGTTGATGTAGCCCGGTTGGGAAAGGGGTTTCACGCTGAAACATTTAAGTTGTCCTCGACAGTAGCAGAGCATTGTAATTGAGGAACTGTCTTTGGCGATGGTTTTCGTATTTCATGATCTGTAGACCACTTTTGCATTGTTTAACTGTCAGTGCAATAAAACTGTTGTATGTTTTTTTTTTTTTTGTTGCCTGTACACAATAGTTTTGCCACTGAAAGTCTCGTAATACGTCCGTCTGCAGAAAATGACGGATAGTGCTACCGCACTGGCAGCAACAGCAGTTTGGCGGGTAAATTCACTAAGGACGATTGAGAATGCTCCATTCACAGCAAATTCCGTGACGTTAGTGAGTCAGAGGACATACTTCATGTGGGGCACGGGAAACTCTAGACACTGGTTCTAACAAGACAGGGGCAAGGTATCTATGTAAAGTTTCATGACGTCAGAGAGTCGCGTGATGTCTTCTTTGTTCGAGCGTTAAGAGAGAAGCCCAAGCAGAGCATCCTTCTCTGGTCCGGACAGGCCAAATGCTGTCCTCCCACCCGCCATTGAGGCTTTTGAGCTTCTCCAGACCAGCAGCTGTAGGAGATCGTAAATTCACCGAAAATTGCAGTCGTCTTAGGACAGTGTTTCCAATTCTGTTACTTTAATTGTTCTGATTGTCATATCTGTGCTTGGATACCAGCGTGCTTCTTGAAATGAGGAAATGTGATGAACACCACGTTAGCTGTGTGGCTCAGAAATCTTTCTCTCGCTGGTACTGCCTTCAAGCAAGCAGCTAAAACTCGAAATGTGGGCATCTTGTTTAGAGTTACAGAGGTATTTATTTTAACTTAGAAACGTCGTCGTCTTGGCGATAAAATCGGAATGTGCTTCGGTTTTTGCTTTGGGGATTTATTTCTTACAAAAGTGCGCTAAGTGTCTCAGGGAGGCTTCAGAATTGTGCTGCGATCTTTTCAGAGTCTGTGTTCAAGTGTGGCGGTATACGTCGCAAAACAGGCAAACTACTGTGCAGCGATCTTTTTGTAAGTGTTTTTAGAGACAGATTCGCCTGGATATAGTAGCTCCTGAAGGAGCTTGTGGTGATAGACAAGGGAAGCATGTAGAACTTCCCACAAAAGCGTTAAAGGTGTCTCAGGGATGGTTCCATAAGTGTATCGTGTTCTGTTTTAAGAGTCTGTGTTCAAGTGCGGTGGTGGTATTCCTCTTACTAAAACATGTAGTTACATCGCAAATTGTTTAAATATTCATGTATCAGCTCCAAAGCTCTATCTCTCTGTGTGCAGTAGTGCGTTTAGGTCTCGTGACATCTTCAACTTATGGGTTTAACAACATTCCGCACATTGCTTAAGCACTGTCCCAAACTGAACCATGTTCAGTGACAAAGGGTATCCGTGCACTGGCGGTTGGAAGGTGAGAGGCTGCGGGTGTTTATAATGCAACAGGGAGTACCTACCGCACGGCCACCCCTTCGGCTACGACATGCTGTCGCTGTGAGACCAGTGCGTGGCATCATCCAGCGGGGCAGGGAGAGTCTGGGGCAGGGGGCACGCAGGCCATAGTCGCTGAACGTCTCGCCTCTTGCACTTCGGAAGACTGGACTATTATCAAATGATCTACAGTTACAGCACACGCATTTATCAACATGTGCAATGTGTAATGTAGCCCCATCCTGCTGCATCTTTATTATTTGATAAGCATATTCATCTTCTTCATACATGCCGGCCGCGGTGGTCTCGCGGTTCTAGGCGCGCAGTCCGGAACCGTGCGACTGCTACGGTCGCAGGTTCGAATCCTGCTTCGGGCATGGATGTGTGTGATGTCCTTAGGTTAGTTAGGTTTAAATAGTTCTAAGTTCTAGGGGACTGATGACCACAGCTGTTAAGTCCCATAGTGCTCAGAGCCATTTTTCTTCATACATGCACCAAATATCATTACCTTTCCAAGACTCGTGCAGGTGGCATTGGTCACAGTCCTCAGCTGCATGATTACAGCTAATTTACCCAAAAACTCCTCCTTCTCCTGCACACACATCCCATCTACTGAACACATAGTACACAGTAAGCAATTACGTCCAGCCTCTTGTGAAGCTCAGCACATCCTGTTGTGAGCTATGTCAGTTGGATTCTGGATCTCAAGGTGAATACACAGGGTGGAACTACTCTCTATAACTCAAATTGTTTATATAAAGAACATATCACAATGCATACAGCACAGACTGAATATTTTCCCTCCAGTTTTCAGATGGGTCAGGGAGGAGAGGGGAGGTGTAGATGGTAGCGGTTAAGTAACCGATCAATTTAATTAATTAGTCAATCAAACTTATATCAAAACTGTTCTTCGATCGCTGAGCGGAGTTCCCTGAGGGATGGGGGGGAGGAGGTGGAAAGAGAAGGCGTGGGGTATGAGTGACATGGAAAACCATATTATGTTAAGGACCTGTCAATCGAAAGGACTGATTATGCACAGAGGATCATAATCCTCTTAGCAGAACAAAAGATCAAGGTCCTGTCAATCAAAATTGAACAATAGGTTTTCCGCTGAATGAATGCTTGACCCTGATGTAGGCAACCTGCCCTACTACTAACATGTTCGTTGAATTTTGTAGCACACACTACCAAGTGCAGCATGAGTCACACGAACCTCATCATGTGCTGCAAGTACCCTGGCGAGAATTGCTTCTTTATTGAGAACTTGTGTCACGTGTATGAGGCGTTTCATACGGGGAAAAGAATCGAGAGACGTCAGATATTGGGAATGAAGGGGCCACGGAAGTTGACCTTTCGATCTAATGACTGGGATATGTGGATCTGAGGAGGGCAGATAATTGCATGGGAAAGTGAGCAACTTCTCTATCCAGTTGCCATTCTAACACCTTCTGTAATATACAAACTTGTTCGGTAAAGAGTACAGCATCTTTTCAATTTTTGGGAATCACCATTTTCACTTTAATAAATTTAACGTTCAACTTTCCTCCACGCCTCTTACTTTGTTTAGGAAAAAACATTATGAACCCCCTGAGTACTTGAAGTTCTGCCAACTGGCAAGTATGTGTTACATATGGCACAACTTTACAGAAGTCCACTAACAACTCTCCACTGCTAATATTGTCCTTCGGATCTGACACATTTTCATCAAAATTAACCTGTTTCAAAAACATAGAAAATTTAACAGTAATATATTATGCTGTAAGAAGCAGTAGATGGCAAAGTGTGTAGCTGATGTGAACAGCTACAGGAGTATGTAAACAGAACTGGTGACTACAGGCCTTGGAAAACAAGTGGGAAAAGAGAAAAATTAATCTCCGGTCTTACTCTTGATTTCGTACACACCACTTTTAAGAACTTTGACACTGAGAACAGTGTCAATCTGAGGAAAGTGGCGGAAATACGTAGATACTTAACGAAACACGTCCACTCCACGCTGTAGCAGGCTGTGCCGTGGCGGTCGATCGCGGGTTCAGCCTTTTGTCCTTACCCTGATCGCGGCAGGGCCAGGCTGCCACCTCCTACTCATTTCGTCCACAGTCTGCCCTCTGCCCCAGGCATCTCCCTCAACGACAACCTCTGCACGTGACAGACGGTCGATCAGTTCCCTCGCAGTCCCGCACGCTACAGCCGCCGAGCCCGCCAGACGATTACAGCGCCTGTTGCGCAGCTCGTCCTCAGCATGCGGTCTCCACCGACTCTACGGCAGCCAAGGACGTTCACACCGTAGTGAGGTCATTCCGGTGCCCGTTCTCTGAACTCCTCTCAGATACGCACACTGTACGATTGTCGTAGTGGTTAGTGTTCAGAGAGATCTGGATGAATGACAGAGTAATGCTAAGAAAAACGCTCACGAAAGTCACAGAACCACCTGCTGCGTGAACCGCGCCCTCCGCTCACGCTGGTTGAACGCCTCGCTGCGCCGGCGGTGCACTCGATGCCTCACTTCATTTTATAAGAGGCCGAACTGTGACACGTCAGGCTATGTTAGACACCTCTTGCCAGCGACTGCACAGTTTGTGTTGTTTGGCCTGTTAAGGGGGGTAGGACGTCAAACGGGCCGACTTGGAGCAGGAGAAGCACCACAGGACATTTTAATTTCCAGTGTCTAAACTTTTACAAATAAATTCATAAAACTTTGTCAGCATCACCAGAAAGGATTCAAGATTTACACTCATTGTAGTGGAAGTTCAAAAACGTAACAAAATAAATCTTTTTGCGTGTGAAAATTCATCATTTTTTCACTTACTAATGGCTGCATTTGTTGCTATAGGCACACTTTTCTTCATAAGTTAGAGTGATTCTTCGATGAATTTTGCACAGCATACATACCATACTTACAGGTGCATGAAACTCTAGAATTTATTTAATTTATGAAAAAACGAATGAGCTGTTGTATTTTAAACTTCATGTTTAGAAAAAAAACACAAATTTTGTAGTTAATTACCTCAATTTTTACCACGGTTTTTAATAGATTTGGAAAATTCTAGAGTTTCGTACACCTTTATGTATGGTTTGTATTCTGTGCAAAATTCATCGAAGAATCTCTCTTATTTATGAAGAAAAGTGTACTTATAGCAACAAATACTGCCATTAGTAAGTGAAAGAAATGATGAAATTTCACATGTAAAAAAAATATTTCGTTACGTTATACAACTTACACTGCTAAGAGTGTGAATTCTGAATCCTTCCTGGTCATGCTGACAAAGTTTTATAAATTTATTTGTAAAATTATAGACAGTGGAAATCGAAATGTCCTGTGGCGCCTCTCCTGCTCCAAGACGGCCCGTTTGACGTCCTACCCCCTTAAAGATCTTCAGTCTTGCGTGCTGTCTAGAGAAATGGCGTGTTTGCGAAGTATTTGATTCCAAGTGTCCTTTCCATGAAGTTCCCTTCTCTGTGCTCGCTCGGAAACTTCTTGCGAATGGCCAGTGTTACGTGTCAGCACCAATTCCTGTCGGGTTTGAAAATGAGTGTAAATGACAAAGTATGGCGTTTGTCTTCGGTCGCTCTCGCCTGCGAGTGGTACATCGTTCCTCGTACAAATATCACATTGATCTGACTGGTACACATGTAAACCGAGCAACTATGTTCAAGGTATGGTCAGAGGTACTTGTACATACAAACATGAGAACTCCTCTCTGGAAATTTATCACGTCACCACATCGATCTTTCTTACTGTGATGATTCCATACAAACGACTGCATCTTACGTATCACTTCACTGACTTTTTGAGTTGCGTTTTACTCCATTCTCAGGAATCCAAACTGACATTTCCCAACGTCGGCTTCTACCACTTTTTTCATTCTCTAGTAGATAATTAGTGTCCTATATTGCCACAGTGCTCCATAGCTCCATAGTATTCACACTTGCCAGTATCTGCTTTCCTTGGAATTGAGATTACTACATTTCTCCTGAAGTCTGAGGGTAATTCGCCTTCCTCGTGTATCTTGCACACAGAATGGAGTAATTTCGTCTTATCTAGCTCCCCCAAGCACCGCAATAATTCTGAAGCAATGTCGTCTGTTACAATGGCTTTCTTTCGATTTGGATCTTTAAGTCATATGTCAAATTATTATCGCAGTGTCATATCTCGTACGACGTATTCTCCTTCTTCCTCTAGTCTTTCTGTAATAGTGACCTCAGATTTTTCCCTTCATATTGTCATGTAGCAGCGAGTCCGTTCTACTTGCATTACACACTCAGAATATTCGAAATTCCGCCTTTCACTCTTCCGTGTTCCCAGATACATTTCTTTCGTTTCTTATCTCTCCCAATACTTCCCAACCCGCATCTCTCGGAAGTTCCGTCAAAAACATTCACATTTATAACAGATTTCACATGGAAAGTCCGTGTCTCACTGCCACAATGCATTATTAATTATATAAGCTGGTTGTAAAATAACCATTTTAGGCGCATCAAAATTTAGTTCGGCGAACTCTGGTTATCTCACCAAAATCTCTCATGCCGTTTGTGTTCTCCTACTTCGTATTTATTTATTACTCACTCCAATCAGTCATAACCTTGTATGGTCTTAGTTACAAAATATGAATTGTTCCCATGACTTACTTATTAATTTACGTTCTTTCTGTTTCGATATGTTCATTATATATTATTTCCATCCAGCTAGAACTGCTTTTAAGACCAACTTTCAAATTTGTTTAAAAAGTGTTTCCATTTGTTTTTGACTTTCAGTTGCTCGAGAAAAGCAGTACGAAGTCTACCGCAGGATGAAGGCCCCTTTAAGATACGTTCCATTAAAACGGATTGTTTGTTTGTTTGTTTGTTCTCCCATTGTAGTGAGCTGGCAGCATCCACTAGATACATATTCGCGACAAACTGCCAGCTGCAACAGCGACCAATGTATCACAAAAAAGTGTTTCAGTCAATAGTGGCACTTTTTGTTTATTTTACCTACTGGCTACCGGTTTCGGTTCCCAGTGCCATCATCCCCAGATCCTGCCGTGGAACACGGGCGTGACACACGAATCCAGGAGGCAAAATAAGGAAAAACTGCGGCTATAGTCTGAAACAAATAGCTTCCACTGGGGCTGCTGAGATCAGCTCTGGTGATGTGGACTCCTGCTTGCTTCGCTGCCGTTATTATCTCCGTTTCTGCATTTCTCACTGCTGAAATGAAATGCAATGCAAAGCAGTACAATGTACACTGTGGCACTGGCATGTTCGTACACAGTTCAGTACACGAACACACGCTGAATCAGTTTCTTCTCCCTCAAGGGTAATCAGTAAGTTTTGTTAAAACTGAAGCTAACGCTTTTATCAAATATATTAAAGGCGAAAAATGTGTTAGTTCATGGTCGTTCCTTTGTTCCGTAACTTCATCCACGACTTGCAAGTGCTCCGCCGCCCTGTATCCACTTCCAAAGTCAATTTGTTTCTTGCTATTTTTACAGTGCACTGCTTTACATCATAATTTTAGTGCTTATCTTGCACATCATGGAGAGAAAGTTGATAGATGAATAATTATTTATGTCTTGTTTCCTTTTTTCTAAAGTAAAGCAGTTACATTATAGTCATAGTATTATTGAGGCTATGACATTGTGGCAGTAACGTCAAAATGTTTGGATAAAGACACCGTGCCGTGGACGGAGGGAAGAAACCAGGAAATAATAAAGATGATGATTCACCAGAAATTGCAAAACAGTAATACTGGAGAAGATATGTAGGCTACATAATTCTTAGGGAGTGGAATACTTCCCAGATACCATGCAATGCCAAAAGAAGTTTGGGATTGGGTTGTTTGGAAGAAGAGACCAAACTGCAAGGTCATCAGTCTCATCGGATTAGGGAAGGACGGGGAAGGAAGTCGGCCGCGCCCTTTCAAATGAACCATCCCGGCATTTGCCTGGAGCGATTTAGGGAAATCACGGAAAACCTAAATCAGGATGTCCGGACGCGGGATTGAACCGTCGTCCTCCAGAATGCGGCAAAATAAGGATTCAAGAGGAAAAAGAAAGTACTTTGCGGTCCACTAAACAAAGATCTGAGGAAAAGACTTGCCAAATGTTACATCTGGGGCGTTGCACTGTGTAGTGCGGAGACCTGGACGTTGAGGAAGGAAGATGTAAGAAGATTGGTGGCACTAGAGATGTGCATATGGAGAAGAATGGAAAAAGTGAAATGGGAAGACCGAGTAAGGAATGAAGTGGTCCGTTTCTCTTGTACTGCCTGTATAATCCTTTCTTCTTTAACTTTTGTCGTGCTGTGGAACCAGTTGCGTCTGGTATTTTGTTGATAACTTTCACACTAGTCCATTTATCTACAACTAAACAGAATAACCAGTTTCCTCCCCCCCCCCCTCCCATTTTCTCTTCTCCCCCTCCCCTATATTCCTCCATCTCTTCTTTTCTAATAACTTCATAGTGACATTTCATTCCCTGGTTTTATTGCCATGTACCGAGTTCAGTTACCGACTTTTACATCCACCTGCCTGGAAGTCATGCATCCCCGCCACCTTCTTGCATTTGCATTTCCCCCTTCCTCACGCCTTCCACTTTCCCTTGCCCTCTCTTATAAGAATATATAGCACATTTTACTATACGTAGTTTGGTTCTTGCAATTACCGTTGGTTGGAATGTGCCTCCCACATTATTGTGTCTCATTGCTTATACACTGAGGAGTAAAACGATTGATTTCAGTAAACACTGTCGTCTGTGGTGTGTGGGATTGGACAACAAGGTTTCTGTGTTTGTTGCATGACGTGTTTGCGGATTATGAAACTCGTTTTATTAGCTGATTACGTGGTCTTCACCACTAAATTATTTTAAAAACTGTTGGTTTTTTTATTGTTAGCGTATATCATTTACGTGAATGATTACTCTTCAGTAGCGTATATGTATCGGTTCCCTCTTGAATCTGTTAGTCTATGGTAGTCCTAATACGTTTGCTTATGAAAACGGCAGATAGTCACTTTTGGTCCAATTTTAATGAGTTTATTTTACTACTTTTGACTATCAATTATTTACGTTCTTGCCAATTTTTCCTACTTGATCCCCTTTTTGGGATCCTTCATCTTCATGCTACCTCCCAATTTTTGCAGCCCTCCCTCCTACTCCCTATTCCGCACATCCATATCCCAAACCTCCCCTCCCTCTACTGTTCCGATCTCGCTCCTATCTCCGTACGCCCACGAATGTCGTTATGATATGTCTTCCTCGAGGATGACCAACACAAAGACAACTTTGTGGTTTAACGTTGGTTTTTACTCACGAAATGTCAAGAAACTGTTTTATCTTCATATAATTCTGTAACATTTGTTATGATGACGTTTGTATGCTTGTGCAGGGTTGGAAGTGATGAAGATTTATTTTTTAATGTCCTATTATTTGTTTTGTTTTAAAAATAATGTTCTGGTTCACAATTAATGATCTTTATATGTACTATCGTGGGTATACAACTTTGTCATATGTGCCGTATGTTGTACTGCTGCGCTTTACTGTTCGGTGGTTTTAAATGTTTTACTGTGTTTGGTAAAGACCTTAGACAGTCAGGCAGCAGTAGCCGGCCGAGACACAAGCAGCAACAGGGAAGTAACCGATATTGTAACTTTTACGAGTTCCTAACCAGGAGCGAATTTTATAATATCATCTGTGTGCTTTAATAGTTTAGTTTCTTGAGTTTGTGCGTGTTAATTTAATATCTAATAGCCACAGTTCTCGCGCATTCGTTTGCATCCGAAAGTAAACCGCTTTTGTGATATACTACAAGTTCCTAATCAGGAGTGAATTAATTAGTGCCACCTGAGTGCTTCGGTAGTTAGATTTTTGAATCCTGTGCATTAATCTAATTTACTAGATTTTCGTCAGGGTCTACATTAGAGTTGCCCAGCATGTGCCGATAGTCTGTTTATCTGCATAATTTAGTTTCCCATCGTCTTTAGTATGGACAGGGACTGCAACTGTTGTGTGCGGATGCGAGCCGAGTTGGTGACACTTCACTCTCATCTCCAGGCTGTGATGGCTACGGTTACACAGCTTGAGGCTGCAGTGGATGGGCACCACTATTGTGAGCCGGCCGTGGGGATCCAGCCGACGCCCAGCACTTCCGAGTCCTCCGATCGGTCCTCACCGGTGGCCAGCCCGGTTACTGCTCGCACTGAGGCTGACCCCTCACCTGTGGTCGAGTGGGAGGTCGCCCCGGGGCGAAGCAGGCGGCGAAAGACTTCCCAGGCGGCAGCACGTAAGGCCTCCCCGGTTTGTCTGACAAACAGGTTTCAGGTGCTGTCTGTGGCTGACACTGTCGCTGAGCCAGATGCAGTCGCTCGTCCTGTTTCAGAGGAAACCACTCAGCCTGCAAGACCCGGACAATCATAAAAGGTGGGATTATTGATGGCTGGGAGCTCCAACGTTAGGCGCGTTATGGGGCCCCTTAGGGACATTGTTTCCAAGGAGGGGAAGAAAACCAATGTGCACTCTATGTGCATACCGGGTGGAGTTATTCCAGATGTAGAACGGGTCCTCCCAGATGCCATGAAGAGCACAGGGTGCAGCGAACTGCAGGTGGTTGCACACGTTGGTACCAGTGATGTGTATCACTTTGGATCAGAAGAGATTCTCTCTTATTTCAAGCGGCTACGGAAGTGGCAAAGGCTGCCAGTCTTGCTTGCAAGATGAAAGCAGAGCTGACTATTTGCAGCATAGTCGACAGGTAAAGAGCCGGGTGGAACGTCTGAATCAGAGGCTCAGACGGTTCTGCAACCGGATAGGCTGCCGATTCTCAACTTGCGTCAAAGGGTGGTTGGGTTTCGGTTTCCACTGAATATGTCAGGTGTCCACTATACGCAAGGAGGCGGCTACACGGGTAGCTGGGGCTGTGTGGCGTGGACTGGGCGGTTTTTTAGGTTAGAGTAGTAGTAGTATGGAATTCTGCCTTACGGCAGGTTTTGTCATGGGTTAAGCCTCTTTCACTTTTGGCTCTCCATAGCCAGTCGCCGGCCGCGGTGGCCGAGCAGTTCTAGGCGCTACAGTCTGGAACCGCGCGACCGCTACGGTCGCAGGTTCGACTCCTGACTCGGGCATGGATGTGTGTGATGTCCTTAAGTTAGTTAGATTTAATTAGTTCTAAGTTCTAGGGGACTGATGACCTTAGAAGTTAAGTCCCATAGCGCTCAGAGCCATTTGAACCATAGCCAGTCTTTCATGTTTGAATATTTGTCTCCTTTGATATTTTCCAGCATTTGATATCTTCTTTCTTCTCTTCCCCTTTTCCCTCCACCAGTCCTTCTATTCCTTCCTTCAATAAATAGTCCCCCCTCAATGTCCAATCCAGTTCCGTTTTCTCTTTCTGATGACTTTTAGCATGTTTCTTCCTTCTCCAACTCTTCTTAATACTTCTTTATTCCTTACTCGGGCTTACCATTTCACTTTTTCCTTTCTTCTGAATATCAACATCTCTAGTGCCACCAACCTTCTTACATCTTCCTTCCACAATGTCCAGGTCTCCGCAACACACAGTGTAACGCTCCAGATGTAACATTTGACAAGTCTTTTCTTCAGATCTTTGTTTAGTGGCCCGAAAGTAATTTCTGTTTCCTCTTCAATCCTTCTTTTGCCATTGCAATTCTTTTCGTAATTTCTGTTGAGCAATACGGGTCATCCATTATTACACTTCCCAAGTAACTGAAGTTATTCACTTGCTCTATTTCCTCTCCTCCTATTTTCATATGGAATTTTTTCCCCTTTCCTCAAATTACCATGCTTTTCGTTTTCTTCTTCTTACTCTCCATTCCATATTCTTCTAATTTTGTGTTTAGATGATCTAACATTTGTTCCATCTCTCTTGTACTCTCTGCCATCACAACATCTCGGGAAACAACAAGAAGAACTTCAGTCACAATGGGTGCAGGCCGAACACAAGAAGAACGTAGATACAGGTACCATCGGTATAAAAGTTGCAACTTGCCGTAGCCGTGTTGGGAAAGTACCAGAGCTCCAAGCGCTGATGGAAAGCGCTGATGCTCAAATCGTTATAGGCACTGAAAACTGGCTTAATCCAAATATAAGCTCAGCCGAAATTCAGCCTAACGGTGTTCCTAAAGGATAGGCTAAATACGGTTGGCGGTGGCGTGTTTGTTGCTGTTAGAAGTAATTTATCTTGTCGCGAAATTAAAGTAGGTTGTTCCTGTTAGTTAGTATGTGCAGAGGTCATTGTTGGCAACCGCAATAAAATAATAATTGGATCCTTTTAACGACCTCCCAATTCAGATGATACAGTTGCTGAAAGGTCCAAAGAAAACTTGAGTTTGAATTCAAACACGTACCCGACTCATACGATTACAGTTGGTGGTAACTTTTAATTTACCCTCTATATGTTGGCGAGAATACATGTTTAATTCGGAAGGTACGCATAAAACATCATCCGAAATTGTGTTAAACACATTCTCCGAAAACTATCTCGAGCAGCTAGTTCATGAGCCCACGCGAATAGTAAACAGTTGTGAAAACACACTTGAGCTCTTAGCAACAAATAATCGTGAGGTAATAACGAGCATCAAAACGGATGCAGGGATTAGTGAACACAGGGTTGTCGTAGCGAGATTGAATACTGTAACCACCAAATCCTCCAAATGTAAACGAGAAATATACCTATTTAAAAAAGCAAATAAAAATTCACTTGACATCTTCCTGAGAGACAATCTCCACTCCTTCCAAATTCATAATATAAGTGTAGACCAGATGTGGCTTGAATTCAAAGAAATAGTGTCGGCAGCAATTGAGAGATTTATATCAAATAAATCAACGAACGACGGAGCTGATCCTCCTTGGCACACAAAACGGGTAGAACACTGTTGCAGAAACAACGAAACCCATATGTCAAATTTAAACAGACGTAAAATCCCCAAGATTGGTGATCTTTTACAGAAGCTCGAAGTTTAGTGCAGACTTCAATGCGAGATGCTTATAACAGTTTCCACAACGAAACCTGGCAGAAAATCCAAAGAGATTCTGGTCGTATGAAGTATCTTAGCGGTAAAAACAATCAATGCCTTCTCTGCGCGATAGCAATGGAGATTACTATCGAAGACAGTGTTGCCAAAGTAGAGTTACTAAACACAGCCTTTCGAAATGCCTCCAGAAAAGAAGAAGAAGTAAATACTCCAGAATTCGAATCGAGAACGGCTGCCAACAAGAGTAACGTAAAAGTAAATAACATCGGAGTAGTGAAGCAACTTAAATAACTTAATAGAAGGGAGTCTCCTGGTCCAGACTGTATAGCAATTAGGATCCTTTCGGTGTATGCTGATGCATTAGCTCCATACTTAACAATCATATACAACTGTTCGCTCGACGAAAGATCCGTACCCAAAGACTGGAAAGTTGTACAGGTCACACCAACATTCAAGAAAGGTAGTTGGAGTAATCCACTTAGTTACAGGTCCATATCATTAACGTCGATATGCAGCAGGGTTTTGGAACACATATTGTGTTCGAACATTATGAATTACCGCGAAGAAAACGGTCTATTGGAACAAAGTAAACTTGGATTTAGAAAACATCGTTCTTGTGAAACACAACTAGTTCTTTATTCGCATGCAATGTTGAGTGGCATTCACAACGGATTTGAGATTGATTCCATATTTCTGGATTTCCGGAAGGCTTTTGACACTGTACCACACAAGCGCCTTGTAGTGAAACCGCGTACTTATGGAATATCGCTCAGTTATATGACTGGCTTTGTGATTTCCTGTCAGATAGGTCACAGTTCATAGTAATTGACGGAAAGTCATCGAGTAAAACAGAAGAGATTCCTGGCGTTCCCCAAGGTAGTGTTATAGGCCCATTGCTGTTCCTTATCTATACAGGGTGTTACAAAAAGGTACGGCCCAACTTTCGGGAAACATTCCTCACGCACAAATAAAGAAAAGGTGTTATGTGGACATGTGTCCGGAAACGCTTAATTTCCATGGTAGAGCTCATTTTAGTTTCGTCAGTATGTACTGTACTTCCTCGATTCACCGCCAGTTGGTCAAATTGAAGGAAGGTAATGTTGACTTCGGTGCTTGTGTTGACATGCGACTCATTGCTCTACAGTACATCAAGCACATCAGTACGTAGCATCAACAGGTTAGTGTTCATCACGAACGTGGTTTTGCAGTCAGTGCAATGTTTACAAATGAGGAGTTGGCAGATGCCCATTTGACGTATGGATTAGCACGGGGCAATAGCCGTGGCGCGGTACGTTTGTATCGAGACAGATTTCCAGAACGAAGGTGTCCCAACAGGAAGACGTTCGAAGCAATTGATCGGCGTCTTAGGGAGCACGGAACATTCCAGCCTATGACTCGCGACCGGGGAAGACCTAGAACGACGAGGACACCTGCAATGGACGAGGCAATTCTTCATGCAGTTGACGATAACCCTGATGTCAGCGTCAGAGAAGTTGCTGCTGTACAGGGTAACGTTGACCACGTCACTGTATGGAGAGCGCTACGGGAGAACCAGTTGTTTCCGTACGACGTATAGCGTGTGCAGGCACTATCAGCAGCTGATTGGCCTCCACGGGTACACTTCTGCGAGTGGTTCATCCAACAATCAGTCAATCCTCATTTCGGTGCAAATGTTCTCTTTACGGATGAGGCTTCATTCCAGCGTGATCAAATTGTAAATTTTCACAATCAGCATGTGTGGGCTGACGAGAATCCGCACGCAATTGTGCAACCACGTCATCAACACAGATTTTCTGTGAACGTTTGGGCAGGCATTGTTGGTGATGTCTTGATTGGGCCCCATGTTCTTCCACCTACGCTCAATGGAGCACGTTATCATGATTTCATACGGGGTACTCTACTTGTGCTGCTAGAACATGTGCCTTTACAAGTACGACACAACATGTGGTTCATGCACGATGGAGCTCCTGCACATTTCAGTCGAAGTGTTCGTACGCTTCTCAACAACAGATTCGGTGACCGATGGATTGGTAGAGGCGGACCAATTCCATGGCCTCCACGCTCTCCTGACCTCAACCCTCTTGACTTTCATTTATGGGGGCATTTGAAAGCTCTTGTCTACGCAACCCCGGTACCAAATATAGAGATTCTTCGTGCTCGTATAGTGGACGGCTGTGATACAATACGCCATTTTCCAGGGCTGCATCAGCGCCTCAGGGATTCCATGCGACGGAGGGTGGATGCATGTATCCTCGCTAGCGGAGGACATTTTGAACATTTCCTGTAACACAGTGTTTGAAGTCACGCTGGTACGTTCTGTTGCTGTGTGTTTCCATTCCATGATTAATGTGATTTGAAGAGAAGTAATAAAATGAGCTCTAACATGGAAAGTAAGCGTTTCCGGACACATGTCCACATAACATATTTCCTTTCTTCGTGTGTGAGGAATGTTTCCTGAAAGTTTGGCCGTACCTTTTTGTAACACCCTGTATAAACGATTTGGGAGAGCCGCGCGGAGTGGCCGCGTGGTTTGAGGCGCCATACCACGGATTGCGCGGTCCCTCCCGTCGGAGGTTCGAATCCTCCCTCGGGCATGGGTGTGTGTGTGTTGTTCTTACCACAAGTTAGTTTAAGTAGTGTGTAAATCTAGGGACCGATGACCTCATCAGTTTGATCCCTTAGGAATTCACACAGAATTGATTTGGGAGACAATCTGAGCAGCCGTCTTAGGTTGTTTGCAGATGACGTTGTCGTTTATCGACTAACAAAGTCATCAAAAGATCAAAACAAATTGTAAACGATTTAGAAAAGTTTTCCGAATGGTGCGCAAATTAGCAGTTGACCCTAAATAATGAAAAGTGTGAGATCATCCACAATAGTGCTAAAAGGAATTCGTTAAACTGCGGTTGCACGATAAATCAGTCAAATCTAAGGGCTGTAAATTTAACTAAATACTTAGGAATTACAATTATGAACAACTTAAATTGGAAGGAAAACACAGAAAATGTTGTGGGGAAGGCAAAACAAAGGCTGCCTTTCATTGGTAGGACACTTAGAAAATGTAACAGAACCTACTAAGGAGACTGGCCTACACTACGCTTGTCCGTCCTCTTTTAGAATAATGCTGTGGGATTCTTACCAGATAGGACTGACGCAGTACATCGAAAAAGTTCAAAGAAGGGCAGCACGTTTTGTGTTATCGCGAAATATAGGAGAGAGTGTCACTGAAATGACATAAGATTTGTGCTGTACATCATTGAAAGAAAGGCGTTTTTCGTTGCGACGGAATCTTCTCACGAAATTACAATCTCCAACTTTCTTCTCTGAATGCGAAAATATTTTGTTGACACCGTCCTACATAGGGAGAAGCAAGCACCACGATAAAATAAGGAAAATCATAGCTCGTACGGACAGACGTAGGTGTTCGTTCTTTCCACGCACTATACGAGATTGGAATACTAGAGAGTTGTGAACGTAGTTCGATGAACCCTCTGACAGAGTATACATGTAGATGTAGATGTAGTGTTAATTTTGCTGTTGACTTGTACTGTTGTTGCATTAATTGTTGTATTTTTTTATTACTGGATAATATTATAAGGCCCCCCCCCCCCCCCCCATGAACCATGGACCTTGCCGTTGGTGGGGAGGCTTGCGTGCCTCAGCGATACAGATAGCCGTACCGTAGGTGCAACCACAACGGAGGGGTATCTGTTGAGAGGCCAGACAAACGTGTGGTTCCTGAAGAGGGGCAGCAGCCTTTTCAGTAGTTGCAAGGGCAACAGTCTGGATGATTGACTGATCTGGCCTTGTAACAATAACCAAAACGGCCTTGCTGTGCTGGTACTGTGAACGGCTGAAAGCAAGGGGAAACTACAGCCGTAATTTTTCCCGAGGGCATGCAGCTTTACTGTATGATTACATGGTGATGGCGTCCTCTTGGGTAAAATATTCCGGAGGTAAAATAGTCCCCCATTCGGATCTCTGGGCGGGGACTACTCAAGAGGATGTCGTTATCAGGAGAAAGAAAACTGGCGTTCTACGGATCGGAGCGTGGAATGTCAGATCCCTTAATCGGGCAGGTAGGTTAGAAAATTTAAAAAGGGAAATGGATAGGTTAAAGTTAGATATAGTGGGAATTAGTAAAGTTCGGTGGCAGGAGGAACAAGACTTCTGGTCAGGTGACTACAGGGTTATAAACAAAAAATCAAATAGGGGGAATGCAGGAGTAGGTTTAATAATGAATAGGAAAATAGGAATGCGGGTAAGCTACTACAAACAGCATAGTGAACGCATTATTGTGGCCAAGATAGATACGAAGCCCACACCTACTACAGTAGTACAAGTTTATATGCCAACTAGCTCTGCAGATGACGAAGAAATTGAAGAAATGTATGATGAAATAAAAGAAATTATTCAGATTGTGAAGGGAGACGAAAATTTAATAGTCATGGGTGACGGGAATTCGAGTGTAGGAAAAGGGAGAGAAGGAAACACAGTAGGTGAATATGGATTGGGGGACAGAAATGAAAGAGGAAGCCGCCTGGTAGAATTTTGCACAGAGCACAACATAATCATAACTAACACTTGGTTTAAGAATCATGAAAGAAGGTTGTATACATGGAAGAACCCTGGAGATACTAAAAGGTATCAGATAGATTATATAATGGTAAGACAGAGATTTAGGAACCAGGTTTTAAATTGTAAGACATTTCCAGGGGCAGATGTGGACTCTGACCACAATCTATTGGTTATGACCTGTAGATTAAAACTGAAGAAACTGCAAAAAGGTGGGAATTTAAGGAGATGGGACATGGATAAACTGACTAAACCAGAGGTTGTACAGAGTTTCAGGGAGAGCATAAGGGAACAATTGACAGGAATGGGGGGAGGAAATACAGTAGAAGAAGAATGGGTAGCTTTGAGGGATGAAGTAGTGAAGGCAGCAGAGGATCAAGTAGGTAAAAAGACGAAGGCTGGTAGAAATCCTTGGGTAACAGAAGAAATATTGAATTTAATTGATGAAAGGAGAAAATATAAAAATTCAGTAAGTGAAACAGGCAAAAAGGAATACAAACGTCTCAAAAATGAGATCGACAGGAAGTGCAAAATGGCTAAGCAGGGATGGCTAGAGCACAAATGTAAGGATGTAGAGGCCTATCTCACTAGGGGTAAGATAGATACTGCCTACAGGAAAATTAAAGAGACCTTTGGAGATAAGAGAACGACTTGTATGAATATCAAGAGCTCAGATGGAAACCCAGTTCTAAGCAAAGAAGGGAAAGCAGAAAGGTGGAAGGAGTATATAGAGGGTCTATACAAGGGCGATGTACTTGAGGACAATATTATGGAAATGGAAGAGGATGTAGATGAAGATGAAATGGGAGATACGATACTGCGTGAAGAGTTTGACAGAGCACTGAAAGACCTGAGTCGAAACAAGGCCCCCGGAGTAGACAATATTCCATTGGAACTACTGACGGCCGTGGGAGAGCCAGTCCTGACAAAACTCTACCATCTGGTGAGCAAGATGTATGAAACAGGCGAAATACCCTCAGACTTCAAGAAGAATATAATAGTTCCAATCCCAAAGAAAGCAGGTGTTGACAGATGTGAAAATTACCGAACTATCAGCTTAATAAGTCACAGCTGCAAAATACTAACACGAATTCTTTACAGACGAATGGAAAAACTAGTAGAAGATCAGTTTGGATTCCGTAGAAACACTGGAACACGTGAGGCAATACTGACCTTACGACTTATCTTAGAAGAAAGATTAAGAAAAGGCAAACCTACGTTTCTAGCATTTGTAGACTTAGAGAAAGCTTTTGACAATGTTGACTGGAATACTCTCTTTCAAATTCTAAAGGTGGCAGGGGTAAAATACAGGGAGCGAAAGGCTATTTACAATTTGTACAGAAACCAGATGGCAGTTATTAGAGTCGAGGGACATGAAAGGGAAGCAGTGGTTGGGAAGGGAGTAAGACAGGGTTGCAGCCTCTCCCCGATGTTGTTCAATCTGTATATTGAGCAAGCAGTAAAGGAAACAAAAGAAAAATTCGGAGTAGGTATTAAAATTCATGGAGAAGAAATAAAAACTTTGAGGTTCGCCGATGACATTGTAATTCTGTCAGAGACAGCAAAGGACTTGGAAGAGCAGTTGAATGGAATGGACAGTGTCTTGAAAGGAGGATATAAGATGAACATCAACAAAAGCAAAACAAGGATAATGGAATGTAGTCTAATTAAGTCGGGTGATGCTGAGGGAATTAGATTAGGAAATGAGACGCTTAAAGTAGTAAAGGAGTTTTGCTATTTGGGGAGCAAAATAACTGATGATGGTCGAAGTAGAGAGGATATAAAATGTAGGCTGGCAATGGCAAGGAAAGCGTTTCTGAAGAAGAGAAATTTGTTAACATCCAGTATTGATTTAAGTGTCAGGAAGTCATTTCTGAAAGTATTCGTATGGAGTGTAGCCATGTATGGAAGTGAAACATGGACGATAACCAGTTTGGACAAGAAGAGAATAGAAGCTTTCGAAATGTGGTGCTACAGAAGAATGCTGAAGATTAGATGGGTAGGTCACATAACTAATGAGGAAGTATTGAATAGGATTGGGGAGAAGAGAAGTTTGTGGCACAACTTGACCAGAAGAAGGGATCGGTTGGTAGGACATGTTCTGAGGCATCAAGGGATCACCAATTTAGTATTGGAGGGCAGCGTGGAGGGTAAAAATCGTAGAGGGAGACCAAGAGATGAATACACTAAGCAGATTCAGAAGGATGTAGGTTGCAGTAGGTACTGGGAGATGAAAAAGCTTGCACAGGATAGAGTAGCATGGAGAGCTGCATCAAACCAGTCTCAGGACTGAAGACCACAACAACAACAATATTATAAGGGGGTAGTTTGTGTTGTTGAACCAGATGATAATTACACGAATATTTTGCCAGGATTTGTAAGCGGTAGGTCCTTGAGCTACGGCAATACGCGATCACGAGAAGTAAGTTTAAACAGTTTTATAAACAAAAGGCTGGTTATAAAACACGCACGCTACGCGCACCCACCATCACTGTGTCTGACATCCTAACTCCGGTTAGTTACGGTCGTATCGAAAGGCTCCATGGTGAGCTGAGGAAAGAGACGTATCCGCGCCCCAGGCCGCGCTACTTAATACTGCCCGCTGCGGACGGCCGCCAGTCGCGTACTCTCCGTTACATTGCGACCGGAGGCGCGTCTACTGACCAAGCAAACTGTCAGCATTCCAGACAGGTCGGCTACCGAGAGCGTCTTACGTACCGCACGGCTGCGCGCGCTCCGTAGACCTTTATAATACTGTAATACACTACTGGCCATTAAAATTGCTACACCACGAAGATGACGTGCTACAGGCGCGAAATTTAACCGACAGGAAGACGATGCCGTGATATGGAAATGATTAGCTTTTCACAGTATTCACACAAGGTTGGCGCCGGTGGCGACACCTACAACGTGCTGACATGAGGAACGTCTCCAACCGATTTCTCATACACAAACAGCAGTTGACCGGCGTTGCCTGGTGAAACGTTGTTGTGATGCCCCGTGTAAGGAGGAGAAATGCGTACCATCACGTTTCCGACTTTGATAAAGGTCGGATTGTAGCCCACCGCGATTGCGGTTTATCGTACCGCGGCATTGCTGCTCGCGTTGGTCGAGATCCAATGACTGTTAGTAGAATATGGAATCGGTGGGTTTAGGAGGGTAATACGGAACGCCATGCTGCATCGCAACGGCCTCGTATCACGAGCAGTCGAGATGACAGGCATCTTATCCGCATGGCTGTAACTGATGGAACGCCATCCCTGTGTCAACAGATGGGGACGTTTGCAACACAACAACCATGTGCACGACCAGTTCGACGACATTTGCAGTAGCATGGACTATCACCTCGGAGACCATGGCTAGGGTTACCCTTGACGCTGCGTCACAGACAGGACCGCCTGCGATGGTGTACTCAACGACGAACCTGGGTGCACGAATGGCGAAACGTCATTTTTTCGGATGAATCCCGGTTCTGTTTACAGTATCATGATGGTCGCATCCGTGTTTGGCGATGCACATTGGAAGCGTGTATACGTCATCGTCATACTGGCGTCTCACCCGGCGTGATGGTATGTGGTGCCATTGGTTACACGTCTCGGTCACCTCTTTTTCGCATTGACGGCACTTTGAACAGTGGACGTTACATTTCAGATGTGTTACGACTCGTGGCTCTACCCTTCATT